>NC_070599.1:16719325-17019325 GCF_027409825.1 Scomber japonicus | reverse complement strand
CAGGAAAAAAAGCAAATACAGTTGCACCGGTCTGTGTGCCTGTGGGCGTGTTGGTCTCAAAATGAAGTGTGGTCAGGCGCAGGCACGTGCACACATAGGGCCCTTTTTGCCTCGTATTAAAAAGTGCCTTGTGTGTGTGTGTGTGTGTGTGTGTTTTAATAACATTAATTCAGTCCTGTTAGTGATGTAAAAAAACAAACAAATGGCGGTACAAAAACTCCACGGTATTCTACCGTACCCATTTTCTTGTAATACGGGGTTGTTGTGTGTGTTGAGCCGCTGCTTCTCTGTCCGTTGCGGCTCCGCTCGGTCACAGAGCCGAGAGGGAGAGAGACAGGAAATCGTGAACAAAATACAAAATAAAACACCAGAGGCCTGTACTACGAAGCTGGATTTTCTCTTATCGAGGTAACTTCAGGGTTAACTCTGGGTTTTCCGTACTACGAAGCTGGTTCACTTCTTACCGGGGTAAATCACCATGGTAACTTATGCTGAACGGCTAACCTGCTCCGGAGCAGGTTATGTTCTGGATAAGAGATCAACGAGTACAAAAGCACCACCTCCTGACCAATCAGCTCTCTTAGAAAATGACCTGCCCATTCTTAAAAGATCCTGTCAACATTGGTGCGGATCGCGAGAGGAGAATGAGCTTTTAGGGATAGATGCAATTTTTTAATTGGCCAAAATATATATTTAAAAAATAATCATTGAGGCACGTGGGGGATATTATTCTGTAGGTTTGACATCCTGAGATCAAAGTGTCAGGGAGCATAATAACTGTATTTATTTATTGTAATTGGAAAAAATTGACGAAAATATATATTTGTAAAATAAGCCTTGAGGCACATGAGGGATATTAGTCTGTATGTTATACAGTTGGTTTGATATCATTCACTCAAATGGTTGAAGCGCATAATAGGTTTGTATTTTGAATGTTGAATATTAAACTAACTTAATGTCTCTTATGAGAGGAAGGGCACTGAGGAAGCGATCTGCCCCAAACGTCTGTGCCGTAATAAAGTGGCATTGTGTGATCAGAGTGCTGTCCGTTTATATGTCTGATAAATTAATATTGTATGATCTCATGAATTTACACATTAACAGAGTCGGCAATTTTCTGCCAGCATTCCTTCCTGGCTTTTGCTGCAGCAACAGTGTTGCTTTTGGCCTGGATGATGTGATTGAATTCTTCATATTTATGAATAATAATTGTCTGCTCCTCCATGGTAGTCTGCTCTGCAGGGTTTCTCCATGTTTGTGATTGGTCAGACGCTGCAAACACCTCCCCTTTATGTGAACGTGCAGAGATCCAGATTGGAAAACCCTGGGTTGATTTACCGAGTTGATAACCAGCTTATCCTAGACTGCAAATATCTGGATAAGTCAACCCAGCTAACGGAGAGAGATCCTGGATAGGTTAATCCAGCTTCGTAGTACAGGCCTCGGAGGTAATTGAACCCAGGGTTTTCCAGTCTGGATCTCTGCGCGCTCACATAAAGGGGAGGTGTTTGCAGCGTCTGACCAATCACAAACATGCAGAAACCCTGCAGCGCAGACTACTTTACCATGGAGGAGCAGACAATTATTCTTCAACAATATGAAGAATTCCATCACATCATCCAAGCCAAAAGCAACACTGTTTATGGTGACAAAAAAATATCACAACCTTCTCTATTGGTGGATAGTATCGAGCTGACAGATAAAAAAGTGCGACAACAAGCATATTCGCCAAGTATTTAAGAAAAGCAGTAGCCAGAGGCAAGTTTTTCTGGAGATCAAATATTGAAAACATTAATTTAGAAAAGAGTTTGGCTTTTGCTTAATAATTATTGCATAACAAGCAAAGCTAAAGAAATAATGTTTCAAAATTCTACACAAAATTTTTCCCACAAATGATCTGATTGACTAGAGTTAATGTGTACTGATGTTGCTTGCTCCTTTGCCAACACCTGTTCCCGGTATGTGAAATTAAAAAAAAAAAAGAAAAGTGGAGTGATCTGGAGCCTTACCTTTTAAAACCCCCAACCTTGCATACCCTAAAATTAGTGGATAATAAAACCCATTCAGCTGGTGGACATGAAAAAATCTAACTCACCAATCACGTTTCTGCTCCAATACCTGTATAGGCAGTAGTTCCTGTGCAATGAGTCTGGGGTCAGACTAGCCATTGACAACACCCCTTCATAACAAGATTGAAAGATTGAAATGTGTTCCACAACATTTCAACCCCCCAAAAAGGATATTCTGTACCCTCACCCTCAAATAATCAATTTTATGTTATATTACTTTTTTAATGGAGTAAGTAATCTATTGCTTTTCTTTCACAGAGTCAGATTAGCAAAATGTTGAAGAGAAAGAGGCAGACAAAGTCTGTCAAAGAACCACACGGTGAAGGCATTTCGGTAAAGAATACTGATGTGAATATAGTAACGAACAGTGGAGGCCAAGATGCACAGGTAAATTTGTGTATAGATGAAAACAGGGAAAGAGAAAAGAATGACGTTACCTCAAATCTGGAAGGACCAAACCACTGCAGTAAACAGACAGAGGAAATAAAGACAGAGACAGAAACTACCACAGGTAAGGAAAAGCAGATAAGTTGGAAAAGGGTATGGCAGACCACTTTGTTTTGCTACCAATCATTAACCAGTCATTCAATTTAATTATGAGCAATCACCTCATTTACCATCGCCATTGATTAAATGGCTTTGGACCATCTATCAGTTATAAGTTTAACCTCCCTTATGTCATTGAATCCAATGATGCACAATATGTTTCCAACTCTAAGAATAATTAGTTTTTCTTAATTATCAGGTATTTTATCTGTTCTATCAGCAATTGTACAGGTCTTACATAAAGAAATGGGTTTGTAGTAAGTAATGGTCACCTGTTGCACGTGCTATCACTTTAAGAGTAACATATTTTTTTTAATGGATTACTGAATAAATGACTTTCTTCCACTTCAACAAAGGCAATTCTCCCATTTTCTTTTTCTTAAGTTCTCCAACCACCGAGACCTCACGGCCTGCATAATCAGGGAGCCACATGTTACCTCAACAGTGTCCTACAAGTTCTCTTCATGACAACAGAGATCCATGACAGGTTTGAAATAGCTGATTTCCTTTGTAGCAGATATAAGTAGAAAGAGAATAATTAGAACATAAACAAAATCTTATCTAAAAGAGACCTTTGTTGTCCTACCCATCTCAATCTCTGCTTGTTTCCTGCCTGTGTGTTCGACTCAGTATCATGAAATCTCATTAAATAATCACAAACTTTTGTGTACATGGACACACATTTTTATGGAATCCCCCGGGGGTCACATGGTAGGAAAAAAAAGTGTAAAACCTTTGTACACAAATTGGAACAGGGATTAAGTCATGATGGTTGATGGTTCATAGGCTTTCAAAAAGGTATTCAGGGATTGAAACCCCCATGACCCTAAGAAGCTTTCAGATTTTAGATTCAGATAGACTTATTATTGTTATTATTATTATTATTATTATTACTTTCAGTTTAGAAACAACACTACTTGGTTAATTCAAAATATATGTAGAATAGAATAGAATAGAATAGAATAGTCTTTATTGTCATTGTGTATATATACAACAAAATTGAAAGTAATCTTTAGCTTTGCAACTCATCTTAAAAAACTATGAAATATATCTATTATGTACACAATGAAAAATGAATGCAATATAAACTGAGCTTTATAGTTTCCATTTTGATCATGACACACATGGCTTTCAAACTAATACAAATTATTTAAATTCTAATGATCTTTCAGCTGTCACAGGGAGCACAGAAGCCGTGTTGTTTGTTATTTTTACTAAGGCTATTTATTATTATTATTTTTGTTATTATCACTAAAAAGGAGATATGGGTTCTCCAGGAAACTGGTTGGATAAGAGCGGCAAGGTAGGGATAATGTGTCCCGGTAAGAGAACACAGAGGCGGTCAGATAGATGTATCCTTCATTTATTTAGCTGTGGTCTGCAACAATAATACAAACAAATAAACAATCATTTTACTATCATATAAACAGTAAACTAGCTTAACACTGTACTAGCTTAATATTAGTTGTACAAACAATAATGTAATAATCATTAAACATCACCTAATAATCACACTCACCACTTCTCATTTACACACAGCAGGAAAACAGGAAAATGATGTGAAGGAAAACTCTGCTCTTGACCGCATGGAAGAAAGGAAAACACTAACGGAGCAGAAGCATGCACACAGGTGGTGCATTCAGGAACGTCAGTAAAACTGAGACACATTCGATAACGTGGGACAAATAAGTTCTCCATACAAACACGCTATAAACAACTAAATCTCTCTTGAACAATGTGGGCTTTCGAACACAGCCGCCCCCGACTGTCAACATTGACAGTTGAATCCAAGGTAGAAAGGTCACTCAGGTAAGTAAGTCCTCGGTTTCCTCATCTTCAAGCTTGGGGAGTTGGACCAAGCGAGCTACTGGTCGAATGTATGTCCGATCCTTGACCTTCACAGCAGCAGTCCGAATACGCCCATCAGCTCCAGGATAAGTATCCGTCACCTTACCGACGGGCCATGAAGCTCGTGGGAGTTGGGGATCCACGATGAGCACCACTTGGTTTGGCATGAGGCATTTCCCATCCTTCTGCCACTTCTGTCGCTTCTGTAAAGTAGGCAAGTAGTGACTAATGAACTTGGACCAGAAGTGGTCAACAAGGACTTGACTATGTCTCCATCTGCGATTTCCAAGGGTGTTGCTTAGGTCATAAACTGCTTGAGGGAGTGAGGCATCGTAGCATCCCATCAGCAGAATGCTAGGTGTAATGGGATCCGGATCTGCTATGTCTGATGAAACATAACCAAGAGGCTTAGCATTCAAGATGCCTTCCACTTCCACTAGCACTGTCTGGAGCACCGTTTCAGATACAGTCTGGTCTTTAAGTACAACCTTGAGGGCAGTCTTTACAGACCTTACCTCTCTCTCCCATGCTCCACCAAAGTGGGGAGCACTGGGAGGATTGAAGCAGAAGGTGATCTGCTGTTCTGCCAGCTGTTCCTTTAGAGAAGGAGTCATCGCTTCAAAGGCTTCACGTAGCTCTCTAGCTCCACCGACAAAGTTTGTCCCATTGTCGGACAGGAGCTCAAAGGGTTTGCCTCTTCTGGCTATGAAACGACGCAATGACATCAAGACATTGAGGCTGTCAAGGAGGTCCAAATGCACGCATCTGGTTGTCATGCACTTGAAGACTATGCCCCAGCGTTTCTCGGTTCGTCGTCCAATCTTCACCGTGAATGGTCCGAAGCAATCGACACCAGTCGAATAAAAGGGTGGCTTATACAGCCGTAGACGAGCTGGTGGCAAATCCGCCATCTTAGGGACTGAAGGATTGGCTCGCCATGACTGACAATGCATACAGTGGTTTTGGTACCTCTTGACCGCTTCCCTACCACGCAGAATCCAAAATCGGCGACGCAGTTCAGCCAGGACTCTCTCTGGTCCAGGGTGCAGGAGCGTTTCGTCGAAGTCCTGGATGATGAGCTTAGTCAGAGGATGCTTTGGGTCTAGTAAGACCGGGTGGATTGCATCTGTCTCTAGCTGTTCAGCTCTTCGGAGTCTCCCACCGACTCTAAGGAGTCCTGTCTCCTTATCATACTCAGGAGATAGTGAGCCCAGCCGGCTATGGGATGGTAGGGGTCGGTCTGACATGAGAGCCTTAACCTCCTCGGGGAATGACATAGACTGGGCTTGCTTTAGATGGAGATTCTCTGCTTTGATGTAATCAGCTGCCTCAATAGATGAACTGATGCCTGGATCAGCCGCCCCGTGCAGGGATCGCACTGTTGCTTGCATGAGGTCCTTCCATGTAGAGAACAAGCTGACATCAGGAAGCTGAAGAGAGGGGTCAACAGTCACATGTGCGCAGAAAGAGGACTTCTTCAGTTCACTATCCTCTGGCCCTGGATAGACAGATGGACTGATAGGCCAATGATCCTCAGAACAATGAAGGAAGTCAGGACCTTGGTGCCAACGGTGTGGTCGGGAGAGTTCCTTTAAGGTCTTGCCACGCGTGATGTCGTCAGCGGGGTTATTGGCACTGTCCACGTACCTCCAGTTGCTCACATCTGTAAGGTTCTGGATCTCGGCCACACGAGTGCCCACAAAAACCTTGTAACTACAAGATTCTGACTGGATCCAGTGGAGGACTGTTGTGGAGTCCGACCAGAGTGTGACCTTCCTGATAGGTAAGGTGAGCTCAGTTTGGATGACACGAGCTAGTTGAGCACCAGTGAGCGCAGCACTCAACTCCAACCGAGGGATGGATAGTTGCTTCTTTGGTGCCACACGGGATCTGGCTAGGATGAAAGCAACATGAATTTCCCCTTGATCATCCTCCGTTCGCAAATAGATAACAGACCCGTATGCTCTCTCAGAAGCGTCGCAGAAAATATGGAGATCTCGGATAGATGTAGGAGAGTCTGCGGAGGCTGGTGCATAGCATCTTGGGATTTCCATCTGAGCCAGGTCGGGAATTTCCTGTTCCCATGTTAACCATCTGTCTCGCAGGCTCTGTGGTTGAATTGGGTCATCCCAACCGATTCTTTCCTTCCAAAGGTCCTGGACAAGAATCTTGGCTCTTGTTGTAAATGGAACAATGTACCCTAACGGGTCGTACTGACATGCAAGTACCTTGTAAACGGTCCTTAACGTGGGTTCTGTTCTCTCTGCTGGTCTGTGTTTGTACTTCAGTGAGTCGCGGAGGCAGTCCCATCGCAATCCAAGAGTTGGTTCCTGTAGGTCTGTACTGGATTGGGAGAGCCATAGCTCACTGCTCTCAGACCGTACATCAGGTGGAAGATGCTCAATGACAGCTGGAACGTTGCTAGCCCACTGGCGTATCTCAAAACCGCCGGAGTGGAGCAGCTGGCACAGCCTGTCTACCAGGTCCTTAGCTTCCTCTTTTGAATGTGTACTGTGGAGACAGTTATCCACGTAGAATGACTGCTCAACACAGTCCGCGAGGTCGCTGTTGGTTTCCTGAACGTGCCGCTGCAGGGCGTAGATGGCACAACTAGGACTGCAAGTAGTGCCAAACGGTAGGACTTGCCATTCATAGATCTTTGGCTCCTCCGTCCTCTGCATCCCCCGCCAGATGAAACGCAGGACTGGTTTGTCAGTTGGCAATAAGCGTATCTGGTGGAACATACCCTTTATGTCTCCACTCACTGCCACTGGATACTGCCGGAACCGAATGAGGACTCCGAGCAACGATGGGCCTAAAGTAGGTCCGGGCAGGAGAAGGTTGTTGAGGGACTTCCCGTCGTACTGGAAAGAACAGTTAAAGACTATTCTGTTCTTGTTGTTATGCCGCACCATATGGTGAGGGATGAACCAAGACTCGGGGGTTGACATAGCTGCCTCTGGTGGCACAACTGCTACATAGCCCATCTTTTCGAGCTTCTGGATCTCCTGGCAGTATACCTTGGCTCGTTCTGGTTCTTTGGCAAGTCTCCGCTCTGTACTTCGGAGGCTAGGTAACACTGCGTCCATAGGAGCCTGAAGGTTTGGAGAGTTGGCTCGACGAAGCAATGGCGTGGCATATCTCTGTATCCCACCAACAGTGACCCTGATGGTGGACGTCTGAAGAAGGTTCAGGGCTTGCTGGTCTTGCTTTGACCGGGTTGCTTGCTTCTCACTCATAAAGGGGAGAGTGTCAATCTGCCATAGCCGCTCTACGTTCTGTAGGAGCTCACAGGTAGGCGTGACCGTTGCGGTGAACAAGCATTGCTGTTCGGATGAAGCTATGTGCTCCGTGCTGGTGGGACCTTGGAGCGACCAACCACGTTTGGTGTGGACTGCAATGGGTCCTCCTGGTGGGCCCAAATGCACCGGCTCTATAGGTGCAAGGAGATGAGGCATGTCAGATCCGATGAGCAACAGAGGTTGGCCATGGTCGACAGGAGGCAGAGGTAAGTTGCGGAGGTGTTTATACCTCCGTTGGAGGATTGACACTGGATAAGAGTGTTATGACAAGCCTAGATTGTCAGATGTGAATGCTTGACGTACGTGATGCTTCTCAGCAGGTTCGATCGGGGAAGATACATGAAAAGTCACTGAAGCACCGTGCAGCTGCACTACGTCCTGGTGAACAGTCCTGATGGTAAGCGTTTCAGGATGTAATGTGAGGTTCAGATGTTGGACAGCTGATGGCAGGATGATGCTTCGCTCAGAGCCATCGTCCAGGACTGCGTAAGTCTCTAAGACTCAGTTCCCATTGTGAAGTAGGACTTTCACGATTTTCAGCATCACCTTGGGGGATCTGTTTGGTCTATCTAAGTACACCTTTGTCGTGGGGGCAGTCACCATCAGCACACTCTTCTGTGTTTGCTGAACTGCATCATGTAGTATAGTCAGATGCTGCTCCTTGCAGACATTGCAAGGTCGCTTGAGGGTACAAACGTCAGGCTTGTGAGGTCGTCCACACCTCCAGCACCGTTGCCCGTCCGTTAACCAATCCACCATCTGTGCTGTGGTCAACGTCTTGAACTTGAGGCAACCGTTTAAGAAATGCTCTTTGTTGTTGCAGTGTGGGCAGTATGGTTGAGGTTTGGATGAAGGCCTAGGCTGGGCAGGCCGTCCTATGGAGCCTCGCTGATCACTAGCAGCCAGGAAGAATGCTGTGGGTTTCTCCTTTGGTATACTGAGAGGCCGTTGATCCCTTTTGGTTGGCTTGGGAGCCTCATAGTGGTAGAGTGAAGCTGCTCTACCTGCGATGCGCTTGGCTTGAGATTTCATCTGTAGCCAGGAGCTCAGATCTGGTAAAGTATAGGTTTGGTCAGTTCCTGTCCGAAGAATGCCTTGGTTCAGACAATATTCTACGAACCCATCGCGATAACTTGGCGGCATCTTGCTCAGCAGTCGGTCAACGTGGGATCCACATCTTAGCTCGTAGCCGTTCTGTCCCTCCAGAGTCCTAAGCATGCCTACTAGTGACTGGATCGACAAGGCGAACTCATCAAAGGCTTCAGAGTCTCAAAACCTGATGGCTGGGGCGTTCAGGATTGCGCCTAATTCACTTTGGACGAACTGGCGGGGTTGACCATACTTGTCTTGTAGAGCTTGCATAGCCATGGTGTACGGCTTAAGGTCGTGCATGTATGCTTTAGCGAGTTGGAGTGCACTATGAAGTTTCAAGTGTCCCAGGAGCACCTGATACTTGTACTGCTCATTGAGGTGCTGATGGCTATTTAACAAGTTGTCAAGGGCCATCTTCAGTAGGGCAAAGTCGCTTTCTTTACCACTCTCAAATATGGGGATCATCGGTTTCGGGATGCCATAGGACGAAGCGAGGATTGGAGAAACATCGGGCACTTGTGGACTGGGTTGAGTCAAAGCTGGAGTGGCGTATGACAGTGTTTTTACAGGGTGAATGAAGGCATTCGGCTGGTGGTAGTTTGCTGCCACCGAGCTAATAGGTAGGGTCGCAGGAGGATGAGCTAGTTGCAGCAAGGGAGATGAAGCCAACATTATTGGAGGTGGAGCTACACGTTGAGTAGCAGGAGGAAGAGCCGTGTCTCGAACGGGAGGCGGAGCCACGCGTTGCGCTGGGAGCAGAGGCAGCGCTACGTGTTGCACTGGAGGCGGGGCCACCTGGAGCGGAGGCGGAGCTACAGCACCCTCTGGCGGTGGAGTCACGTGTAGCGGAGGCAGAGCCATGGGTAGCGCCGGAGGCGGAGCCACTTGAGCCTCTGGAGGCAGAGCGACCGACACTAGTGAATGAGTTGAATGGGCAGGAGAGGCTCTTGCACCATCTGGTTCTTGTGCTTTCTCTTTAAGAAGAGATGTAACCATCTTAGCTATTTCCAGATCGTTAGCTCTCTTCTTTATTTGTCGCCGTTGTTCAAGTTGCTTTGTTAATGATTCTCGGGTGCTAAGAACTTCCTCCTGTAGCTTTTGGGCCTCTCTGGCTTGAGCTTGAAGTCGCTGATACTCTACTTGGACGAGTTGGTCCTCTTCCACCTGCTGCTGCAACTCCTCAAGCTCTATCTGCTTTACTCGCTCTTCCAGCTGGGCTGCCTCAAGGTCTGAGAGAGATGGGAATGTCCTTTGGGATGCACGTGAGTACCTTGTGAGTCTGGAATTGGAGGTCCGGGAAGAACGTGTTCGCTCACTGTGTGAATGTCTGGTGGAGGGAGCTGGCTGTGTGGCTTGGTTTTGTCCCTCTGGAGGGAGAGTTGCAACCACGTAGTCGCTCAGGTATGATGGAGGGTGTCGTTCCCTCTGTGAAACACGTTGGGGTGCAGGTTCAGTCTGTGCATCCATGTTTGTTGGTTCCATACCTTGATTGATGCTCTGATCCGGCTCGAAGGACCATAAAAAGGAGATATGGGTTCTCCAGGAAACTGGTTGGATAAGAGCGGCAAGGTAGGGATAATGTGTCCCGGTAAGAGAACACAGAGGCGGTCAGATAGATGTATCCTTCATTTATTTAGCTGTGGTCTGCAACAATAATGCAAACAAATAAACAATCATTTTACTATCATATAAACAGTAAACTAGCTTAACACTGTACTAGCTTAATATTAGTTGTACAAACAATAATGTAATAATCATTAAACATCACCTAATAATCACACTCACCACTTCTCATTTACACACAGCAGGAAAACAGGAAAATGATGGGAAGGAAAACTCTGCTCTTGACCGCATGGAAGAAAGGAAAACACTAACGGAGCAGAAGCATGCACACAGGTGGTGCATTCAGGAACGTCAGTAAAACTGAGACACATTCGATAACGTGGGACAAATAAGTTCTCCATACAAACACGCTATAAACAACTAAATCTCTCTTGAACAATGTGGGCTTTCGAACAATCACAACTGGTAATGAATGGTGAGGTTGTGGAACCACTTTATTCAGCTGCTAGAGGATCGACTGACTTAAAAAGATATTTAATTTATCTAGCACACAATCTCTTGGTCAAGAGATGTCATTGTTTCTGACCTACATGAAACTGTAAACGATTTTCATGTAAATGTACAGTAAAGAACTGGCAGTTCTGTAATCTGTTTTTACAGTTTGCTATTGTAATACTGAGCTACAGTAAATTACTGCATTTTCCTAATTTTACAGTAACCTACTGGCAGCTGGATTGCTGTTATTTCACTGTAAAATTAGCATTTGTTTGCATCTACGTGTAGCTGCAAAATACAGTTTAAACTATTTATGTATTACTTTCACAGTATTTTAAAGTTAACTAAATTGTTCAAACATACATTAATGTACATCTGCTTGATTTTTTGAACCTAATATTGGTTTAGCAGGTCACATGTATAGTAATAATCACATATGTATTATGTATCTCCTCAAAATCTCTGTACAAAGCTGAATACAGGCACAGAAGACAAACGATAAGAACATGTTTGAGTGAAGAAGAGAGCTAATTCAAATGTTGTTGTCTTTTTAAGAAGTTGGACATTGCACATGCCAAATAATTACATGCTAACGCTAACAAAAACACGAGTGATAATAGTTTTAAAAAAAACAAAAACAAATCAGACAAAGCAACACATATTCGGTGCTCACCAGGTCCCAACTGACAGGAAAAAAATATAAAAAGATTATTCTAATTGAAATACAAATACAGTTTGAAACTCATGCTGAGTGTCATGAAAAAAATATTGTGTCCACATACATGAATACTTTTTCACAAACTGCAGTAAGACTGAGTTGGCCTGTTTTATAAAGCAATTCAAACATATAAAACTTCACCAGTGGTCATGTTAACACAAACAGCAAAAAGTCATGTCATGTTGAGAGTCAAGAAAACAAATGGAATTGTTTTTGCCATGAAAGTAGGTTGGCCTGTTTTATAAATTCATTCATATAGACTTCTCCAAATTAAAAAAAACTCCAGTCAAACACAAATCAGCATCTTAATGCAAACAATAGATACAAGTGAACAAGTATAATTCACTGATAAACTACTCTCTCCCTCAAGGTTGGATGCAGAATTGGAAACAGATCACCAGCTGATAAACATCTTTAAAGAGTTGAAACAAACAACATGTGGAACAAAAGCTATCACAGACACATTTGGGATTAAAAATGGTGAGTTGGACAATGATAAATAATAATCAAACAGTAAGATATATATATTTATATATATATATATCCATTAAAAATTCAGTGAAGGTTTTGATGAAATTAATAATCAGAATAAGTTTGTTGTATTCTTTTAAAGTTTATGAACAGCGTGATGCAGCTGAATGCCTGGAGATGATTTTACGCAAGATTAGTGAACAATCTTCTGAGGTGAGCACTTAAAAACATCGAAAACTCAAGAAAAATATGATCTCCCCAGACTTTTTCAGGTACCTTTAGGTTCAAGACTTCATTACTGAAAAACAATACTGATGCTACAATATCTGCAGTAGAGCTTACTCCTCCTAGGCCCAGTGAAGAAATCTATTACTCGTTTCTACAATGTTTTAAGCCAGACTGATGTGATACATTTGCAGGATGTCATGCAGACATGGCAAAGTGAACTTGGTATTAACACTGATGAGGATAAATGAAATGAAATATCAGTATGCAACGGAGCCAGACTTGCAAACGAAATTCTGCATTGTTAGCACATTTCTCTCTTTGCTCCTGGGCTGTCTCAGTCAAGATACTATTATTGATGCTTGTTCTGCCAAACTGTATGATGTATTTACATATGCAACAAGGAAGAATATCTTTTTGTCCTGGATAAGTGACAAACCACCTACTAAAACAAATGAGCACAAGATAATCATGGAATGTTTTCCTCTTGAATACCTGACCTGTCTGCCTCACTCTGCGGACGAACAGTTCATGAAGATTTAGACTCCATATCTCCACTTATCTAATTTTACTGTGGCTTCAGCACGTTCGAACATTGGGCCACATGCAAGAAACACTCATACTCACAGATTCATTCTTAAGTCATGTGTATGAGTGATTTATGAGGATTTGCCACATTCATCAATGTTTGTGAGTTGAGTGTTGCAGACCTCTCATACCTGTCACATACAACCAATGTGCCGTTCTCCGAAGCAATAAAACATGACTTGTTGCTGTCTTACCGTCAAGGAGACTACTTTTGAGGGCATCATTCATGTTAATTTACTATACTGTTAATAACTATTCTCAGGATTTGTATGTTTTTTGCTTTTGTTTTTATCTCCAAAAGCGGTGGGATGGGGGGATTCCTATCCATCGTATTGCTGAAATATATCTTACATGTATGTCATACATAACTGTCACTGTGGTCCGATGCTGATTGTCCAGACCAATGTTGTGCTGAGCTTTTTGGGTTTTGTTATTGTGTTTACTGTGTCTATAAGAAAAAGAAACAAACATTGGAAACAATAATTTACAGGTGAACAAATCAACTTGTAGAGTGATGATGTCTATTCATTTTAAGGCTTTCAAAGGAGCGCTCACACTCACAACAAAATGCTCTGAAGGCCACAATATCAACAAAGAGACAAATACATTCTGGACTCTTCAAGTGTCGCTGTCAAAAGATCTGGATGAAAACTGCAGTGTGGTGAGCAGAAATTAAAGATCAGAGCTCTAGTTTTGTATATTTATGTGATCTGAGCTTTCTAATTGATTTCGTAAAATGTGTTAAAACATTTATGTTTTTACAGGAAAAGAGATTTGAAGGAATATTTCAACCTAAATCATTCAACGAGGTGTACTGCAAAGACTGTAATACGCTTACAGGTGCAAACAAAGTGAGTTTGACTTTGAATACAAATTGTAGGCAGATCAAATTTTAAATATGAATCACATGAACACATTTCATGTTACTTTACAATACTGTGATCAAAGGACATAGTGTTTATTAATGTTTCTTGTGTTTTTTAGGAATGTGAGATGGTGAAATCTCCTCAAATTTTGACTCTACTCTTGAAGAGATTTGACTTTGACTACTACACCATGTCACATGTCAAGTCAGACTGCTATGTGGATGTACCACACACATTACAGATAAAGGCAAGGAGAAGTAACTATATTATATGATTCATATCTGAATAATGATGTGCCTTATATTTGCTTTTAAACCCCTTTGATATTCCTGACTGTGTTCTTCACTGTAGAAAAAGAAGTATGAACTTTATGGAACAGTGGATCACATTGGCAGTACAAGAGGAGGACATTACACAGCCACCATCCTGCCCAAAGGGGAAGAAACCTGGTACATGTTTAATGACACCAGTGTCTATGAGGTAAAGTAGATTTTACTTCATCCACTCTATTAGTATAGCACATTTCCAAAAACCACAACAACAGAAAGATAAATTGATAAAACATATATGGAAATTTATTGACATTGTTTATTTTTGTTGAATGGTGTAGGCTGAAGAACCCAGCAAGTAAGTTTCATGAAATCTATTATATTAAATCTCAAATATATTACATTATCTATCCAGGAGTGTGTCATTAAAGTTGTAAACCTTTGTTGTTCTGTGCTAAAAATGAATCCAAAATTGTTGTTCACCAGCTCCAGCACTGCATGTCTACTCATGTACAGAGGTAGGATCACAAAAATACATAATCATTAACAAAAAGCTATGACTGTAATATTAGATCATTGCTAAATATATAATTTTTCCTCCACTTTAAAGCCATAATAAAGGGTCAGAATGATCTGAAAGAGGAGATGAAAGAAAAAGAGGGTAAAGACAGTTCTCCACAAGCACCGAAAGGAAAAATTGTGGATCACGAAAGAAGAAGTGTAGGAGAACTCAACACAGATGTTGAAGAAAATCAGCAGGTGGGACAAAGTGAAGAGGATAAGGTACAGGTGAGACAACATGGAAAGAAAGAAGTATTTACACATGAGGCTAGGAGGGGAGGATAATGCAGAAAGTGGAAAGACCGACATTATCAGTCAGAGAAAAATGTCATAACTCAAACATGAAAATCAATACATTTAAAACATGATACACTAACATAGTTATCAGCATAACCTGTTGAATCATAACGACCCATATTCAAACAGAATGTAGCTGCATCATGCTATATCTATCAATCAATCAATCAATCAATCAATCAATCAATCAAGAAAACTGTACAGAGCAAAATGCAACATTCCTTCAGGCTGGACGAGGCACACTTGAGAGCTGAGAACCATAATGACCACGGTATAGACCACATTATAGACTTCATTGAAAGGGTGAATTAAAGGCAGTTTTAACACAAATATTCTCTCTGAAGGACAGTTTATACTGGTTGAAAAAAAAAGCATATAAAACAATTTGTTTAAAAAAAAAGTCAGTGGTGAAAAGCTTGCTCCTTTGAAGACATTTAGCATAAACATATTGTTTCTAACCAAAGAATATGCTATATGTAACTGTTTTTCAGATATCTCTCATCCAGAGCATGTCATGAAGCTCAAAGAACTTTTTAAAAAAAGCATTAAAAATTGGGATGGAAAGGAGCGCATCTTTAAAGACTAGAAATTATGGCTAAAAATGATGGAAGGCAAAGTTTGACGGTACAGACAAAACCACACAGCTATAAAGTCTTACCTTAAAAGACATCACAAAAGTTGCAGGTAGCACATGATTTCCATTCAAATGTTTACACAGAGATTTAGCTCATTATTTATTTATTTATTTGCTGGGGTCTCACCTATTACAGCCTGTAAAAACCTGATGGTGATAGAGTTGTTGTGTAGTGTTAGCGTCTGTGTGTATAGCAGGTTTAGTCTTGTGCTTTGACTTACATTTGTTGCATTTGTTTTCACTTTACATCTGGATGACAAATTGTGTCTATAGCTATACATTCCTTACCAATTTTCCTCCTTTGAATGTGTTTATGTCTGACACCTGGACTGCTTCTGTATGTTTCTCATTGCTCCTTCAACTTTTCAACATTGAATTGGTTGTGTCTTCTTTACTTTCTCTTTGTTTTTCTTTCACTACCACTGCATCCTACACTTCTTCCTCACATCTGTCTCCTCTCTGCAAGTTTCCTCTCTCACTCTGAAATACAAAAGGCCTTTAAAAGTCTAAAAGAGCATGAAGCAGAACTTTAACTACAATGGTGTTATTTAAAGTAATTGTGGACAAACGACAAGGTGTGAATACATCAGCAGCCTGGATTTACAAACTATCAAGCTACATGAACATTACTGTCATGTAAAGAAGCAGCACATCCATGTGCACAGAGAGACCAATGATGTTGTGAAACAATTGTCTGAAGTATTTTAATTGTTCCAAACGGAGATGTTAATGAATAAATATTCCACTTTTTAGGATTCTTTAATGCATTTTACCCAATAAAAATAAGAACAAATGTATTGTGATTATTAGCCACTGGATTTTATTCTGATATATATGACAGATTGTGCCTATAAAAATATTTCCTAAAACATTAATTTATCCAGATACACATATCAATTCCTTACCAGTTTCTGATTTAAATGTATTTATGTCTCTCCACCTGACGCTGGGGCTGCCTCTATATGTTGCTGTTTGCCCTTTAATAGCCATGAAGTGATGCACAGTCTGCGTTAAACTAAACATAAATTACTCCCTGAGAACCTTACTACCTAAACTAATGAGATAATTAATGACCTTAACTTGGAAAAACACTTAGAAAACAAGTAAATATAAAAGATACTTAATACTAGGAGTTTACTGGGCTGCATTAAAGGTCATTTACAGGAACTTCAGACATTCAGGCCAAAGAGGCAGGTGCTCGAGCACCTTCCCTCTCCCTCCAACCTCTGCAGTCTCCTGGCGCTGTTTGCATGTTCTGTGTTGCATTGGTGCTTTGTGTGTTTGTTTTGCACTGTGTGTGTAGGACAGGGTGGAAATTACAACCATGCTGGAGTTTTATTTTCTCTTCACTCCTTTTTTCTGTTGCTGTATTCTCTTTTTATTTGTCTTGCATCTCAAATATCTTTTTTCACTTAAGGAGGCTGGACATCTTCAACAGCGCTGGATGCAGACTGATGGTGGGGAGAGCAGGGAGAAAGTAAGAGGTTCTGCTACTCATGACAGTGCCAATGGTTCCTCGTCCTTCTCACCTAACAGCCACTCCCATAACAATGGAGGCCATGGGAGCCGAGGCCCCAACGACAACACTGGACATGGTGAGCACCTCTGATTTAAAGTCAGATATTGTAAAAACAAAACTTATGTTAGATATCTTTGTTTGAGAGATCTCCTGAGTAGGAATGTACTATCCAATGACTTGCCACATTGAATATTTGTCCCTATTTTAACAGAAGCTATATTCATTGAGCACTTGTTGTTCTCTATATTCTTCCAACCTTCTTGTGTCTGTCTCTCTGTCCAGTGGCGGTTTTTGCTATGGGCAATGTGGGCAACCGCCCAGGGCGCAATCTACTTGGGGGCGCACGAGCGCCCTCAAAAAAAAAAGGGGGGGGGGGGGAAAGTCCGTCCTCAAAAAAAGAAAAAAAGGCAGTTTTCTAGACTAATACCGCTCATTTCCACATCAAGTTGGTGCAGTGGGCAATGAGGCGCCCCTACTATCACGTCAACTTGCTGCTGAGAGTCACGTATACAGGCTGTGTTTGTCAGAAGAAAAGGCAAAGGGGAGGGGGAGGGGGGGTCAACTTGCGACTGCAGAGGCTGTGAGCAGGTTGTGGTTGTGAGTCTCACTCTCAGCGGAAAAGCAAAGGGGGGGGGGGGGGGGTAGACTGACCTGTGTTATGATCCCAGGCCACACAACACAAACTGCTGCTTCCAAATAAATTGTAATACATTTATAAAACATTTATATAATACAGAACTGTTATAGCTACATGTAAGTTATTGGATTATGTGAAAATGCAATAAATAAATAACTTTAAACCTGCACGTTCATGTGGTCAAGCACTCCCTGATAGCAATCTAATCACCCAGAAAACATTTTAATGCCAGTTGTAAAAAGGGTGAAAGTCTGTCAGATTACGTTAATTATTAGTATTTTTCATGTATTTATTTTATTTTATTCATTTGTATGATGACGGATGTGTGTAATTTACTTTGGTGTTTACATACTATATTTCATTTATTTATCTTATTTTTTGTGTGATGAAGGATTTGTGGGGAGGGGCGCCAATAGTTGGTCCGCCCAGGGCGCAAAACTAGCCTGGACCGCCTCTGTCTCTGTCCTCTGGTTTGTCTTTTTGACTCTTCTAGTCAACAAGCCTGCAAAGGATCAGGACAGGTGAATTCTGTTTCATAATCAAACCCAAAAATGTACAAAATGTTCAGTTGTTGCATTTCTCAGTGGAAGTTGTTGTGGAATAACAGTGCCTCTTCAACTCCTGTACCTTGTAGGACACAACCAGCAAATGTGCAACCGGGGACTAGATCTCCACTGTCTAATGACCAGGTAAAAAACATTGGAAAACACTTAGGAAACAAGAAAATATAAAAGATACTTAATACTAGGAGTTTACTGGGCTGCATTAAAGGTCATTTACAGGAACTTCAGACATTCAGGCCAAAGGGGCAGGTGCTCGAGCACCTTATAATTGTATGTAACATTTAGGCCAAAAATTAAAAAACACACTAGCTTTCTGTGCAGAATTAAAGGCTGTCTTTATTAACTTTTATTACTGCATTTGATAACACATATATTCTGTATCATAAAAACTACAATGATTCATTTGTTTATTTTTCTGTATGAAAAAGGTTAAAAGGTTAAATTTATTCATCCATAACAGCATTGAAATTATAGTGCTCCTGTCCTAATCAACCATTACTGAAGTGCAGTAAATAAATACGTGCATGTAAATTAAAAAAATAATTTCCAAGCTTACTTTCATACAAAGTTCTGGTTGAAGTATTGTATCCGCTACAGGATAAAAGAGTGAGAATATCATTTAGTATGTGAGAAAGCTGGTTTCAACCTGCCAGTGTGTGCAGTAAGAAACTCCAAACTGTCCAAATACAATGGATGTCCCTCATCCTGCATAATCATACAGAACATGGGAGAGTTCACTGTCCTCTCACAAGGTATAGAAGAAATAATTATCTCATGATATTCATCATAAACCTCTACTGCTAAAGCTTCAAAACCACTTCACATCTCTTCTTAACAAGTGCAGGTAGTATGCACCTTTTAAATGCCTGCCAGGGGTCTTCACTGAGAAGGTGTTTATTAACATTGTATACTTGTTAAACTGTGATGAAGCTGATTTCAAATGCAAACAACATGAATTTATTTTTCAGGTGGATGGCATTAAGAATTTTTTTAGCACCTCAAACATCAATGGAGAGAACCGGATGTATTGTGACACATCTGATGCTACTCTCGTGAGTATATCAACTCTATAATTGTGCAATGACACCATTAAGAGTTAATTATATTTTAGAGGAATTACATAATAATTAACACAATAACAAATGTTGGGGACTGTTTTTCATTCAGAGATCTGTAATGACACATCATCCAGATGTTTTGGTGCTGCTTTTGAAGAGGTTTGAATTTGACTACAGTTGCATGGCCTATGCCAAAATCAAATGCACAGTGGATGTTCCCTCCACCCTACAGATACCAGAGGTATGCTTAATATTTTACAGTTTTATCATAACACTTTTTTTCCATTCCTATCCTAAAGCCTGTTATTTTTCTCCATTGTTGATCAGAACCAGACATATGAACTGTATGAGGTTGTGCATCATTTTGGAGATCTGAGAAGTGGAAATTACACTACAACAATCAAGTCTGATGATGGCAGATGGTATAACTTTGATAATACCAGAGTCTCAGTGGTAAGATCGATAACTTCAACTCTGTTGAAGTTGTTCCCAAATCATAGTTAACACTTTTGTGACAATTATTTAATCATTTAATCTTTAGTTACTCTTTTCATCAACAGCATCATCAGCCATTCCAGATGGATAACCAGGTGGAGAAGTAAGTGTCTCCATCTTTTATTTCCCATCATACATTTTGCTGAATATGAAAATAACCTCACTTCCTTTCTGTGTTTTCTTTTTTTAGATCGAAGAGTGCTTACCTGCTTTTTTACAAGAAAAAGAAAAGTAAGAGGCATACATTTTCATTATGCTTACATATGTGTATGTGTGAATGACCACCTCAAATTGTTTGGTGCCTTGTCTGAATTTATTTTATTCCTACTTTCTAGTGGAGGATGCAGATACTTGTACTCAAGATACCAATGAGTGTCCACTCCTGAAGGCCTACCACTAGACATCAATGATAACAACCAACGTCAAGATGCTGAAAAGAGAAGAGAGAAGCATGAGAGTGAGGGAGAAGCAGAAATGAGTAATGACACTGCTGAGTTCGGTGAGAAAGAGAGCAGAGACATGGACAGTTCTGAGTCTGGGGGGGGGGGGGGGGGGGGAATTATGAAGGATGATGCAGAGGACATTGGAAGAAAGACGGGAGCTGAACTGAGAGAAGTGCTCTCTGAAGGAACTAATCTTGATGAGAATTTGGAAGTTCAGAGTAATGGCAGAGGAGGACTAGATGGTGATACACAGAAGAGACCATGTGAGGATTTGGTAGGAGATGAACAATTTGGAAAGGGGACAAAGACCTCCTCAAACTATCTCACCAAGTATGATCATAAAATAGTACAGTACAGTAACAGTGCTGGTCTATCAAATGCAGAAGAGATACAAAATGAGCCTACAACAGGATTACTGTTTGTAAAGACGGAAGCTCGACTGAGAGAAGTGCTCTCTGAAGGAACTAACCTTGATGAGAATTTAGAGGTTCAGAGTAAAGAAAAAGGTAGAAGATGATGGTGGCATCTCAAACATTCACCGAAGTCAGACAAAAAGAAGAATCAAGGATAACTCCTTGCTTCTGTATTTTGAGCAAAGGGAAAAATGTCACATTAAGATGAACTACACATGATTTCACAGGGCTTCAGGTTCATAGTGTAGAGCTACAAGATTCTTGTATTTTTGAGCTTTTGATTGATGCTTAACACGTTTGCTGTGTATTCAACAGATATCAGTTAGCTATCATGTCGTGACTGTAATATATTTTCCTGCTGATTATTTTTGTGTGATGTATTTTGACTTTCTGATCATAACTGTTTATTCTTTGTTCCGTTTACTTAGTTTTTTTAAATTAATTTCCTGTTTGGCACAGGACTGTTTTGTGTGTGTAGAGCAGCAAATATAAAATCTTTTAATGAGTTACTTTTACTATAAATTGACTTGCTGTATTATTACATCTGTCTGATAACAACAGTGTGGACCTACACTACATTCTTGTTCAGTTCTGACTCTCACACTGAACACTGTATATTTGTTTTGCATCACATACAATTACGCTGATATGAATGGTATTCATTGTTTCATAAGACAGTTCAAACCAATCACAAAGTATATGATAATAAATATCTGCAATTCAAAACAAGTGTCTGTTTGGAGGAAATTAAAAGTATTACAGGAAAGATCGCTTTCTACATTTCTACATGAACAGTCCAGAGAAAAATCGGGTAGTAGGCTACTTTACTGACCAGTAACATTCAGAGGAGGATGTGACTTATACTCTCACTGTCTCCAACTTCTTGGCCGACAGTTGAGCTCTTATGTTAGCCAATTAGATTAGCAGTAGCCTATTGAATATTAGGAAAGCTTCATTTTGAGAACTCTGCGGCAAGGCCATATTAAAACTGTATATTTTTTAAAGTAACCTCTCGTAATTTTGACAGTTTTGACAGATGGTCAAAACTGTGAATGAGATGGTAGTCTCATTCTTTTGACTGAAGAGAGAGACATGTTTGCAAATGAATTTGGACACAAATAAAAAAACTAATTTCATTACTCACTTCATTTCAATCAGAAGAGACAAGAGAATGGAACATAATTGTGTTTATTATATATAGAAATATAAATGATAGTCATAAAATCTTTGGCGCTTGGACTCCACAAGGACATCAACCCTGAACAGCTGTCAGTTCGATACCCCCATGGAGTCCAGATGGTGATGGCTGATGACTTCGGATGGGACTGCTGATCCCAGGAAGACTGAGCGGAGATGGGGAGGTGGATGGTCACGCATAACAGCTGCATGGCAGGTCCATTCTGAGACCCTTTCTAGTCCTCAGTTAGGCTATGTTACAATCAGCATCTTCAACCATATTGCAGTACTTTTCACATAAAACATTTTCCACACTTATTTCTGAAGAAGCATATAGCAGCCTTGGTTAATTATTGTTTCACTTCATCTTGTTGTTTAGAATATATGAATTATAGGCTACTGCCCCGTGGACTGTCACACATTCAGGGTTTCTCACTATCCTTGTTATTCATATACGGTATGTGCCAGATGCTGGCGCAGACAGTGTTTGGCATACATAGAAAACAACATGAATGTGTCAGCCTTACAGTCACCTAGTCTTTTTTCCTGGGATTTAAACACAATATAGTAAATGAACTGCATCTAGTCTTCTGACCACAGCATGTTTACAGTACAAAGTAACTACATTCACTCATTCACACGCCAATTGCACAGCCTTCAAGAGCAATTTGGAGTTCATTATCTTGCCCAAGGACAGTCTGACATGCGGTCTGGCCTTAATGAGACAGCAGCCCCTAAGTAGAAAAACACAGGTGTAATTAATAAAAATGTATGATGGCTAAATTGACCTTAACCACAGTGTTGTTGCAATACTAACACCATCATTTTATATGTACAGAATAGGAAAGCATACAGTAACAATGATGACAGGCCCATTTTGAATGCACTAGTCAGTAGTGTTAAATAATACAAGTCCTGCGTTCTTTTTTCAAACCACAATATACTACTGTGATGTTGTGCTGTGTGAGTTAAGCGGCTGAGATATGCTGGTAGGCAAGTTTTCTGGTAGGCATAACTGTGGCAGTGTTTTTTAAAGTCTGTGTTTTTCCCCCTCTATGTACCCTTTGTACCTTGTCCACATCAGAGGCTTCCAGGAAGTATCAGCAGGGTGTGAATGGTGGACATGTGTTGGATCCCATAAGATGACAGAAGGGACAATTCCTCTAGTATCTCAGCTCTAAAGATTATCCAGATATCATCTAAGCAAAAGAAAAAAGTGGTATTAATGTAGCCTAAATCTTGGATCCTTAAACATGATCAGAAGTCTCATACTAAGAATACTTAATACACTTAATATGGTAATGATATAATGAGAGTCTTTCTGGGATGTAGCCCATCAAATATGTTACTGAATGACAGATGATATTGACTACTACCACTACTACTACTAATATAAATTGTTATCATTATTATGATTATTATGATTATGATTATGATTATGATTATGATTATTACTATTATTATTATTATTATTATTATTATTATTATTATTATTATTATTATTATTTAAAATTATGATCATCAGTCGGGTCTAATTAAAGAGCCTTTAAACGTACCTGTAGACAGGGTCAGTTCTTGAACAATTTTCTCTCTCAGGTGCCGTGCAGTCATCTCCTTCATCTGCTCTACATTGTCACAAAGATCGATGATTTTTTCCTGTTGTCTGGGTCCAACTACATTCAGCTGGATACACATTTCTTCAGATACGTGTGACCTGGTACAAAGCGATCCTGATACAACAGAAACTAAAACACAGGATGCATTTCATTAGTGTGTGCGTACCTTGAGCCACGCCTGACTTTGAAAGACGAGAGAGGACGGAACTGACAAGCTTTCTGCCACAGAATCTGTCTTTATTCTGTGGAAGAAAATCAGTGGACTATACTGTACAAACTCAAGATGGCCTCAAAACATACACAAAGAAAAAGTGCATCAACAAGTGATGTTACAGATCTTAGGAGCGATTTCAAATCCGAGGGGAAGATGAATGAAAAGTGTTATTGCTCTTGTCCCAACATGATACATTTTGGGACAGGAGGAGAAAGAGCAGGGAAAGTGTTATGACCCTGGAGACTCCACACTTACATTTGTCGACCAGGAAGATGAAATGGATTGTAAGTAGACTACTCATCAGATGATTATTTCTAAATTTCCCAAGCAGTGATCTTAATTGACAGTCAATGGTTTACTGCTAGTGACAAACTCAAGAGAGACAATCGGTCCACAAATTGTAACACTATTATTTTCTTGTGTGTGTTTCATAGTTTTGTTTAATGACTACAAGTCTCTCAGAGCTCTGATGTCCTGTGTTCATTCCGTCACTCCGATGTCTCTCACTGACTGGTGCCGCTACTTGTTGGATGAGGTTGGTGATTTGTATGACAAACTTGCATAAATCTTCTTTTTCTATGTTCTCATTTCTTTAAGAAAATGCTTAAAATTACAAACAAAAAAGAATTGTTAAAGAGTTCTTTGTAGCCAAAGTTGTCGATAAGTATTCAGGTAAATCAGGGCTATATTTCTGACAGTTATCTGTAGATTATTATAAAAACACATGAAGGTTTTGTTCTGACTGATTTTGTTTTTAATACCCAAGGGTGGGCGCCGATTTAAGTGTGGAATACAGGAATGCTATAATGCTGAATGGACATATGAGGAGGTTCGTAAAATGGCTCTTCTGACTCCTGAAGAAATGAAGGAGTTTGAAGAGAGAAAATGTTTAACAACTCTAAGGATTTCTTTAATGTCAAATCTGTAAGTATTTGAATCGCATAATTTTAAAACCTGATTTAATTTCATCCGTCCTGTAATAAAAAAAAAAAAAAGCTATACAAAAAAACCTGCTCCCTTTCTTTTTATAAAACATAATTTAACAGTGTCCTGGCTGCAAGTCTCGTGTGGTGAGAGCTGATCTGAATAATCTGAGCGTCCGCTGCCCAGTGTGCACAGCTGAGAAACAGAGGATCTACACATTCTGCTGGCAGTGTTTGAGGGAATGGAAAGGTCCAGCTCCACGTTCAGACCGCTGTGATAATGATGACTGTATCAATTACCCAGTTGAAATACTGAAAAAGTGTCCAGAGATCATCTTTGAGGATGTGATCAGGGCACTAGCTGTCCCTGCATCCGTGCCTGTCCCACCTGTGGCAAACTGGTGGGACATAACACAAAACACAGCAAAAACATCATCTGTCCCAGGTGTAAAGTGGAGTTCTGTTTTGTGTGTCTGAAGTTGAGTAAAGTTGAGTCACCCCCAGACAAACCTCCATACCTGTATGGCAGAGTAAGTAATAGCAACAATACCATTACCACTATCATCTTTCATTCATGTCGCTATATCGAGTAACAATCTGTTGAATTTATATTGTATTGCAAACTCATCATTACATTTATTTATACATCATTTATTAGTAGTTAATAAAATCCATAAAACTCAATCAATTGTGTATGTCTATTCTTTTGAGTGATACTGGGGATCTATTGAACCGTGGAGCCACAAAATTCAGAAATTTGACTGATTCAGAAATTTGACTGATTTATCCTTCTCCTGATATGTGCATCAATACAATTCTGTCTCTGAGGTCTACAGACAATTCCTTTGACTTCATGGCTTGGTTTCTACTCTGACATGCACTGTCAACAGTGGGACCTTATATAGAAGGTGTTTACCTTTCCAAATCATGTCCAATCAATTGAATTTACTACAGGTGGACTCCAGTCAAGTTATAGAAACATCTCAAGGATGATCAGTGGAAACAGGATGTCCCTGAGCTCCACTTTGAGTGAAGCATGTTAGAAAAACTGAAGAGACAGAGACATATCATTCCAGAAATTGAGGAATTGTCCATTCCATCACCAGACATAAAGGCAGACACTCAAGAATCAAAAGTACAATCCCTCTTAAGGATTTTAGCTGTTTTTGATTGTTCATTAAATGTTATACATGTAATAATCCTTATAACTTCCCCTAATGGGTCCTGATTGCTCAACGAGAGACGCCTTTCAGCATTTACTTTACATGGATTCACAAATGTCTACCACTTATCATATTAGCAACTTTCTGGCAGTGATAATAGTGTTAATACAATAATGGTTTTACCAACTTGGCTTCTTAATGTTTGTGATGTAAATGTTTGTCTTCCATGTATTAAAGCAAAATAGTAAATTACCACTATGTGACACATTTAAAATTATATACATTTTTTTTTTGATTTTTATTTTTATTTACGTGTCTTGCACCCTGGGGTGCCCAGCCCAAATGGACTTACAAGACACTGAAACAGTAGAAAAAAAGCACAAATAGTAACAAAAGAAAACCAGATTACGGGAGAACAGGCATTATAGAAACTAAACATATAGATTGTCCTGACGCTTTTTCCAGGCTTCGGTTACATATTTAGCCAACTTAAAAACATTACAATTAAATAGCCAGTCCATTTTGATATCATCAGAGCACCAGAACATTTCAGGGTTTTTAACAGACATGTCAGTAAATAAAGGAGTTCTCAAATCATCATACAAAGGACAGTATAAAAGAAAGTGTGATTCGTTTTCAATTTCATTAAGTTCACATAGCTCACATAACCTTTCATCTTCTACCATATTTTTAAATCTACCAACTTCTAGCTTCAGAGGGAGGATTCCTGATCTCAGCTGTGCTACTAAAGACCTTTGATTTCTTGATAAGTTTGCTTTAACATAAGGTTCAGGGCCATAATTATGTTTGATTTGAATATATGTTCGTAATTTGGGCTTTAATAAAATATCATTTGACCATTTTATCTTAAATAAAGCAAATAGTTTCTCACTAAATGAGGCTATTGAACAAGTTAAATTATTACTATACATAAACTGTAAATCAACCTCTTCAAATAAAGCTAATATTTCTTTAGCCCACGGGGAGCCGTTTAATTTACTCCAAATAAAAACTTTCTTATTGACCCTGTCTTCTGACATATTGAGTAAACGATTCCATAATCTAATCATCTCACATTTACGTCTTATAGAACCAGGAAGCCAGCCCATGTCACCTTGAACAGCCAAAATCGGAGCAAACTTATGAACACCTAGGAAACAGCGAGCAGCTCTGTTCTCTATGGAATCTGCAGTTTTAGATTCCTTGAATCCCCAGACCCCTGATGCATAATTTAATATAGGAGAAACACAAGCGTCATTAAGTTGTGAGTAGGTAGAATATCCAAGAGTTTTACATATCTTAAATTTACTGACCACAGATCCTAATGCCCTCCCAGCTGAATTTGCTAACAACTTAATTCCTGGTTCCATCATCATGAACTCATCAAAAGTAAATCCTAAATATTTATATGTAGATGTATATTCCAATTTTACTTCCCCAAAGATAATATTTTCTTCTTCTTGGAGTGCCTTTTTTTCTAAAATGAATAATCTGGGTTTTACTTTGGTTTATTAATAATCTCCATCTGTGGCACCATGTCATGAGAAGATTCAACATTTTCTGTAAATCATCTTCTGATTCAGCTAGGAGAGCAATATCATCTGCGTACAACAGAATTCCAACAGTTAGATTGTCCATGTGTATACCCAGATTTGATTCTTTGATGTTGTGGGCCAAATCATTAACATAAATAGCAAATAGATTAGGAGAAAGAATATCACCCTGTTTAACACCAAAAGGGGTACTAAACCAATCTGTCTGCATATTATTTATCTCTATACAGGCAACAGGACAACTATACATTGATTTAAGTGCTTTATAGAATCTACCATTCACCCCCGCTTGTAAAAGTTTTAGAGCAAGTAGATCTCTATGAATCCAGTCAAAAGCTTTTTGGAAATCTATAAAACATACAAATGTTGATTTACCTGCTGAAAGTCTTGTTCTAACAATAGTAGAAACAGAATGAATATGGTCAATACAAGCTCGATTTTTCCTAAAACCATTCTGCTCATCAACTAAATATTCTACAGCTTCTATATACTGGGTCTAAACTAAATTTACAGCACTTTAACGAAGTGCTGCTTGGATTAGAAATTAAACGTAAATTAAATTGATTCGTATTGTCTATGGCCTGCTCTTCTGCATGTGCTCTCTCCGGAAGTTGTCACTAGGAATCTATACAACTTTTTTTTCACTTATGAATTTAAAATGAGTTAAAATGAATGAATGTGTGTTTTGTACAACCTCAATTTCAAAAAAGTTGTGATGCTGTGTAAAATGTAAATGAAAACAGAATGCAATGATTTGGTTTGCAAAATGTTCCTTCAGCCATTTCTTTTTAGTACCACTTACTTTTCCAGCCTTTTGTTGCCCCGTCCCAACTTTTTTTAGATGTGTTGCTGCCATCAAATTCAAATTAAGCATATATTTTTTTCATGAAACAGTAAAATTTCTTAGTTTCAACAGTTGAAATGTTTTTTATGTTCTATTATGAATAAAATATGGGTTTATGAGATTAGCAAATCATTGCATTCTGTTTTTATTTACATTTTACACAGCATCCCAACTTTTTTGGAATTGGGTTTTATTTAGGCATGAATTACTGCAAAAGTGCATTATCAAAAAACATAAAGTGCTAAAATGATTTTAATGGACAGGAGGAGTCTGCAATCTAATCACCAACTTGTGATTAATGGATAACTGCTGCTCCAGCTAAACCAAAGCCTTCATACATACTTCATAGGAACTGCTTGAATCACATGTATTTAAGGTTTTAATTACATTACATTTTTATTCCAATTTCCAAAATATGTAGTTACTCTCATTTTCATCTTGAAGTCATGACAAGCCACAAACATGTTTTATCACATAATTTTTTTGCATCATTTTAAGCCAATGACTCAGAGGGAATAATGTTATACATTACTAATTTAAAATACATATAATAAAGTGAATGTTGGTGCATCTTTACTAGGCTCATTATAAAATGATTATATAACAATTATGAAAACCATCCATCAATCAATCAATCAATCTTTATTTGTATAGCGCCAAATCACAACAAAGTCATCTCAAGGCACTTTACACATAGAGCAGGTCTAAACCGAACTCTTCAGGTTTAATTTTGATGAGCAACCGTGGCAAGAAAAAACCTAATTTTAATGTCAAGAAACCTCAGGCAGAACCAGACTCAGAGTGGGAGAACATCTGCCTCGACCGGTTGTGGATGAGAGGAGAGAAAGGAAGGATAGAGGAGAGAGAAGCACAATGAAAATCAACAATGAAGCTAGAAGGTCCGGGACTGGAATCTGTCATCCGGACGTCTATACAGGCCCAGATTACCTGTGAGACCAGAAAGCACAGACAACTCCGGGGAAGAAGTTTAGGTTATCGAATGCAATTAATAGTACATGAATGTTAATGGATATAGATGGATGAATAGAGAGAGAGGAGGAGAGAGGAGCTCAGTGCATCATGGGGGTCCCCCAGCAGTCTAAGCCTATAGCAGCATAAACTAGGACCAAGACAAGCCTGGCCGGCCCTAACTATAAGCTTTATCAAAAAGGAAAGTTTTAAGCCTACTCTTAAACGTAGAGAGGGTGTCTACCCCCCCCCCCCCCCCCCCCCGGAAATTACACAGCAGTGCCACTATTTACCTAGGACAACCTTAATTAGAAGTGCATTTTGCTGCCATTAAAATCACTGAATTCCTTGAGGAAAATCTGACTCTAATTTACGTTAAGCATGACAAGATTTATGTGAATTGAAGTTGATGTTTTGGGATTACATGGAAGTCAGGTATGCAGATTACACATCTGCTGTTAACCAACATGGGCAAGATTGATCAGTCTGGATCTTTGCAAGTAAGTATCATTACCATAAATTAAAGAAAATATGAAGATGCCGTAACTACAATTTTGATGTAAATGATGAATACCAAGGTTTTGAGAATGGACACCTCTGGTACACCACAAAATAGCAACATTTAAATTCAGAGAATTGTTGCAGACAATCTCCAAATGTAGGATGAATCTACAAGGATTTTGAAAGATTATGTGTGCCGTTTAAGAGAAGAGAAACTTCATGAATGTCATCATTGTTTGGGAGGATACAAAACAAGAACGAGGATGTAGTTATAAAATATTCTCTCAGTGTTTGGTAACCAAACCAAGAATGTAATCGTTCTGCATTCTGATGGTGGGTGGAAACAACAAGCATCGAGTACAACTTTGTTCGTTTTATCTTTCTCAAGCCAAAAATACTTTGAATGTTTTCATTCAGAACATGAAAGAGAAACTCTGTACATCTATTTTTGGGACTGTCTCAGCAACTTAATCATGGGGCTACAGTGCTCTGCAGAGCTCTTTTGCAAAAGTCAAAGGCAAATCATCTTTGCCCATATGGCACATCTTTTGATTTTTTTGTTCTGTAACAGAGGAAAATAAAATAATGTAGAATTAAAATATGCCTAATAATATGATTTTGTTTTATTTTTCAGTTTTATGACACAACCAAAACAACATACATAAACACTAAGACATACACATGCACCCATGAAGCAAGTACTAAACATCTGACCAGCTACAATATGTTTGCCTCGTTTCTTCAGGACCACACTTGGGGTAGGGCAGGAAACCTACAGTATCTTTAGGTCATATGAATGCATGTTTACAAAACAAAACATTTTTATATAATGAGGATGTGACTCTTTGTCTCGATGATTACCTCTGGTTACCACCTGGGGCCTGTTTCAAGAAGCAGGTTCAACAACGTTTATGGCGCTTTTCCACTATACAGTTCTCAACTTGACTCAACTTGGTTTTTTTTACATTTCCATTAGCCTACCTGGTACCTGGTACTTTTTTAGTACCTGCTCTGCTGAGGTTCCAAGTGAGCCGAGCCGATACTAAATGTGACGTCAACAGACTGCCGGCCACTGATTGGTCAGAGAGTCTTCACTGGAAGAGTCGTGAGCCGTCCCAGAATCAAACCCGGCATTTTTAAATACCGGCAACAGTGTTACAGTCATTCGGCAATTTTGTTGCTTTGTGTGTGACAAAAAGCCACATACAGCAGCAAGTACACGACTGCCTCCATGTCCTCTATTGTTTATGTGTTGCATATAAAACAAAGTCATGGCAGTATCGCTGAGCCGTGCTATGACGACCCTGCCCATGTTGAGTAGGTACTTTTTTGTAATGGAAAAGGTCGTTCCTGGAACCGTACCGAGTCGAGTCGAGCCAAGTAGTGCTGGAACTATGAAGTGGAAAAGCACTATAAGTCACTACCTTGACATAGACGAAGGACAGAACGCCCTTTTGTTCTGGGCATTGAACATGAAGACTCTTCCTTCATTCTTCCGAGTGGCCATCAGAGTCTTGGCAGTGCCTGCGTCCAGTGCTCCAGTGGAGCGGGTTTTCAGCCATGGTGGCATCATACTACATCCCCATCTACACAAATGACTGACAGACTTTTGGCCAATTTGATCTTTTGCACATGTACACACACACACACACACACACACACACACACCTACACACACACACACACACACACACACACACACACACACACACACACACACAGCCAGACATATGAGATGAGATAAATACAAGACAGGATAGAAAATGCTTAAAAGTTATAGTGCAATATGCTATGGAAATACAATGTCAGCACTTTTTGTGTAAATAATTACTTAATTTGCATTTGTTTTTTTCAAATGTGTTTGAAGAATGTTCTTGCAAAAAAAGTTTTGATAAATAAATACAGATCTTAAAAGCATACATGATCTGTGCAAATATTATTACTCTGTTGTAAAAAGGACTCGAAAGGACTCGAAACTCAAACTGTAGGACTTGGGACTTGACTTGAGACTTGCCTGTCTTGGCATGGGACTTGACTCGGAACTTGAGGGCAAAGACTTTAGACTTACTTGTGACTTGCAAAACAATGACTTAGTCCCACCTCTGGTAGTTAGTGAAATCTAAGCAAAAACGTAAGTCAAATTTTGTGAGGTGGCAGTTGAAACCCTTAGTATGGCTGTAAGGTGGACATCACTCAGCTTGGACCTTTACTTCAATTTGTTAAACTCCATTGTAGAGACCAGTTTCTCACAGAGATATGTGCTACCAAAAAGGCACATGGTCCGCTTGAACATCTGGGAAAGCTCTGGGAAGGATGGAGGTAATTCTCTCCAAATTGTCCTAATTTTTCAGTTTTTCCATTTGTCTCTGTGAACTTGGCTTTGACTCCGAGTTGCATTGGGGGTCAATGAGCTCCATTTGTAGCACACTGGGGGCATTTTGCACATCGAATGTGAAGGGGTCTGCAAACATCTGAAAAGTGGCACTGTGGGTCTTGAAGTCAGCAAACTGCTCTTCAAATTCCTGCTGTAGCTTCTCAATTGTAGCAACATATTTTTCACCATTGAATGCTGTGCCCTCCTCCACAACACACCTGCACGCTGGAAAATGGTGAAGATTCTTCTCACAAAGCTGGGATTTCCATGAATTCAATTTTGTGGAGAATGCTTTTATATTCTCAAATGCTGCAGTGACAAGCTGACCTGGGCCCTGCAACTTCAGATTGAGTGCATTCAGCTCCTGTGTGATATCAACAAGGAAAGCCAGGTTCATCAGCCAGCTGGGATCAGCAAGCTCCGGGAGATCCTTACTGCCCTCCTCCATGAAGGTCTTCACCTCTGCTCTCAGCTCAAAAAAACTCTTCAGGACATTTCCCCTGCTGAGCCTGCTTTAGGCCCCTGGATCTGATGTAATTTATGCATTTGAGGATGACAGACATCACATTCTCAAATTTTCAAGCATTTGCTACACAGTGCCTGCTACTGGATAATGCACTACAAAGCAACTGCCATATCTGCACCTTTCTCTTCCAATTTTTTTTTTTTGCACAAGCGCTACCAGTCCGTTTCTTCTCCCTATCATGCGCCGTCTGTTATCCCTCTCAGCGACTTCCATGACAGACCAGCATGCTCAATTGTGTCACACAGTTTCTCAAACACATCTTTGGCAGTGGTACAGCCTTGCATTGTTTTTTTTGTTTTTTTAATATTCTTTTTATTGGTTTTTCAGATTTGTGAACAATTTTTTTTTTTTTTTTTTTTACATCTGGGGACCCACCTTAATCATGGTCAGAAGCCATCATGTCCATTTTGCATAAAGAAGGAAAAGCTCCAGATCCTATGTGAGGGATATAGACCTGTGAGTTTACTCTGCAATGATTCTTACAAGCATAATGGCAAAAAGGATGCAGAAGCACTAAATGAATTAAAACAGATCAAACTGGGTTCATTCCAGGTGGGCAGGGAATATTAAATATAATTTCAAGCACAAAATACAAATCTCAGTCTTCTATGATGAAATGGAGCTTTCTACACCAGACCCTATCAGCTTTTGGGTTTCTCCAGGATTTTATAGTATGGGTGAAAATAATTTACAAAGACCCCAAATCACTAATCAGAGTTAATGGTTAATGGAGTCAGACAAGGTGATTGTCTGAGTCCATTGCTGTTCACTGTAAGCACTGAACCACTGGTCAGGGGGGGGACCCATCCCTATCAATACCAGCTCTGTTGGAGAATCTTAAAGAATATGGAGGACTCTCAGGCTATCTGACTAATGAAAGCAAATCAATGATCTCAGGGAAATGTCCAGCAGAGTTGAAAGAAAGAGTTAATTTTAAATGGACTGACAATGGAGCAAAGGGCTTGTCCAAAGGTGCCTTTGGAATCACTACCATTTATAAGCAGAACGGTGTATACAAAGTTTAAGATTCAAAACGATTGGATTATAGAAACAATGAAAATATGGTTGACAATACAGAATAAATGAAATATATCAAGCTCTGTGAGCAAAGCAACAAAAATTGCCCAAAACACAGATTTTATACCGTGTACTATGGATACAGGATTTGAGAAGTGGACAAACAATGGGTTAATATTTATAGCACAAGTTTTTAAGGGGCAGATTTTGAAATCATTTGCACATTTATAAAATAGAATATATAAAATATATATATAAAAAGTTGAAAAAAAACCCAAAAGACCTTGAAGTGTATGTTCTGTTTATTGGGTAGTGTAGTGGGTTTGTTTGTCAATGAAAGCAATGCTTATAATAATGTCAATTGTTCTATACATGAGTCAAAGCACTAAATTACCATATCACTATCTGAATTTAAGTTTAATACTACTGCTTATCCAACAAATATAAATGTTATGTTATGAAATGTGTTAGTTGCTCTCATACAGTTAAAACATTCAAACTGAATTTTAAGCCATACAATGTCCTCAGTTTTAAAATAACAGTTTATTACACTGTGAAAATGTAAATCCAAATTCCAAGGGTAAGCTATAATGTGAAGGGATAAAGTTCAAGATTGAATAGTAGGTCAGATATTTACACAAATTGAGACAAAAATGATTGCTGAAGACTATCTGATGTGCTGCTTGGAATACATTTACACTTTGTTGTACAACATATTCTTTCATTGCTATTGTCTGTTGACTACATTTTTGTGACGCAAAGTAAAAATGTCACATTCACACATTTATACTATTTAAATGTATATCATTTGTCATAGCAGGAAAAGACACTGCTCATTTCAAGGATCCTAGAAAGTCATGAGTGAGCCAGCATGTACAATAATAGGACCCTACAACTGAAGCAGCTAAATGTAATATAGCCAACATTACTTGTATTATTTAAAATTAATGCCTCTGCTTTTTAAGCAATGGTCACATTTACTTGGCAACAGCAAACTTGTTGAAATGAGGCTCAAACATTTACAATGGAAGTTCTACTGGGATGGAAAATATATCATGATATACATAAAAGAAAATCAATCAGAGAGATCATATTGAAGGAAGGTGTATGTGAAGTTGGAACTCCCAATGCTAGATTCCCCGTCATGGTATCTATAACCCTAAAAAGCCTCAACAACTGAGTCATGCTCCTTCCAGGGCCAGACATGATGAACAACTTAATGGGCATCCTCATACAGTACAGCCAATGTTGGAGAGGTTGTAGAAACAGTTTCACCACTTTTTGGATGTGAGCTGTTCTCTTGTTTTTCCCACAGAGTCGACTACAATACCCAGACTTGAATTAACCATAGCAGTGGTGTCAGTCACCATCAGCAATATACCCAGCGAGAAACTTGGTCAATATTAATAGGAAGAGTACATATGAACAAAATTGAATTGCTTTTTGCAGAAGAGACTGCAACTCGATGAACAAGTTGTATGATTGAAGTAAGATAAAACGAATAAAGCTGTACTCGATGCTTGTTGTTTCCACCCACCATCAGAACGCAGAATGATTACATTCTTGGTTTGGTTACCAAACACTGAGAGAATATTTTATAACTACATCCTTGTTCTTGTTTTATACCCTCCCAAACAATGATGACTTTCAGGAAGTTTCTCATAAACAGCACACATAATATTGTTTCAAAATCCTTACTTCCTGGTAAGGTGCCAGCTGGCACCGGCAGTGGTGGCAATGATTAAAAGAAAACAAAAACAAGATCAACAATGACACATGCACGTAATGGAAAGTTTCTACCTTACCGTCAACAGACAGCCCTTTTTTCCTGGAAGATGTTCTGACATAGCACAGTAGGAAAAGCACAGGTGTGAATAACAGTGTTTTAAACAGGCAGAATAGGTAATACAAGCAACTAAAACAATTGTTTAACACTTCTTTTTATTAGAGCTAAAACATGAATTGAGTTATTTTAAGCATGTGTTTAATGGGCAGTGTAGATTGATGATTGTATAATTAAACATTTAAAAATGTTGCATCCTTCACTTTTAACAAAATCCATAGAAACAGATGTGGCTGTATTCTCTCCTTTTATATACTGTGAGATCATAACACAGTGTGATTGTGATGGTATTTTCTCTACAAAGGAAGACCGTTAAAATAAAAGTATTAATCACCCATTTATTAATGACTGATTAATATAGATGCAAACTTTGGTATAGGGACTAAATATTAACTTGAGCCAAGTCAAAAGTGACCTGCGCTATTGTGAAGAGTCAGAAAATGAACAGTATGTAAGGGTTGAATGTAGGACTAATTAAAGACGATATTTGAACATTAGATATCCAGGCCACAAAATCCCCTATCAACTTAAACAGAACAGAGAGAAAAAGCCTTAATGTAGATAAAGTATGATGATTGTGGATGCCTGTCTATTGTCATTGCTACTGTCACCTCACTGTCACCAAAACTAAATTACCTAATTTGAATCTTATTCGATTGACATAAATCCTTCTTTTCTATGTAACATGTAATTTCAGCCCTTAAAGAGAAATTATAAGGCATGAACAATAAACATGATTATCTGCCTTTACAATTTAGGGTCTTACTTCACCAGCAAGGATTTTTAAAAATCCATTGAGTTTTAAGTTCATATAGACTATAGACAAAAAGTATTGCTGAAGACTCTGATGTGCTGCTTAGGATAGTACTTTGTTGTATAAAATATTCTTTCATCACTACTGTGTGTTGTTGCATCATTCCCTTTCAACAAAGTTCATATAAATGAATGTGGCTGTTACATTCTCTTCTTTTAGAAAACATGAAACCATAACAGTGTGTGATTGTGATATTTTCTCTATAGAAAATAGTGTCAGAGCTAGAGAAAACACTTTCTTTGAAAATATTAATGAAGTATTAAATACACATTTTTTAATGATAAATATAGTAGCCTATATATATATATAGGCTACTAATATATATTTGAGTTTCAAAATTCGTTATAAGGACCAACTTGAGGTCAGAAGTGACCTGCTCTATACTGCGAAGAGTCAGAATATGAACATGTAAGGGTTGAATGTAGGGCTAATTAGAGACAATACTTGAACCTCATAATTTTAAAAATGAGATATCTAGGCCACAAAATCAACTTAAACAAAAGACGCACAGAGAAATATATTTATAAGGAGCTAAATGGTTGTGCATCGTTCACCTGCTGCCATGTAGCACGACCTAATAACATATTAATGGGGTTAGTGTCTTCTGAGGCATAAATCTCATACTTCAAGATTTTCAGATTCAGACTTTATACACATTTATTCACGACAGTTTACTGTCAATTTTAATTATCAAACAATGACAAACAAACCCTCAGCTTTGGAAATGGCTAAAAAAAAATCAGTCAAATAATCTAATTATAAAAATTACAAGAGGCTTTCTTTAGTTGCAAATCTTGAATTTAAATAGGTCCACTATCTTGAAGCGCTGCTCTTAAAAATAAACCTACCCTAATATTTCTTAAAGTTTAATTTAATACACAAGGCTCATAATATGACGTCAGACAGAAAGTTTGAGACAGGAGAGTAAGACACATCCTCCTTTAATTGTTACTGAATCTATAAGGATATGTGACGGCCAGCTGTCAGTAAGTATTACCTGATTAAAAAAAACCTCTATCATGAATTATGTTAAACATAAAATAAGCAGTAAATAATCACTATTCACTGAGCAACCTCTCTCTTCTTAAAGGTTGGATCCAGAGTCACAGATCACTGATAGACATCTCAGCAGCATCTTTGAAAAACTGAAAACAAGAGTATGTGGAACTGAAAATCTCACCAAGAGTTTGGAGATTAAAAATGGTAAGTTGTACAGTCATCAAAAGTGAAACATCAATGTTAGAATAATCAACTGGTAGAAAGTCACATGCCAGCTGTAAATTCACTGAAATACTTTGGTAGAATTAATATACTGGATTTAATCTCATGAATCATTTGCAGTCTTTGAACAACGTGATGCAGCTGAATGCCTGGAACTGATTTTACGTAAAGTCAGCCCACAAGTCTCTGAGGTGAGCAATTATAAAATCCATATTTTAATGTATCAGTCAACATAAAAGGAATGATGTATTATAAGTGATATTTCCATATAAAGGTTTTCCAAGGAGAGCTGACAAACACAATAACATGCTCCAAAGGCCACAGCATCAATGAAGAGACAAATCCCTTCTGGACTCTTCCTCTGTCACTAAAAGACAACCATGATTCAAACTACAGCGTGGTAAGCAGAGTTTAGTGTTTTTATGTAGCATCCACTTTAAGATAGTTATTAAAATAAGTGATATTTCATTGAATATATGCAGGGAAACTGCAGAAAATACCACTTCCTCTCAATTAATAAAAGATTAATCCTCATTGTGTAGGTGCACATCTATTCAGCAAGATGCTTTCCATTAAGATTGAAGAAGTTTTACCAGAGGCAAATGTGAAACTGTCAAAATACGAATACCAACAATGTCAACTGATACATATATAAAAAGATAGAGACCAATAGCATAAACAAGAGTTAGACCCTGAAATGAATTAGTACAGTAACAAAACTGGATTTATATACAGTACTAATGTCACTGTCCTTCATTCCAGCAAGTATCACCACTGACAGAGGAACATTACTCCCCTGTAGAAAATAAACCTTCATCTTGTGTAACATACATGAGTCCACAAGTGTAAAAGTAAAAACAGTAGCACAAGTTAGCTCAGTTCCAAGTCACTTCGCAACACATCAGCCTCAGACTTACTCTTATCTTATTACTCTTAAAACTACGTTTTGGCGTTAGTAATCTAGTTTGGATTTTTAAATTATTACATTTGTGCTTTTACAGGAAAGAGGATTTAAAAGTGTTTTTCAGGTAAAATCATTCAGTGGAAACAACCTGGTGTACTGCAGCAACTGTGAAAAGAAAAGAAAAGCAACCAAAGTGAGTTTTCCTGTAACATCTGTATCCTGATCAATCTTATAGTTGATAGTTGAATCAAATGGAAACTTTTGTTTAAAATACTGTGTGTGTCTGTAGTGTTTAATAACCTTTCTTGTGTCACTTAGGGATGTGAGATGTTGAAGTTTCCTAAGATTTTGATTCTACTCCTCAAGAGATTTGAGTTTGACTACAACACCAGGTCCCATGTCAGATCAGACAGCTGTGTGGATGTACCACACACATTACAGACAAAGGCAAGGAGAAGTATTGATTGGTGTTACTAATGTTTGATTTTTTAATCTTTTCATGTGACTGACTGTGTCATTGATATCAGAACCAGAGATACAAACTGTATGGGATGGTGGATCACATGGGCAGTCTAAGAGGTGGACATTACACAGCCACCATCCTGTCTAATGATGAGAAAACCTGGTACACGTTTGATGATCATCATGTTGAACAAGTGAGAACAAATATTACACAACAATAAATGTGACACATAATCTGAACATACAGAAAAACATCAGTAAATAGTGATTTGTTGAATGTTTTTCTTGTTTTTGTTGAATTTGTAGGTTGAAGAGCAGCCATTTGTAAATGACACGACTTACAAGTAAGTTTGATTAATTCTACTTGATCAAGTCTGACAGCTGACAAAACAATTTACATCCATTAAGTAGCTTTGCCAGAGCTTTCAGTCTTCTTTTTTCAATTTTCTGAGGTCATTTGATATGATTGAAATCTCCAGAGAAGCTCCCAAACTGAACTGGTGGTGAGATTGTTGTGTTAACTACAGTTTCTGATGTTAAGATGAACTTTCAGTCTCATGTCTGAGATATAATGTGTTAGTGATCCAGTTGTGTTCACTGCATGTTGTCAACTCTTTGCTGTTGTTCAACAGGTCCAACTCTGCATATCTGCTCTTCTACAGAGGTTAGATCTTTCAGTACATCAAAAAAATATTGAAACACTAGCTGTAATGTTAACAAATAATTAGTCAATGTTTCATTTTTTCTCTACTACAAAGCCTCAGAGAGTCTGAAGAGGAAAGAGCAACAGCATGAAACTGATAACCAGGATGGAAAGAGCGAACACAAAAGAAAAAATAGAGAAAGTGACACTGATAAACACCTGCAACAAACTCATCAGCATCAGGGACAGACAAGACAACACAGGAAAGAAATAACAGGACAGGGTCCTGCAAAATATGAAGACCAGGGTTCAAGCTTCAACAAGCACAAAATGGAAGAGCATCCTCTCATGGAAAAACAAACCGACTGCTCAAGAGATCGTTGTCCAGATGTTAGGACAACCACACAGGAGACGAAGCAAATGAGAATAAGAGGTTGGTTAAAAATTGTACAAACATTTCTGATCCTGCTTTTTATGCATTTCAACATGCAAATGTTTTTTCTGAGTACATTTATGGAAAGGAAAGGAGAAGGGAGGATTGATGTCAACATTAAACATCAAACAAACAAACAGATGGATTACTGGTTTTTAATTATATGAGGAAATCTTTCAAATGTGGAACTTAACCTGATAATTAATATACCTGTATGATTGTAACATCATCCAGATTATAGGTTTACAGAACATCTGTGCAGGAGTGTGTTTAATACCCCACATCCTAGACAGTTTTTTTTATTATTTCTGTATTAAGTGCAGGTATTCTCACTATATAAGACTTCTGACTTCTTTCTTTTTCTTAGATGATAACATCCGGATGGTCTTTAAAGCGGAGAAGCTGGAAGAAGGAGCACTGCTGGCGTCCTATGGGATCAAGCACATGTCCACCGTTCACACACTGCTGATACTGGATGGAGGCCTCTGACTGGGACAAGAACCCCCCGCCCCACTGCCGCTTCCCCCTCTGCTGCCAAAACAATTACACTGCTATGATTATTTATACCTATCAGAAAATGAATGTTGCAATCTCAAAAATAAAATAAAATGTATAGTAAAAACAAATAAAGTTAATTCCTTAATCATTACCAATGGGTTCTTTGCTTTATGTTAACCCTTAAAGAGAGATATAGACTCTTTAACACCTTTTTCGGAGCACGATTGGTTAAGGTGGTTATTCAATTGTATGTGCCTTGAATTGGTAGAATTGAAGCTTGTGGTAGTTTACAAAACTATGTGCGATATTAATGAGCAGAGAAAGCAAGAATGTATGAAGCATTCAGTTGTTTCTCATTATAAACATTTCTATACCTTAATAGGGACAATGTATTTTGTAGGAGATCATAAAAATCCAAAATATACAAAATGTTTTAAAAGTAGATTTGTGGAAATGTTTTACTTAGGTGCACATGAGATAACTGGGATTTTAGTTTTCACATCTCATTTTCCACTCTTGCCTGTTCAAGAGTTAAAAAAAAGTATATAAAAAGCTCAGCACATGCAAAAATGTTATTATATTTTTCAAGGGATCACTAATTAGCCTAACTCATCTGTAAATGTTAAAGACGACTTTGACACTGGCAGCTTGATAAGCCCGCAAATGCACACAAGTAAAACTGAAAATTGCATCAAAATGAGAATAAGAAGTCATGTTAAGCCTATAAATATACTGCTGTGCATATCAACATTATTAAGTTTCAAACATATTGAATTAAAAACATCATCTGAAATCTCGTATCCCGTTTTCCTGAAAGATTTTTGTATTATGGTTAATATGCTGATTGTAATCTGATATTGTCATATACATGTAACATTTTAAGAACTACAGTTGACATTAGTGTTGTTTATCTGCTTCTGTACATTACAGTAATACTGTTAATGTACCTTGATAGTTTGGATAGCTTGACTGCTTATGTATTACAACTGTGCGTCGATTATCTGAAATTACTGTAATTAACACCATACAAGTTAAAGTTCTGCTTCACGCTCACTCAGACTGTTCAAAGGGAGACTTTTTACATTTCCTGAGTGAGTGAAGGATTCAGGGAAGAGGAGACAGAAGTGAGGATTAAATTGCAAGATGTAAGGTTAATAGTGCTGAGAGAAAAACGAGGAGAAAGTAAACAAGGACCTGATTCAAGATCGAAAGAGAAAGTTTAGGGAGAAAAGAGAAACACGTGAGAATTAAGCAACCAGGCGCCAGGTGACGGAGAGACATGAACATATTCAAAACACGAGGCAGAAAAAACTGATAAGGAACTGAAAAAAAAAAAAAAAAAAAAAAGTGATCTGTTATCCCAGGGTTTACAGACCTTATAGAATACAGATAACTACACATCAGCTCTATTAACATGTTTTCTTAAGCTGCTAAGAAGTTGTTGACCTCAATAACTGTTGTAAACAAAGCACTAAAACAGACAGTTTCAGTTTTATGGCATATCTGACAGATTAACACATACTGTAATAGTTAGGTAACAGCATCTCCCAATATACAGTATATTAATATAACTAGTATATATAAGTATATATATATAAATCCTTTTCTTCACCTACAAAATGCTTAACAGTCAGCTTAACGGTCAGTCACCATCATATTTTAAAGAGCTCATAGTAGCCTGTTATCCTACTTGAATACTGCACTCCCAGAGTACAGGCCTACTTGTGCTTCCTAGAGTCTGTAAAAGCACCTTCAGCTATCAGCTGGGACTTCCCAGGATGCACTGAATTCCCCTCTCTTCCTCTTCTTCATCTGTAAACATTCATGTGCCATTAATTCATGTTACTAACTTGTGCTTTCATGTTATTATTATTATTAGTCATATTTCCATTGTTATTGTTATTTTTTTATTATTTCTCTCCTTTCTCTCCCTCCTTCCTTCTCTTTCAACCCAGTCAGTCAAGCAGATATCCGCCCACACACAGCCTGGTTTCTCTTGAAGTTTCTTCCTGGTAAAGGGGAGTTTTCCCTTGCTGTTGTCAAGAAGTCTTTGCTCATGTGGGAATATTGGCTCTCCTTAAAAAGTCAAGATCTGCTTTATGTGATAAGTGCCCTGAGATAACTTCTCTTATGATTTGGCGCTATATAAATAAAATCTGAAGTGAACTTAATTGAATTTGCTTCATCATCATGCCATAGCATTCACAATGTGTAATAGACAGAATTCATTTGTCATGTTTTCCTCCTCTTCCATGTTTTTTTAGTCTCTGCCAAACGAAAGATCATATACATGCAACTGTAAACCAAGTGGTTCAAAGACACCTAGAAAATGATTCACATGATAACCCACATGTTGTTTAATTAATTTATGAGTTGGCGCTGTGTGTGTGTGTTTGCATGGGAGGGCAGGGATCCTGAAGGCTCGGCAGCACCACAACAAAAAAAGTGGAAATTCCCTGAAGTCATTTGAGTTACAATAGATCTTTGTACCTGACATCAAAAATTGGCAGCAGAGTCTAAAACTTTGCTGTTCATGTCTCTTAATGATGTCTCTCCGATGTTGACATTTTTAAGTGAACACCCCTTCTTGAGACCAACTGTTCGGTTATTTATACTTGGTCCCAGGGTGGCACCACGTTATTATTAATAATTATTAATCATTTTGATGACCTTAACAATTAAGCCCCAACGGTCTCCTTACACTGTATTTTCATCTGAGTTTCACCGAGCCAGTAACCTGGACTTGTAACCTGGCCAATTTTTTGATGTCTGGTACAAAGGTATTTCAGTCATTTATAGTCAACTCAAATAGCTTCAGGGAATTTCCACTTTTTTTGATTGTGGCGCTGACAAGCATTCAGGATCCCATGCATAAACACACACAGGGTCAACTCATTAAATAAGTAAACATGAGTTATCACATGAATTTTCTAGGTGTTTTTGAGCCACTTGGTTTACAGTTGCATCTATCTGATCTTTCGTTTGGCAGAGAATAAAAAAACATGGAAGATATATCTTAATTAAAATTCTTACACTTTATGAATTGTATGACATGACGATGAAGCAAATTCAATTCAGTTAAATTTGTATTTATATAGCGCCAATTCATAACAGAAGTTATCACATAGAGCAGATCTAGACTATACTCTATTATAATTTAAGGAGAGCCAACATTCCCACATGAGCAAAGACTTTGTGACAACAACAAGGGAAAACTCCCCTTTACCAGGAAGACACCTTAAGAAAAACCGGGCTGTATGTGGGCGGATATCTGCCTTGACTGAGTGGGTTGAGAGAGAAGGAAAGAAGGGAGAGGAGAGAGAGACACATGGCAACATAATAACAATAACAACATGAATAATGATAATAATAATGGAAATATGAATAATAATAATAATAATAATAATATCAGGCTTATCTCCTCTCATCTCTCGGATGATCATCATTTGGCCCTTAAATGTCTGCAACAGCTGCTCGTTCTAGTGTTGGGCCCCAGGTTTCTGTCTTGGCTCCTATAGTATTTCTTCTGTCGGAGCTTCAATTAATTTCCTTTATGTAGTAAGTATTAGCATCAATAATTTATCTCTTGTCACTATTACACTGATTACATTCAGCTGTCTGTCTTTTTTAAACATAATGAGACTGATTAAGTATCCATTTTTACAAAGTTGTCTAACTGCCATCAAAGACTGGAAAGTTTACAGCTAAGACTGAGATCCTTATCATTGCTTCAGATAAATTCCCCAGCTGTACAATTTAATCTTAGAACAATTGGTGTAATATTTGATCAGGCGATGCACTTTGCTCAACATGTCAAATTGCTAACCCATTAATGTTTCTTTCATTTAAGGAACATTGCTAAACTCAGGTCTGACATGTCATTGAAATTCAGGACCAATACCTAAACAACTTTTCTTTAACATATAACATAATATTAACAGTCACAATATCAATTAACAATCAATAAGTCAATAAACATCCATTATCCAACTACAAACCATTAAACACAAACAACTATAAACAACAAGCATTATGGCACATAAAGATGTGTGTAAGTAAGTGTGTATATTTAAATCTGTAAGGTATTATTTAATATTGTTAATGTCCCTCATGTTTTATACTCTTATAATCATATTTTATGCACTTGTCTATATAACACTATGCCTAGTAAAATACATGATTGAACATCTAACCCAGAGCTGCTAGGATATTGTATAACTTTTGAACATTACAACAACAACATAAAACTTTTTTCAAATCAGTAATTTTACAGTGGCCATGAAAGTGATCAGCCAAAATGTTGACCTGGACTCTGCTGCCAATTTTTGATGTCTGGTACAAAGGTCTATTGTAACTCAAATGACTTCATGGAATTTTCTTTTTTTGACTGTGGTGCTGCCGAGCCTTCAGGATCCCTGTACTCTCATGCCAACACACACACAGACACAGATACACACACACACACACACACACACACACACACACAGCGCCACCTCCTAAAATAATTAAACAACATGTAGATTAGCATGTCAATTATTTTCTAGGTGTTTTTGAACCACTTGATTTTCAGTTGCATCTATCTGCATCTAAGTGTGTAAGTAAAAACTGTATATACACAGTATAAATACTCAAAGACTGTCAATTTCATCCTCCAAATAAACAAATGTAGCCTAAGTGTGGAGCCTAGGGTCATAACTCTGTTCCTTCTCCTTCTCAGATATTAGATTGCTGTTTACATGTATAGACCTGTCTTCAATCTTAAAATGACAAGATGTTAAACCTTCTGCTTCGTGCACAAATACCTGGAAACGATAAATCTCTGTAAAATCATTACATTTCCCAAAAATATGAGAGGTTTCTTTCTTTGACTGCAATTTTTAAGATTTTATGTGGCCTTGCAGGTTATAAAGCTTTTTAATGTCCCCTAGGCAACAACTAATCTAACTGGTTCATCTAACAGTGTATAAACTGTCAACAAGTTAGTGAGAGTAAGCCACATCCTCCTTTGAACATGTGATGGCCGTCCGTCAGTAAGTAGCCTATTACTCACTAGAAAGCGATCTTATCTATAATACTTTTAATTCTTTCCAAACAGCCATTTATTTTAAATTGTAGATATTTATTATGTTATACTGTGTATCAGGTGTGAACTGTATTACAAAACAATTTGGTGAACATCATACGAGGCGTCATTATACAGGCTATGTAATGCAAAATAAATACGCAGTGTTCAGTGGAATCAATTTATTTAACATTTAATTAAACGTATGCCTATTATTCATCTGAAACACTCATTCAGTGTTAATGACTGATACCGAGAAGTTCCGGCAGTAAAAACACGATAATCTTGGGTTTAGTTTAGTTGAGTGTGAGTTTCTAGGGACAGGATCGATTTGATGAATTTCACCGGATGAAGTCGGAGATGTAAAATGAGCCAAGTAATAAGATTAAAATGAAATCTCACATTGAAAACATGGATTCAAATTATGAGACAAATACTCTGTAGGTAGTTTTTTCTTTGGTGTGACTCCTTGACGTCTTATTATCGTTTTTCTCAGTGATTATCAGTGCTCCTTAAGGTATAAAATCGCAACAGCCGGTATAAACTAGTAGATAAATGGCGCCATCTAGTGGAATAAACAGCACACCGTAAATGAACCACAATTCATACAAAGAATATGTAGTTTCACAGACACATTGTTGTATTTTTGCTGGGTTGTGTGTGAAATCTTTAAGATTAATATAATTATATTATTATAATATATTAATATAATTATATTAATCTTAAATTATTATAATATTGATATAAAATCAGTCTGCACACCACCAAGAAGAACTGGTTTAGACTCTTGACACTGCTGGAGATGGGTAATATTGATTTATAAGTGTGTTGTTCTGTTTGTGTATTTGTGTGATATAGGATTTGTACAATTTTACTATATTTTATTAGCAATATGTTATAAGATGAAATGGGAAAGAATTATAAACAAACAAAAAGTATTTAATTGATTTAATAGTGAACACATGATTTACAGTTTTTTTTATCATTTTAACTGTAGCATTTTTTCTTATTGGCCTTCTGGTAAGCTGATTTTCACTCTTATTGCTATATCTGCTTATTTGCTTTGCTAAAAAACCCAAAACCAATACTCTAATATGACTATACTATAATACTATACTGATACTCATTCCATTATTTTTGTTCCCCTTCAAATCCACAGTGCCAATGTCACCGACTCAACAACAGGGTAAAGACATTACTCTGGATGAAAAGAAAACTGAATAGTCAAACACTGAGTAATGTAATGATGAAAGGAGATAAAGAGGCAGAGGAAAATGGTAAGTGGAGACAGTCCGCGCATCACACAAAACATCTCAAATAAGTTTGTAAGTAATCGTAGTGGGGGTCAGAGTAGTGTGTCGTGTAGTGTATTAATGAAGACAGTACATATTCAAGCATCATAAGATAAAATCCAAACAGCAAGTCTGAAGATTTGAATTAAATGAAAAAAGACAATGCTACCTTTAAACCTGCAGTGAGGAACTTTTACATAGTAAATGAATATCTGTTACATTGCCAAATGAGTTCACACAATTAAACCGTCGAGCTGTCAGTATACTGGTGATATTGATCTGGTGTTGGCTTTGGATGAATCCATACAGCACATACTCTATAGTCAGGTCAAGCGCACTAAGACATCAACCGGCTGAGGTGGCTAACTTCCTGTTCGCTCTTTGCTAACTTGAATGGGGATAAAATAATTTAATTGTGTGGCTCGTCTAGATTTTCCAAATGTTATTGGACCGAATGGATTAAATTTTGATTGTGAAATTATTAATTTCGTGGGGTAATGTGACACTCAAAACTATTTATCCTCCTTTCACAGCTGTAGTGCTGAAGTAGGCCACAGCATGTAAAGCAGTCAACAGTGTTTTTGTAATTACTCTCACTTCCAGAGGAGGGAGACAGAAGTCCCACACTCCAAATTTAATTGTGTTAGGAAAGATAAACCACCGAAATCAACAGAATTTTGTTCAAAATTAACCATCAGTTGTTTTTTGACTACTGATCAAAACTTTAACTTTAACTTTGACCTCTCTTATGTTATTCAAAAACAGTCAGTATGTTTCCAACTCTTTTACAATCATTTATTTTTGTTAATGATCAGATGTTGCAGCTGCTATACAAACAGGATTGTCTTTCATTAGTTATTTTTCTAGTAATGCTCACCTTTTACGTGTGAACATGGCAACAATGTGTGTCTATGCAGAATCACTGAGCCATGTTTCTCCTCCAATAATAGGCTACATTACTTAGATAACTGTAAATAAATCATAGTTCAGTTCAGCATTTTATGAGTAAAAGTAAACAGTGTAATGACACTGACTTTTTCTTAAGGTCTCCAACCACCGAGACGTTACGGCCTGCGTAATCAGGGAGCCACATGTTACCTCAACAGTGTCCTACAAGTTCTCTTCATGACAACAGAGATCCACGACAGGTTTGAAATAGCTGCTGTCCTTAAATATAAATACTAATATAATGTATATAGCATAAGTACAAATAAGCAGAATAATTAAAAAATAAACTAAATATTATATTAAATATCACTCATATCATATCAATTACTGCACAAATCCCTGGTTCAGCTCCAGCCAGGGACGTTTGTTGCATGTTGTATCCATCGCTGTCATTTTGCCTGTCAACCACTTTACTGCCTGCTATTCAATAAATGCCTATGCCTATTCATATGGATGTCTTAAACTTACAAAACTCCACCAGTGAGCATGTTAATACAAACAGTAACCGAATAAGTACAATTAACTGAGAAACTACTCTCTCCCTCAAGGTTGGATCAAAACATAAAAACAGATCTGCAGCTGAAAAACATCTTTGAAAAGTTGAAACAAACAACATGTGGAACAGAAACTATCACAGACATATTTGAGATTCAAAATGGTAAGTTGGACAATAATACGTAATAATCAAAGCTCAAGACTCAATCTATATGTAAATCACATATCAGCAGTGAATTCAGTGAAATGATGAAATTAATAATCAGATTAAATGTAATGTATTCTTTTAAAGTTTATGAACAACATGATGCAGCTGAATGCCTCGAGATGATTTTATGCAAGATTAGCAAACAAGCCTCTGAGGTGAGCACTTATAAAATATACACAGGTGGACAAATCAGAATGCAAAGTAATGATGTATTTTTATTTTTAAAGGCTTTCAAAGGAGAGCTCACAATCAGAATAAAATGCTCTGAAGGCCACAGTATCAACGAAGAGACAGATCCATTCTTCACTCTTCCAGTTTCACTGCCAGATGATTTGAACACAGTCTACAGTGTGGTGAGCCAGAGTTTAAAGATCAGAGCTCTAGTTTTGTATTTATGTGATGTGAGCTGAAGATTTTATCAGAACATTTGTTTTTTGTTTGTTTGTTTTACAGAAAACAGGTTTTAACAGTGTTTTCCAGTCTGAATTATTCAGTGGAGACAACAAGGTGTACTGCAATGAGTGTAATACATTTACAGATGCAACCAAAGTGAGTTTCACCTTAAACACAAATTGTAGGCAGGCCAAATTTGAAATAGAAATCAATCACTTTTATGTTGGTTTACAATACTGTGATCAAAGGACATAGTGTTTATTAATGTTTCTTGTGTTTTTTAGGAATGTGAGATGGTGAAATTTCCCCAAATTTTGACTCTACTCTTGAAGAGATTTGACTTTGACTACTACACCTTGTCACATGTCAAGTCAGACTGCTGTGTGGATGTACCACACACATTACAGATTAAGTCAAGGAGAAGTAACTTTTATATATGATTCATATCTGAATGATGATGTGCCTTATATTTGCTTTTAAAACCTTTTTATTTTCTGACTGTGATCTTCACTGTAGAAAAAGAAGTATGAACTCTATGGAACGGTGAATCACTGGGGCAGTATAAGAGGAGGACATTACACAGCCACCATCCGGTCTAATGAGGAAGAAACCTGGTACAAGTTTAATGACACCAGTGTCTACAAGGTAAAGTGGATTTTACCGTTTCCACACAATGAGGATGAGAGACATTCAAAACATACCAACAGAAATTTGTTTACATTGTTTTTGTTTTGGTTGAATGGTTAGGATGAAGAACTCAAGAATATTTACAAGTAAGTTTCATTAAATCCAATAAGTCTGACATATAGCACATTATCTTATGCAGAAACGTTGTAAACTTCTGTTGTTCTGTGCTAAAACTAAATTCAAAATTGTTGTTCACCAGCTCCAGGACTGCATATCTACTTGTGTACAGAGGTAAGATCACAAATGTTATAAAGAAATCAACAGAAAGCTACGACTGTGATATTAACTAATAACTAAATATATTATTTTTCCTGCACTTAAAATTCAGAGTGTCAGAAGACCAATTCAGAAAATCTGAAAGCTGAAATGAAAAAACAACGTGGTGAAGACACAATTCAAGAGCCACAAGGAGACAAGGTGGGAAACACAGGAACACCAGACACAGATGAAGAAAAACAACAGGTGGACCAAAATGGAGAGGATGAAAGAAGAAGAAGCAGAGGAAGAAGAAACGGAATCAGAAGAAGAAGAAACAGAAAAAGAAGAAGCAAAAGAAGTAGTAGAAGAAGAAGCAAAAGAAGAAGAAGAAGAGGAGGAGGAAGATGAAGAATAAATAAAGTCTGGCCCCTCGTCCCCCATTCCTTTACCTTTTGCTCCTAATACTCTTACCCCCTCTAATTGATTAATTTTGTTAAGTGGACCCTTGATTTGATCTGTTTCACACTGTAAAGTTTCAATGTCAATACCTCCTTGTTTTCTTTCGATCTGATTGCAATGCCTTTACCCATTAATCAAAAATAGTGTTAATATACGGTCTGATCACCTTTCCTTCAGCACATCCATCCTCAATCCAGTAGATGTTGAGATATGTCTTGCTATTACTATTAATAGGTGACAAGATCTTTCAGAATTTACATTTTTGCTTTTATGATTATGGAACAGCCCAATTATCACATGCATAGGATTAGCGTTTTATGTTGTACTTGATGAGGTGAAGGAGGTTAATGTATCTTTTTTTTAATGGTTTCATAACCATTCAGGATATATCAGTAGTAGCTCAACCACTGCTTTAATATGCCAAAGTATCTGAGCATACAGAGACCTAATCTATGGACAGACTGGGGACACTATGACAAACCATTTTGACTCACATGAAGCATATTTCAGTTATTTTGCCTACTGGTCACATAAAAACAAATTAAAGTACATAAAAACGCATTATTGTCCTAAGAAGACCACCACTGAATGCAGAAAAGTGAAAAGATTATATATGTACAATATGCACACACATACACATACATCACTTGGAAGGTATCAGACCAAGAATGTGCTAGTGAGGCTCAACCAGAAGCAGTCAAACCATCTACACTAATGCAGATTATGTCCTACCAGGAAGGCAAAGAAGCCACACAGATGGACAGGAAGATGTTTCACCTCATCAGTCCAATTAAGAAGAGGGGAACAAAATATTGGAGTAAGTTAGGCTGATGTGCTATTCTGTCTTTTGCCTCCTCATTTAGGGACTTTTTTTTAAATGTCCAACCTTTGTAATATTCTAATTTAAAAACATGCTCTAAATATGCCGTAATCTGCAGCAGTTCTTATTTTCAATTTTGGTTTTTTTAGGCACGTGATATTTTCCAGACCTTGGTATAAAACTGATGCATTTTTATGGCTCATACTCAAAGAAAATGGGACTCAGAAAGATTTAAAGGGACCCTTTAAGTGTCATTGTGTCAATGGGTTATAGGATTTGTGTTATCATTGTTCAGGGTTCAGGGTTATTTTGGGATTGAGCCATAGAGGGCACAACTGAGCCTACTGCATTATTCTAATAGTATAATATTTATTTCTTCAGGTTTCGTTTAGAATGAAGGGTAAAATGGATGTGCAAATCCTAACACTTCTTTACCTTCTTTATGACACATGTAAATATGTTTGATATTTTGTATTTTATATTGCATATGAATAAATGTTGTAATTTCACTGTTGTTCTTCCTGTACAGCATCCAACTCTTGGAGAGTTGAGACATTCAGTATTTTTCTTTAATTGAATGTTTAATAACGGTGAAGCTAGACTTGAAAAGAAAAAAAATCTAATTAACACACAAAAACTCATGTTCAGTTTTGATTTGTGGCTCTATAAATAGTTTATATGCTGTAAATATTACATTTATTTATTAATTAATTCACAATTCAACCCTCTCTGCCCTGTGGCATTCATGAACTTAGCATCCACCGTAAAATCAGATAAACTACCTGGCAGGAATCATTAAATAATGATCCATCCAATAATGATAATGACCAAATTCATCTTCTGGGAACCTCTATGTGTAAACTGCCTTGAGATGACTTTTGTTGTGACTTGGCGCTATATAAATAAAGACTGATTGATTGATGAATGATAGAACAAAACTCCAATCCAGTACTTGTTAAATTATTTCATTAGTAGACATAAATAAATAAGACAATATCAGACAATGCCAATCATCAGAAATACTAGAAAACAGATGAATCTTGTGGATCACTGAAAATAAAACATCATTGTGTGTTATCATGGACAAATTTGTTTTTGTGTATTTCATTTTTATTCCGACTCTGAGATCTGGCCTGCACAACAAACATTTTTTTATTGTGTCCCTTTCCCCTTTCTTTTTCCCCCTTTTTTCTTCTTTTTTTTCCCATCCACATCTTTTTTCTCTCTTTTCGGTTTTATTACAGCAGCTTCTGCATCAGACTCAACTTTAGATTTTTTGGCATTTGAATCAGTTGCAAAGATTGGCTCATTTCCTTGTTCTACATTTCCAATACATCTTTTGGTACTGTGTTTATTTGACTCATTCAGGTGTAAATTGCACACACCCTTTGACAGAATATCCTGTAGTTCTGTTTTAGGACCAGGTTTTCTTTTAGCATTTATTTTAATAAGTCTAACACAACTCTTTCTGGTGCCTTTTGGGGTTGCGCCTACAGTTATTCTTATGTTCTTCGTCGTACTGCTTTTTGTAATACCATTATCATGGTGTTTATATTCTTCCTCAATTATCTTCCCATAGAATATTTTTCCATGCTCTGTACCATCTCTAACTTCCATTGTCTCTTCCTTCAATGCAGATCTTGCTTTTGCCTGAGACTTCACATGCCTCATCTTTTCATCACTGCCAAATTTCTGGTTCTGTGTCAGTCTTCCCCATCCTGCTAATCCTGTTTGTGGAAGAGAAGAGTCCTCCCCGTTTTGAGTATGCTCATTTTCTCCTTTCTTTCCCTGCTCTTTGGTTTGTTTCTCCACATCAACATCTTCATGTGTTGTAACACTAATTTTCTTCTCTGCTATGTCCTGTCCATCATCAAGTCCTACATTGTTCTGATCCTTTTCACTCTGACTGAAGTGCTGTTGTTTATGTGACACTCCTGCTCTTTCTACTTGTTCATCATCTCCTCTCTTACATGTGTTTTCTCCTGTAACACCCTTCTCTTCCTCACTCTGTTGTTGAGGTCTTTCATATGCGTTACTCATTTCATGTGTATCTTTTGGGATGATCTGTTTACCATCACTTAATCGGCTCTTGTTCTGAACATCTGATGCCGATTCATCATCTCCAATTTTCCTTTCCTCATTACCTTTAACATTAATTTCCTTGCTCTCCACTTCTCCCTTTTTGTCCATACTAAAAGGATTAAGGTTACAATATTGTTTCTCCTGATTGTCTAAATAGTCGTTGTCATTCTTCGTGAGGTACTCGGTGGAGGAATTTTTATTCTTTTCTGATTGTTCACTTCTAGTCTTTCCATCCTCGTCGGTCATCTGTGTATTGCTCATGTTATCTTGTTTGTTAAGATAACTATGTTGTTCATGCCCATCACTGACATCCTGTTTAATGTAATTAATTTGTGGTGTATTCTGTCTCACATCTCCTACCAAAAGCTCCTGTAGTCCCCTCTGTGTAGTATCATCTAGTCTGCCACTGTCATTGCTCTGAACCTCTACAATCTTATCTAGCTGAGTTCCACCAGAGAGCACTTCTCTCTTTTCTGCCTGGTCACCAGCTCCTACTTCGCTTCCAATGTCAGTCACATAACCGCTCGTCATTTCTATAACCCCAGTCATGTCTTTGTCTCCACTATCTTTCTCTTCATATCCATCAATGTAAACATCCTCTTTAGAGTCATTGCCCACTTTTTCTTCTCCCTTACCCTCATGTTCCTCTCTTATCATTACAACATCTTGATGTTGCTCGTAGTTATCACTGATGTATAGTTGCAGGCCTTCAGGAGTGGATATCTCCCTGGTATCTTGGGGACAATCTGCAGCATTTACTAGAAAGTAGGCATAAAATCAATTCAGACAAAGTACCAAACCATTTGATGCAATCATTTACACATATACATCAGTAGGCCAAATGAAAATGTATGCCTCTTACTTGTCTTTTTCTTGTAAAAAAGAAGGTAAGCACTCTGGGATCTAAAGAATAAAACACAGAAAGAAAGTGAGGTTTTTTCATATTCAGCTAAATATATGGTGGGGAATAAATAACAGATGAACACTTACTTCTTGATGAATGGCTGATGATCATTCTGTTGATGAAAAGAATAATAAAGCATTTAATGATTAAATAATTGCCACATAAAGTTTTCACTATGATTTTGGAAAAACTTTAACAGTGTTGAAGTTATGAGTCTTACCAGTGAGACATTCGTATCATCAAAGTTATACCATCTGTCATCATCATCATCATCATCAGACTTGATTGTTGTAGTGTAATGTCCACTTCTCAGATCTCCAAAATGATCCACAACCGCATACAGTTCATATGTCTGGTTCTGATCAACAATGGAGAAAAATAACAGGCTTTAGGATAGGAATGGGAAAAAAAGTGTTATGATAAAACTGTAAAATATTAAGCATACCTCTGGTATCTGTAGGGTGGAGGGAACATCCACTGTGCGTTTGATTTTGACATAGGCCATGTGACTGTAGTCAAACTCAAACCTCTTCAAAAGCAGCACCAAAACATCTGGATGATGTGTCATTACAGATCTCTGAATGAAAAACAGTCCCCAACATTTGTTACTGTGTTAATTATTACTGTATGTAATTCCTCTAAAATATAATTAACTTAATGATATCATTGCACAATTATAGAGTTGATATACTCACCAGAGTAGCATCATTTTTGTCATCACAGTCATCACAATACATCTGGTTTTCTCCATTGATGTTTGAGGTGCTAAAAAAATTCTCAATGCCATCAACCTGAAAAATAAACTCATATTATTTACGTCTGAAATCAGCCTTGTTATAGATGTCCTGAACAGTCTTACAAGTTTACAATGTTCATAAATATCTTAACAGTGAAGACACCTTTAAACAAGGCAGGCTTTTATTTAAAAGGTGTATACTACCTGCACATGGCTTAGTGCATACATATGAAATATCTAAAGATAAGAAGACATGAGGGGTAGATGTGAGAGATATGAGAGGACAGTGAACTTTACCATGCTCTCAGTAATGGTTGATTAAGACAGGAACACTATAATTTCAATGCTGCTAAGGATGAATAAATGTAACATTTTAACCTACACATATATACAGAGAAAAGTAATTAGTATAAATAAAGTGTAATGCATTGGGATTTTTACAATACAGTGACCTAAAAGCTGTTTGTTAAGTTGAATGTTATACTCAAACTTGAAACATCATTACAGGTTATCAAAGCCTTGCTGTGGCATCATGAACTTCAGCTGTAATGGACAACATGCAACCCAAGCAGCAGAGGGCAGTAGAGCAGCATTTCTCTGTGGACCTCTGATAGAGGAAACAACACTGAGGAAGCTATTGGGGATCTAAATCATTTCTCCCACCTATATGATTAACTAGTCTGCAAATGGTACATTCAGTATTCTGAATGTCTCTTGGAAAAAACCAAAAAGAAAGAAGAAAAAAGTTTTAAAGTGTGCAGGTTGCCAGATTCTCACCACACTATAGACTTCACTGCAGGAATCCACCAATGCAAGAGGAAGATGCCAAAATGGACCTTCAGTGTTTGTCTGTGTACCACATGCACATTTCTTCGTGTGTGTCAACTCTCCGTGGAAAAGCTGAAAAGTACAAAAAACAGAGACTGATAAAATAAAAAAAAGAAGTTACTTTTCATTTGAACTACTGACAATTTCATTTGAGTTCATTTTTGTTATATTTTAAATTAATTATGTCGTTACCTGAGATGCTCCATCACTGGTCAGACTTAAAATCTTCTGTAAGTACTCAGCAGCATCACGTTGTTCAAACACTGTGGTGTGAAGAGAAGAAATCAACATCATTTCTTCAGGTAGCCTATTCTGTATTATTAAAGGAGTTAACATATATTCTCCAGTTTACTGTATGTCAATACTTTATATGCAGATTGATTAATATAAAATTATTATTTTAAGATTTTAAGGCTTCTACATGTAACCTAAATGTCCCAAATGTACTTTGACACATAGATAATTCAAAGTCTAAATGTTAATCTGGGTGATAACACAAACTGTACCTCTGTCAATACCCAGCATCCCTGTGATCTTATTGGTGACTGTTGTACGTTCCTCTAAATCATCAAACAAGCGTTTAAGATGACAATCCATACAGTCAGGACTTTTACAGGTGTGCCTGCAGAAAAATAAGACAAAATGACCATGAGAGATTCAAACGTGCATTGTAACCTCAAGTTAAATCAGTAAAGAGAAGTGAGACTTTGCAACAAACCTTTTCACAGTCTGTCTGAACGTTTTGGTCCGGAACAGCACCTGCAGCACACTGTTCAAGTAACACGTCGCTCCTTGGTTCATCAACCCATACTTATTGGCTAGTGGGACGAGATTATTAACAATACCAGAAGACAACTGGCGACTATACATCCGATCCATTTTGATTGCTTTAATTTTCTGTTCACGTAGAGATCGTCGACTTCTGTTAACTAAAGAGAAATGCAGATGAAGACCAGAAGAAAGAAATTAGAATATTATCAGGTTTCAGGTAGTTAAAGACATTTACAACAACACTTGCAAAGTCATTTTACATGAGCAATCGCAAACATACCGCAGATTCTGCCTTGAACAGAGATATCAGAATACTTTCTCTTTCACTTGATAATACTGTTGATGAAATGATGCATTCAGGGTTTTCGGAAATTAGGAGTATCTCTCACATGACCTAGCCTACTGGGACGGTACGGTTGATCTGTTTAATAATGGTTTAGCGGATATATAAAGTGGATAAATAATGTGAAACACTTCATTTATGTTTTGCTTTACCCGATCAGCACTGAGCTATGTTTATTGCAAATAAAGTTAAGTGCAGATTTAAGTCATTAGTCAACAAAAAGCTTCTATTTCTGTTGTTGAGCCTTTAATAATATTAGTAATATATATATTAATAATATAATTTAATAACAGGAGCGCTCAAGCGTTTCATGTCAGACTAATATGCATCGTCATAATGTTCTTAAGACGACTACATGATTACTTTACTGCAAAGTAGTTTCTTTGATGTTACTGTGGATCCAAAGTTCTTGAACGCCACAGGGCAGAGAGGGGTGAATGGTGAATAAATCCATCAATAAATGTAGTATTCACAGAATATAAATTATTTATACAGCCACAATCACCATAAAGAAAAACTATTAAATTGCAACAATACAAATTCATTACATTATACAATATATCAAGTCTTGCTTCAGCACCATTAAACACTCAATTAAAGGCGATACTGAGGGGGAAAAAACACAAGACTTTTCAGAAGTCATGTGAATTTCTGTAAATGTTAGAGACTGAAAGTGAAAATTGAATCTCAGAGAGCACTGTTTAGTAAATATGTATTTATGACAGATTCATGTGGAGCAGGGCGGAGGCCAAGTGATTAAATTCCTGGTGTCTGCATCTGTGGCAGAGGTATTTCTATCAGAGAACTATGGTACAAAGTCTGAATGATATGATCTCAGGTGAGGTTAAACCAGCATAACAAGTCAACACATAAACATAAAATGACTGCCACAAGGAAGCTGACAGTGTGAAGGAGACTGATTAATAACACTGAACACAGTCAGTATCAGTCTGTGTAGTTAATGTATAATATAAGATCTAAAGCCTCTTGCATGACATTACTCTGTGGACAGTATTCGGTTATAAGTGTAATGTGCTTTGCTGAAATATGAGAACCAAAATGTCTATTTTAAGATGATTCATTTAACACAATAAAATAAGAAAACACAAAAGTTTTTCATTGAAAATGCGATTCCAATCTCTGTTGTTGTGTAATATCCACTTTTTAGACCTCCAGATTCTGACCATGGAAGAAAAAAATGACATTGGGGATCCGAATTTAAGAAAGAAATGAAGAAAGAATAATTATATATATATATTTATAAATAAAGCTGCCTTGCCTTAATAGATTCAAAGAAACACATATCCTTATAGAGCTACATGTCATATAGTACACATACCTCTGGAAACATGTTATAGGATGATAAATAGCACATTCCCAACTAGAATACTGAAGCTTATATCATGTAGAGTTCTTTACTTTTTGCTTATCACAAAGTCCCTGATGGGCACACTTACAATTGTCATTGCTGTTATGAAGATAACAGCAATGACAATTTCCTGTTGTTGTTAACTGTCTTGTATTTGTGGGTTCAGAGTGCAGGCCTCCTAATATCTGCATGTATCAATAAAGATGAGGCATTTGAGAGTATTTTCACCTTTTTATTTAACAGCAAACATTTTAGGAGGAATGTTCCAACTTTTGTTCAACAATTGTCATTAACTTGTTAATTTGTGGAGGTAACATGAACAAAGAGAAACTGAACTAGATAACAGTATGTTTATTAAAGGACAACAAAGACCAAATAATATGGTGTGGAGGAGTCTGCTGGCTGAGGATGAGGAGGTGGAGGAAGGCCGCTCAGCTGCCACTGTTTGGACAAGCAACATACATTTTTTACAATAAAATAGTCTGTACAGTAAAATCTAGACATCTGCAAATAAGCATGTGCCATAAAAGCAGCAGCAGTATGAGGAGGAGGAAGAGCACCAGGAGATGAAGATGATGCTGGTTTCTCTCTGTCCACATCAAGCTTCCAGTCCTCCAGGAACCGTTACCACCATATGGATGTGTGACTGCTGCTGGATCCCATATTCAGACAATGGTGAGCAGTCATCGTCTAGCATCTTGTCTGCGAAGATCAGTCGCAGTTTCTCAGTGTCTCCTACACACACACACACACACACACACACACACACACACACACACACACACACACACACACACACACACACAAAGAAAGTAAGAGAAACAAAAATCATAAGTCATTCTTCAACCTTAAAATGTAACTTTCTAGTTCAAATTAAAGTTTTCAGTTCTGCAACCACAGAACAGTTTAGTTAATTATGGAACTTTATTGTGGCTGAAAACAATACTGATTAGATTGACTTTATTGTTCACCTCAGTGGAAATGTATCTTTGGCTTCTCCCAAAGTGCAGTAAGAGTACATACACATATTACACACCATTAAAAAACATGCTAATGGGCAGGTATAACAACAGGTAACAGAGAAACTGTACCCTGATGCAGTTATTCTGTGTTCAATGTATGGAATAGGGAATAAAATACTAAATTCAGAGTGTAGTGGGAGTGAGGCATCTGCAGTTATATGTTCACATTTTTTGGGGGGGGGGGGGGGGTGTGCAGCACTCCAGTCCAAGACACATTTCCCTAAGGGGGAACAAAAGTATATATCATATTATATACCATTCCTGTGTGCAGCACTGTCAAATATATTACCAAGTTGTTTTTGTGACATGCCAATCACCTTCCCTGCTAAGTTCACAGTTTTGGATGGATTTAAATCGCAGGTCTGAGTCAGCTCAAAACACGGTAGCCCACGTGTCAGGGGTAAGTGTTGAAAACAAAACTAAAGCTTCCTCATCTTCTTATCATATTGAACATAGCCTAAACTGTAATTGTATTTACTTCCTCTTATATGTGAAATCATACAAAAAAGTACATGTGAGAATTCATACTTTCATACTTTCAGTTATCATTTAAGTGTTTTAGTTGCACTAGCCTACCTGCGTTCCCGGGAAGCCTTTCTGCTATCTTCTCCTTCAGTTGTTTCACTGTCATGCTCTGCATCTGCTCCTCTGTGTTGCACAGGTCGATCACCATCTTCTCATCCTTTAAACCATGAACCACGACTTGGTAGATTTTACCCATCCTGCGCTGCTTCTGTGTGAAGGTTTCTGCTCCTTTCAGGCTCTGACAGCAGAGAGTTAACGACACTTCAGGGTGTTGCCTGAAATAACCAGCTGACGCCAGACAGGCTCAAACACTTTCACTTTCACTGTTTTAACAAAATATATGTTCACAATAATACATAGGCCTATTTTAATATATTCAGCGTCAAAAACGACATTAAAATGTATATCAGCCTTTATTTATTATAACTATGAAACACGGAGTGCAAACATAACACAAAACACTAATCCTAATGTTGCAATGCAAAGTGAGAGCCAAGTTCTCTGTTTTTGTCTTAACACACGTCCAGGTTGACCTTTGACCAAGTTAATTCCTTTATAATGGCACAGTATTTGTTTTTATTGCGCCCTATTTTTTTTTTATAACTATATCTATAACACAAAAGACTTCACCAGTGCTGTTATTATCAGACGGATGAAATCCCCTGATATTCTAGCTGTGTTTGTTCACTAGCCTACCTGCAGCACTTTCTGGAGGTCTTTTTTTCCAATACCACAGAGTAAAATCAATATTCATGAACAGTATCTAAATATTTGTTACATAGAATAAGATAGAAGAGTTCATCTGCACATTTGAAACAATTAAATTACAAATAAAGGCCTTTAAAGTCAAAGTTAAGTCAAGTGAATACATTAAGGAAACTTAAAATGTAAATCAAATGAAACGTAGAGACAGAGAATCAGGTGACTTCTTTTAACTAGCCAACCACGGAGAAATCGAAAGTAGAAATTCATGCTGGTGCACTGAATGTATTGATAGTGCCACAACAGGCAGCCTCAGTGTTCACAGAGTGTAGACGAAGTTTGTCGGAGGAGGAAAGAGCAACTGGCCTGAAACAAAATGTCTAGACCGAATCAGGAGGAAAAAAGATACGACCGCAGAGACACGACTCTGAAATTTGTCAACAGACCAGATGATCTGGATCCACTACGTAAGTCCTAAGAAGAAAGGACCCAAAGTGTCGGGCTTCATGAATGTGGTGCTTGCAGTTGCATTAGGTTATCAAGTCAATTAACGCATCCAGTGGTAACTATGGCGTCTTTGCTGAAAAGGAAATGCATGAGTAAAAATGTCCCTTAATTGATAGACCATCTTTAGCCTATGTGTTAAACTTTCTTGTCTAAATGAACTCACGTGGGATCGGTTTCCTTCTTGTGTTGTGCAACTATGTGACCGTGATGTTGAACTCAGTGTCTGTCTTGTTGTTGTTGGTCCTCAGCCCCGGAGGAAGGAGACCTGTGTCTCCGAGCAGAGATGTCTTGCGGTCACGCTGTTACTCCAGAGTCTCTCACTGGGTGGTGTCGCAGCCTGCTGGATCAGGTACTTTCCATCACCTCATTTACACTACACAGGCTGTGTGTCGGGACGGCCAGTTGGGACACAAAACATAACAAAAAGTATATAAAACAGTTGAAATGCTACTGTGTTAATGGCACAGAACAGCTTAATATTAAACACCACAAAGCTACTGTATTTCATATTTTGATTCATGTTCCCTTAAAATTAGTAATGGCAAACTGACTTTAACTACTTAATATGCATCTAGTTCATGTAGGTTAAATTGTATTTGATTCTTGTACATTAAGACACATTTCCACAGTGTCATGTTGTCAGTTTGTGAGTGTGAGTTTTGTCCAGGTCTGTTCTGATGTTACATTTATAAGTAGTTTAGTGTTGTTGATAAATCTTAAGTCTGTAAGAGATGTTTAACTGGCTGCTGTCATGACAACCATTGACAGGTACACCACATCTTTGAGTTGCTTCACTTAATTATAACTTAATCTGTCGTTTAATTTATAGGGTCAGTATAAATTTAAGTGCCCTGCTTTGAAGGATGGCACCTTGCAACAGTGTGGTAAAGTGTGGCCTTACTCAGAGGTGCGCAGACTGGCAGTGCTGACACCTGCAGAGATGCAGTACTTTGAAGAGAACATGGCCCGTCTGGCTGCCAGAGAGTACTGTGAATTCAAAACGGTGAGTGTCCTCTATCCTTTAAAAAGATACAGTTCAATTATGAGTTTTGTGGAAACATCCAGAAAAATATTTAAATACCTTTATTTTTCTCGTGTCCCTCCCAACAGTGTCCTGGGTGTAAAACCTGTGTGGAGAGAGAGGACCTCACCAATCTCAGTGTGCACTGCACAATTTGCAAAGCAGATAAGCGGGAGGTCTGTGAGTTCTGCTGGCAGTGTCTGAAGCCGTGGAAAGGTAGTGCTCCACGCTCTGACCGCTGTGACAACGTCGGTTGCATCAACCATGACCTCGAGCTTCTCAAGAACTGCAAGATGACCAACCTCCCTCAGGTGCAAGGAGTAGATGAGTGTCCCTCCATCCGTGTTTGTCCCACCTGTGGTCAGAGGGTGGAGCACGACAAGACAGGCTGCAAGAACATCATCTGTCCTCGCTGTCAGATTGAGTTCTGCTTTGTGTGCTTGAAGCTCACTCCTGAGTGTCTGGAAACAAGCTCCTACTTCATCCCCTGCAGCGATGGTGTGGCTCCCAGACAAACCTCCATACCTGTGTGGCACAGAAACTAAGAGGGATATGCACACACAACCTGTACTTGTAACGTGTTCTCACAGCTTTATTCTCTCATGTGACACGTGCCAAACGTTTAGGCTTCATTTAAATAAATATTACAATATATCTGTTGTATTCTCTTAATTCTTTAATTCACAATTGTTTATATTGCCACTCAATGTTAATTCTGAATTAATGTTTGTTCAATGATGTTTCATAATTAATATCTGCATCGCTCAATAAAGTTTATATTTAGAATAATGTGGTGTCTTTGTGATGTTTATGTCCTATGAATTGGTGTAACTGAATTTCCTGTATGTTGTACAATGACATGTATAGCATTAAAGTCTGACACAACGATGACACTAATGACAAAAAAGTTCATTTCAAATCAAAGCAGAATTTGCAAATATTTATATTTAATATATTACACTATTACACGGTGTAAAAAAACCCAACAGACCCCTCCTCCTTCAGACACAATGACACTTAAAAAGTTTCTTTATATCTTTCTAAGTCCCATTTTCTGAGCATGAACCCATTTGTTTCATGCAAATGTGTGTAAAGTCTCATATGTGTACATCAACTAATGTAAGTCATAAAACACATTACAACCTAACACAGGTATTGTTTAAAAAAAAAAAAAAAAAAAAAATCCTGATTGTAATGTAATAAGACATTTTCTTTACATTTGTGATCACATGAACATGTACTGTAATCAAACAGTGTTTACAATGGGAATCATTTTAACAACCAATATGTTATTAATAAAACATCACAGGGCTCCTCCTGTTCTCTTTCATGACCTCCATGGATCTTTTCTGACTTTGTCCATACTCTTTTTAGCATTTCTTTCTCCTCTCAGACTTGGAACATTTTCTCCTTGTGTTGCCTCCAGTTTGCGGCCGCCCTCTGCAAGAACAACATGCTGCACTTTCACCTGGTTGCTCTTTAAGTTACTTGATTTTCTGCATAGATTGCATGAATTACACTCATTGGGTTCCTTTAGTGCCAACAGACTGCGTGAGTGCGGACCTGAGGAAGAGTAGCCATTGGAGGAAACATGAGACGACTTCACATCACAATCTCCCATCTTCACCCTGACAGCAGCATCTCTTCTCTGTTTACTAGTGTCTTTTTCTATGTTTACCTCTGCTACTACCTCCTTTTTATTTTTCACACCTCTAGTTTCTGGAAGCTTAACTGTATTTTTTATAGGGCCATGATCAGTTTTTGCTTTTGTCCCAGTCTTTGTAATAGTGCCGCTCTGTGTTTCCCACATAATCTCATTTGCTGTTAGTCTTTTCTTTTGGGAGTTTTGCTCTGACTGATATCTTCTGAGTGTTTTCTTAAATATGTCGTCAGGGGTCCCTCTAGTGTTCAGATGACAGATGTTCTCTGAGTTTGTAGCATGCTGCCATCTGTTTGGTCCATAACATGTTTGTACTTCATATTTTTCTGGCTCTGCAAAATTAAATGTTTGCAAACTCGGTCTGTAAATGTCTCCATCCAGTACAGAGTCTGTTTGAGGCCAAATGTCTCCGTGTGACCAATCACAAGCTGCTCTCTGATTTGTCTGTTTTTTCAGCTCTACGGAAGAGTTCGTCATTTTCTTCGAAACTGTTTCGTCATCACTCTTAAAGACTTCACCATTCAAGTGTCTCAAGTATTTTCCTCCATTGTAAATATCGTCCTTCAGCTGATCTCGTCTCTCTGCCCCGTCACGTCTTCTTTCAGATCTGACATCTGAATGTACAAACGGAGCGTCCTGGTCGCTTTCATCAGTTTTTGTGGGATGTTTGCTCACTGTGAAGAGAAAGAAGGGAGGTTATAGCATAACATACATACACAAACAGCACAAGTGTACAGACTTAGTCTTGTAATAAACTATATGAAGTAATTTCTGTCTTTAATTGGCTGACAAAGGTCTAAGAAAAGGCATTTCAATTAAGTCTTGAGATTTAAAAAGCAAATACATGAATCAAAAAACCAAAGAGAGCATGTTATACATTTGTGAACGTACCTTTCCTGTACATGAGGAGGTAAGCTGAGGAAGACCTGGGAGATATGAAAAACAACAAAAGCAATATTGAATGTTAGATTTTTATGAGGTTTTAGAATGCAACAAATAATCTGTTATTTTTTGTTATTTATAGAGTTGGTGCACAGGCTTTAAGATAAAATGTAGTTTAATGTCCCACAAGGGAAATGTGTAATCGCCTTCAAGCGGCTGCATGACACAACATACATGCCATCAGTAAAGTGTTTAAACATGCTTAAATTAACACAGTGAGTGAGGCAGTATATATTTTGCACAATAAAAGGAAATGAAGAGAAAAGGGAAATAAAAATGACCGCACTTCTGTAAATGGGATCATTATTGTTATACGAGTATATCGTTTTGAGTGGGTCTAAAAGTTCAGTTCAGCTTTTTGCGTGTATTAATTTTGTTCATGTTGAGCACTCAGGAAATGATGCTCATCTCTGGTTATAACAAAAGGCAACATTTACCTCAAAGACTTCTTTCCAGACATGAAGAATGAATGTTGGACCTGTAGGAAGTAAAAATGATATCACAGTAACTGATATGTTGTTTTCAAACTCAATTCAAAAAATTAGGCAGTTTGTGGAATAAGTGATAGAAAACTTGACTCACTTACACTTTTAACAGTGTGGTCATCGAACTGATACCACGCGCCGGTTTCAAACGATTTGATTTGTGCAATATAATGACCTCCCATTATGTTACCAAAGTGGTTCACTATGGCATAAAGGTCATACATGCAACTCTGAGGAGAGAAAGAACAAAGTATCTTCAGTAATTTTAGAAATGTTAAGTTTAAACTATTTTCAGCTGAGAAAATAAAAACATACCTCCATGTGTAAAGTCTGGGGTACGTCAACTTCACAGTGGAGCTTGACGTAACACCTTCGCTTGTAGTCGTATCTGAATCTCTTCAGCAGCAGGGTCAGATTTTCTGGATTTTGCGTTATCTCACATTCCTGCACCACAGAATGAAAACGACTGCATGAACGAGAGGTGGCCATAAGATCAACCATCCTACTGAAGAGTTCAGATGATCAAATGTATCACTCACAAAGTGTGCATCTTGCTTTGTATTGCAGCGGTTGCAGTACATCTTGTTGTCCCCGCAGACATTTTCTTTCTTGAAGAATGCCTTCAACCCTTTCTCCTGTAAACATAATACATTGATTAACTCATGTTCTTCTTTTTCCCTTAATAAAACAATGTACATTAGTATGAGTATGTTAGTTAGAGTATGTTACCACGCTGTAGATATGACCAAATGGGTTTTCCACTGCAAGTGGCAGAGTCCAAAAGAAGCTCCTGCAGTTGTTCCTCTCCTTGCACTTGAGGCATGTGGTCTTGTGATTCAGCTCTCCTCTAAATATCTGCACACAAAGGTACAGAAGAGGTTCAATACATGCTATGTAGCCTGGCAAATAAAGGAGTACACAACTGAAAGTAATCCCTCCCTTTTTTTCTTTGCATCTACATAGTGTAGCTCATCAAGATGCTGTTCAGGAGTTTTTTCTTGAAGAGTTCAAGAATTAAGTTTGCTTCTGATTGTCCACCAAATTGTGCTTGTAATATAATATAGTACATGTATGTTCCTTATTGCAAAGACGAGAGTGGACTATAACCACTTTGATGAGAAGGTAATCAGCTATGACCTCCCTGTAGTACCTGCAGGATGCAATAATGCATCAGTGTACTCATTAATTAATGGGTATTAATGAACCCTGTTAGTATGTTAAGAAACGGCTCCAAAATACAAAAAAAAAAAATTTGTTGTGCTAGATATTGAAACTTCTTGACTTTGTGAATTTCTGAAAGAACTTCAGCACAAAGTCAGGTGCAATGATGCAACTTATTGACAGTTTTTGGACAACAACAGAGGTCTACAGCACAGAGGAATACAATATATCAGGCTTTGGATGCACACACACAATGCTTGTAAGTATATCAGTTTGTTGTTGGTTCTGCACGCAAGATTTGTTAACAATATGAAAAATGTAGGAAAAACATATGCCTTATCCTTTAATTGCATGTTTTGTGATTTTTCCCTACCTTCGATGCGTCCGGATTGGTCAGACACAAGATCTTCTCGAAATACTCAGCAGCATCACGTTGCATGTATACTGAAAGTAGGAATGATTGGACAAGCAAATGGATTTTATTGTAAGACTAGTATCATTACTATGTGTGTAGACCTGTCTGAGACTGTGCCAGGCTCAAGAGCATGCAAGGTTTTAATCCACAAGCACCTACAGCAGCAACATGATGTTTAAAATCATAACTTACCATCTGTGATGCCCAGCGTTTCTGTGATGTTATGTGTTTCGGCCACATTATTCTCTAAAACAGTGAACAAGCTTTCCAGGTGTGAGTCAATGGCTGTTGAATCTTCATTGCAGCATCTGTGGCACATATGAGAAATGTTACCTTAGTTAATAGATGTGAAGCAACATCAGACGATTTCACATTTGAGCCTTGAGTTAATATAAAAAACACATAAATGTACCTATTTCTTTTGGTTCTCATTTGATCAAATCAAAAAGTAACCCTATCAAAGCTGAAGTTACAAACCTTTTTATTGCCTCCCGGAAGTCTTTCGTCATGAAAAGCACCTGAAGCACGCTGTTCAAATAGCACGTAAGACCCGGACTGTTCAGACCATTGTAATCTAAAGACAAAGAAATTCAAGAGAGGAAAAAATGAACAAAATCAAAGAACTGAATTAAAGAATAAATAACATGCACATTATCATAAAACTTATCATTTCTTGTCACACACCTGAGATAGTAATGCGATCTAATTTGTTTGTGAATTTTTCAACAATATAGTGATTCATACTGATGTCCTTTGAGTGAGAGCGTTGACATTTTTAGATCACAGATGTGTGGATTCCGCCTGTTGAGACACATGTGATACAGCAGACGCTAAGGGACAGAAAACAAGTTAATACAAAATCCATGCAGAAGGACAAGTGTGGCAAGTGATTTTTGTACACTCACTGCTTATAAACTGGAGGACTAGTGTTCATTTTAATGACAATGGTAAAAAACAGCCAAGGGGAAGCGTTACAGGATTAAACTAGTGTATTTTTAACCAAAGGGTTTCAGAAAGAAGTTTTTGCGTCAAGCTAAGCACAAAAAAGGATAATTGGAGCTCAGGTTGGGCAACGTGTGTAGATACAGAAGGTTTTACAATTGTTTTGATACCATTTTAATTGTTAACATTGCCAGTAAAATTATAGGTAAAGAACAGAAACAACTGGGATGAATTTATAAAACTCACATGAACCAAAAAGCCCAACAAATTATATCTGACCCTTCAAATCTGTTGATCTCATAGCTGTCCTGGCTTGAATGGTTATACAATGAACACATTTTTGTCCATCAAATATTTATATTGATCATCGCAGCTTGGTGTAAAATGAAGATAAAAGCTCTGATATTATGAATTGCTCCTTTAAGAAAGTCTGCACACAAGGAAACCCTACAATACTTGTGAGCATACAAATTTATAATTTAACAAGGAGACTACAAGCTGAAAATATAAGACTTTAAGACTCAAAGCAACTCTACTACAGCAGATTAACTTCATAAAAAAAGGGGAAGCATTGAACGCAGCTGGTGTGTTTGGGTGTTATGGAAACGCATTCAGCCTCAGTCCTCCATTACCCACCGACTCAAAACACAGTTTAAAAAAGGATACGCGTAGAGGACCGTAAAACTACAATAAATACGCCTTAAAGTGTCACACACAAACACTAAAACTCTTAAGGTGATTAAAGAGGATGGCGACTTTGTCCATGTGGTTAAATGGGAGGGTAAAACATTAGAGTACTCACCATGCGGCCCGACGCCTGTCCTTCAGTCTTCTTTCACTTTCGATACGAGCTTTGATGAGGAAGAAACTGACTGACGGACAGAGGGAGGGGGCAAACACTTAAAAACTAGACCCAGACCCTGAAGATTTTACTCTAAAGTACTGAATTCATGTGGAAAGACAGAGTTAGTGTAGTTTCAGGTGTGGCTGTCGTGCTTCCTGTCGAGCAAGACATTAAAGGGACAATCCTTGAAAAACTACAGAGAGAAAAACTGCGCCACTAAGGTAAGACATAACATTTCTCCTCATACATCTACTTTTATTCACCAGTCTAATGATTGAGCAGGTTTTATCTTTAACTTTAGACTCAACTAAATTAAAATCCATGTGCATTACGTCACACATTAATAGATTAAACTGTGTTAAAGTGCATACTTGATACTAGTGGGAACTTTGCTTACTAATATTCCCCCCCTAAAAAAAAGGTGGAAAAAACATTTTCTGTAACATTCACTTGAATAATAACTTAAATTGTGAAATAATTTAACAAGGTGTTTTTCATAGGCGAGTTTAACTACTTTGAAACCAGATGGAAATCTGTAACAGTAACACTCATGTGTGCAGCCATAATACCTCAGATGATAACCATAGTCATGGCATTTAGTCTGTTAACTTTAAATCACATATTTCCACACTATTAGATATAGTTTAAGTTTAGTTTATATTCAATTTGCAACTCTTTGCACTTAGGAACATCAAAATGAGCATTCAGGGACGGGGACAGGTGCAGAGGAGATACGACCCACTAGATACGACTCTGACGTTTGTCAACAGGGGGGATGACTTGGACCCACTGGGTAAGATTTGTCTTCTTTCTCACTGAGCAGAGAGACAGAAAAGTGCAACAAACAAGGACAGTTTTTAGATATGCATGTGGTTAATATTTTGTTACTGACATACAAACTTAAACTTGTTTAAAGTATTATTGTTTCATTTTCTTTTCATGAACTGGTGCATTTTACTGAAACTCATTATTACCCAAAGCACTCCTCCTCTTCCTCCTCCTCTGTATCTGACAATTGCACAGATGATCTTTCTCTAATGTTCTTATTTTGTGCATTTCAGGTTCAGATGATGAAGATGACTGTCTCAGAGCTGAGATGTCCTGCGGTCACGCTGTCACTCCTGAGTCTCTGATTCAATGGTGTCGCAGCCAGCTGGATCAGGTACCTCACGCCTTAAAATCACATGTACACTTTAATTAAAGCAATCTGATCCAACTAGGAAGGAGAAAGGGACCATACAAAGACAGCTGGATGCTCAACTGTGCTTGTGTTTCCCCCATCAGACTGTGCAAGAATCAGCAAAATAACACTGGGAACAGAAACCTCCATCAAAAGTCACGAGCTTCGTCCATAGATAGATATAGACGTGTATCTTGACTCAGACTAACAGCTAGTGTTATTCTTGCTGCCAGTAATATACAACAGAGTGCTTATTCTGCCATCTACTGGCGACTTCGCAACACATGTAACTCTGAAACTAGTTTTAAGTATGTCTGCAACACTAAAACATTTGTTATTATGGGATAACACATCTGCCACTGAAAGATTAATTGATAAAAACTTTGCTTTTTAACAGATTTAATTGAAAACATGTTGATTGTTGACTGTAGTGTTGCTGATATTGCTTCATTTTTACTATTGGCATGTGTCTGTCCTCTGTTCAGCATTTGAAATTTATTTCAGAGGTGTTTTTTCGGTTCTTCCCCACAAACTTCAGCAGAAAAACTTTTGACGAAACATTATTATATTAACGCCAAAAGCCAGCAGTGAGTCTGTTTTCTGTGATACTAAATTAATTCTTGTCTTTGTTGTTTTTTAGGGCATTTACAAATTCAAATGCCCTGCAGTGGTAGAGGGGACCAAACTGTGCAATGAACTGTGGTCATACCCAGAAGTGCGCAGACTAGCTGATTTGTCTATTGAGGAAATGCAGTATTTTGAGGAGACCATGGCCCGACTGGCTGCTGCAGAATACTGTGAATTCAAGCCGGTGAGTGGTCAAATGGTTTTGGTTGTTTTGGATGTTGATTTTTCTGTGGGATATTTAGATATTTTCAACAACAACAAAAAAGAAAAAAAAGAAAGCACACTGTGTTTAAAATACTGTGGATGTTCTTCTTCCACATCAGTGCCCATGTTGCAAAACAACAGTGGAGAGGAAAGATCTCTCCAACCTGTGTGTGATCTGCTCCATCTGCACAGCGGATCAGAAGAAGACCTACCAATTCTGCTGGCAGTGTCAGAGGCAATGGAAAGGTCCGGGCCCTCGTTCTGACTGCTGCGACAATGACGGCTGCATCAATAAGGACCTGCAACTTCTGCAGACATGTAATACCATCAATCTGCCAGAGGTGGAGGGGGTCACTGACTGCCCCTCTATCCGAGCCTGTCCCACATGCGGCATGAAGGTGGAACATAGCAGACAATACTGCAAAAATATAAACTGCCCTCGCTGCCATGTGGAGTTCTGTTTCGTGTGCCTGAAACTGAAGCGTGTATGTGGCCCCGCCAGCTCACCATACAAAATCTGTCCTGGTGGAGTGGCTCCTAGACAGACCTCGATCCCTGTATGGCAGAGAAAATGAAAAAAAAAGAAGCTCCATCTTTTAAAAGGTAGTCATAGATATTTACAAACAGTTGTTACAAATATGGTATCTGCAAGTCTCTTTTCTTTACCTCCCTTAAATTGCACGTAAAAAGAAGATTTATTTTATTAATACACAACAATAAGATGTAAGAACAATGTGAATGGCAATCACCATGTATTGACCTCATATTTGTTACCAAACTTGATGAACTGAAATGTTAAATCAAAGTTACACATTGGAAAATGAAGGATTCCGAAAATGCACAATTCTGCTTAGCAATATAGAAAATGTACAATAAACAAAAAATATAATTTAAAAAAATATTTTACTGTATTCAAACAAAATGCATAACAGGGCTAATGAGCACAAGTATATTACTTAAAATACTCTAAAAGTAACTTTTGATATTTTTCTGTTAGCTGTGTTATATTTAATGTTCTCCAACTTTACCTTACCTGTATACCTGATCTACCTGAACACACTCTACCTGCTGGTGAAGGCTGGTGTGACTGAATCTCAGGAAAGTGGACCTTGAGCCAAGTGTTTTTTTGGGTTTTTTTGTAAAAGGTCAGTAATGAACCTTCAAAGCTGAACTTCATCTTGGTTTTAATGGATCATATCATTGTGTAACGTGTGCTGACGTAGTTACATGTATCTCATATGATGTCACATCTGGAAACTGTCCAGATAATGAGGAAGAGATTTGTCGGCTAGTTTTGTTAACGCCACTGTAACTGTCAGTAAGCCACAATAAAACTAGAAGTCTGCTCATTTATGATGTGGTGTCTGCTTGTCCTCCTAATTATTGTCAATTAAGTGACAGCACATAGATTTACACACATTCAATCTCAATTTGTACTTTTCCCTTTTATTTTCCTTTATTGTGTTTTGTCTCCTTTTTATGTTTTGTGTCCCTCTCTCTGTGTGCATGACACTTCGACTGTGCCGTACATGCCATACTGTATAAATAAAGCTGAGGTGGATATGCATGGATTATAAAAATAAAAATAAAATAAACTTTTATGATCACCAGTTTCATTTATGCCACCTCAATATTTATGTTGATTTGATATGTTGACATCGTACGAGGGTGCTTTATGTTTGATGTGTTAAAGTATTAAAGGCTGTCTGTGCCCCTGATATACAGTAATGTGCAAAAGTCTTAGGCCACCATTAAATGTGTTGCTATAATGACCATATTATTTCCAGCCAGCCAGAAAATACAGGACATTTGTATTCAGTATTAAAAAACAGAAAGAATAGAAAAGAAAACAGCTTCTATAGGCTAAAGTAGCAAGTATTTAATGTGACCTTATACTTGAGCAATAGCAGGAACCTGGCTCTCTTAAACCTAAATATAATGGAATCTTAATTAATAATAATATTCAACAATTAATTTGAAATCGTGTGTAATCGGGAATGTCTGGAGGTGTATCATAATTTGTTTTTTCACTCTCATTATTGTTATTGCTCTCTGATTTAAAGGTTGGGTGTTTTAATGTTGAAATGTTCTTGGTGGTCTTTCAAATTAGGTCACTTGTGAGCCATGTGCAAAGTTTCATGAGTTTTGAGCAACCCCATTACTTCAAAAATGCTGAAAGCTATTAGGCGCCTCAACATTTGGAAACGCTCTCAATGCTGCTGTTACCTTCATAAACACTCACACTGTCACTAGCCTATAAGTTAATTTCGTTTTGATTTGGACACTTATATCGTACATTATGGGACACAGTGAGACCTAAATGCACTTCTTCAGTATACTGTTTAAATCTGCTGCATTAAGTTTAATGTTGGGGAGTTGTTAATGTGGGAGACACTGTGCACTGAGTGATACAAAAAATCTTTTTTCAGCATCTTTCTTCTCGCCTTAATTGCAGTAACAGTGTTGCCTTTTGCCCTAATAATGTCTTTATTACTTGTTCCTATGACTAACGTAGGCGGCATGTGATAGGTCTGTTAAGTAGAGGGCATGTGATAGGTCTGTTTTATGCGGAAGAAGAATAAAAACAGGACATGGGTTAAAGGTTAAAAACCGAAGTGGATCACCATCGTCGTCGTACCAATTATTTCTGAGTTTAGAGTTTGTCTAGCGAGCTCACTCAAACAAAGCCTCGGTTTGTTGAACTTAATTCGTGGCACACATCTTTAAAATGAGCGCAGCAGCCCGTGCGCCAACACAGAGCAACGGTGACACCATCAAGGTGGTGGTTGTTAAAGACTGGAGGAAGACAGAGATAGACCTGTGCGACACAAAGGAGGACATGCGGAGTATGACAGTACTTCAGCTGAAGGAGAAGGTGGTAAAGAGGCTTCCTGAGTACGCAGGTAAATACACTAAAAGAAAAACATGATTGAGCTGCTTTTATTTAGAACAAACAGCCATAATGTGCAAATACACATAACTTTATGTACTAACAGTGAAGATATGTCTGTGAAACTATAACGCAGGTGTCAAACTATATACTGACCTCTCTATAATAAACCATCTGAAAAGTGAGTGCAAAAACTAAATGCAATTTCAACAATTATGTCTCAGATTTTTTAAAACAGATTATTTTGTACAGTAACTGCTGGGTGACAACATTTTGCACAATGTTCAACATTTAACTGGTTTAAATATGACCACAGTATGTAGGCTATATTGGGGTTTCGGAGTAATTGTTTTCTGGTCAGGATGCAATTGTCATTGTTTCCAAAGTTATCCAGTGGGCCAAATTGAACCTCTTGGTGTAAAAGTCCCAAACGTGAGCAGAGCAAATGGGAAATTATCTCTCTGATCCACGGCGGTCTGAGTAGAGGATGATACCGCATGACGAGTACAGTGGGCTGTGGGCATTTACACACGCCATACAGCAGTGGTAACTGCATTAACATCAGATCGATTCGGATCTAATTGCAATTGATGTTCATTTGCACATTTACACAGATCAGTTGTTACACACAGACTCAGGTTTATATGTGGCATTGTTTATAATAAAGCAGCATTTATGGATGAACCTGAGCTCCATCAGAGCTGTCAGGATATTTTTATTTTTAAGTAGCTGAAATTATTTTAAGTACACCCAGAGTTGGACTGAAGATTTCGCCCTTAGTTAGCACTAACTCTCTGAATACATTAACGTCTCCACCCTAACTGCGCGTGGATATTTTCGCTGGTCTTTGTCTTATTATATTTGGTATTGCAGTAATCCTAAAGTAACAGAAAATAATCATGTTACATTAGCCTACTTTAATATCATGGTACTTGGATTACGCCAATGACTACATTTTTAACAGGTAACTAACTAATAACTGTATCGGAATAGAATTTTAAAGTAACCCTCCCAACCCTGATTCTGGCACACGGGGTGTATGTTTGACACCAAATTATTGTATGCAATAATGTTGTTTTTAGTGTATGTTTGTGTTTAGTATGTCTAATCTTCTTGTTAAATATATATATATATATATATATATATATATATATATATATATATATATATATATATATATATATATAATATAAATAATATAATGTAATATAATAATATATAATGTAATTACCAAGATGTATGCATGGCTTATGTATGGAATAAAGACATGCTCTCTTTTTATCCTTATGACTATATTATTTTTTATCAGCTCTGTGCCCTAGATTATAACCAATGCAATCATTTTTACCACTGTAAATATATTTAAAGTAGCATAATGTAATTTTGAATGTGTGATCTTGCAAAGTTGATATCAGAGGCGAGTCAGATTTTGTTAGATGTAACAAAAGGGACCCAACAAAATTTGACTAATCTCAGATTTTTGGTGTAAATACTAACACGTCGCTTCTCTCAGTCTCTCCTGTTTCCATTTATGACAAATTGGATCCAGATATCTCAGCAAAGGGATTTTGTCTGTGTTGCACCTTAAATTGTTTAATCCAGACTAAGAGCAGACTTGACAAATGAAGTGAAATGAAAAAATAATAATCAATATTCTTACATTATAACAAGACAGTAAACATATTTAAACAGAAGTATAAACTGAGCAGCTTGTAGCAGGAGGTGTGTGCACGGTATAACTCCGATCCCAGCGGATAAATTCAGGGCTGGATTTCTTTCCCTCTACACTCCTGACTGTGTGTGTGTGTGTGTCATTTGTGTGTTCCTCTTTGTGCAGATACATCTGGTAAGCCTATCATGGATCTGAGGCTGAAAGGCAGGTCTCTGAAAGACAATGAGCTGCTGTCTGAATGTGGAATCCAACACATGTCCGTCATTGACATCAGATTCTATGTCTTTGTGAGAACACCGAAAGGGAAGACGTTGACGATCGAAATGGATCCATCTGATACAATTGAGAATGTAAAGGCAAGGCTACAAGATATAGAGGGCATCCCCCCAGGTAACTCACTAAAAGACAAACATGTTTTTAACTTGCAACTGTCTTTAACTTTTTTTTTGCAGGGCTGTGATTTTCTCCTCTTCAAAACTGAGTAAATAGACTTTAAATATATTGTACAGCATAAGTTACTTCAAATGTGGCTACAGGTCCAATAAGGATTAATTGAATTTACCTTTTAAGAATATAAATTATATTTTTTGGAATTAATTTTGTTCAGTCTTGGTAGATAGTTAATGAATCTCTCTCTCTCTCTCTCTCTCTCTCTCTCTCTCTCTCTCTCTCTCTCTCTCTCTCTCTGTGTGTAGATCAGCTGAGACTGATCTTCAGTGGAGAGGAACTGAAGGACGGCCGCACACTGTCTGATTATAAAATCCAACAAATGGATATGATTGACTGTGTACAGAGGCTTCGAGGGGGATGGAAACCAGGATGGGAGGAGGGCCAAAGAGAGAACATTTCAGGGACTGTAGGTGGTGGGATGGGTGACAGGGAGGGCAGAAATGTAAGTTTGGAACAGCTTGCATATTTTCGAACCCCTCAGTAAATCTATATGCCCTACAATGAAACTTCCATGTCTCATTTTCTCTCTGCTGTCACACCAGTAGTGGTCTAAGTGTCTCTGCAGGTCGCTCAAGCTCTGCTCAGGTGTGTGTTACAGAACTTGTTCACTCCAAATCTTCCTCTATGGACAGACTGGGACACTGTTTTTAATCTTTTGGCTTGCACAGAAACACGTGAATATGTATCTATTGTTTTTATCCTGAATTGTAAAAGAATATTGAATAATGCCATTTTGTAAAACTGTTTCTGAGTTTGTTGGAACTTACACTATTTTGTCATCATTGTTAAAAGTTATTTGAGGACTGACCTATAGAGGGAGCTACAGCTGCTCCTGGGCATCAGCAAAATCAAGTTTTGTTCACTGTGGGAGTTTATAGCCTAAAATGATACACATTTTCACACTTTTGTATTTGTGTGAACAACTTTGATTTATTCTCAGCTACACTACTATATACAAAATATTTTTGATACTTTTATTGCATGTGAATAAATGTTATAATTTCATTGTTATTGTTAAATTTGGAGAAACCATCAAGTAGACATTTTGTATTTTCTTGGCTTGGTTCTTGTCATTAAATATTATTACATCATGAAACTGATTTTGTCAATGACTTTTGATGGAGACTTAAAAATATTTAATACTATTGTAGCCTCAGTGTTTTATGGAAGATCATCATGTTTTTAGATTAAAATGATTAAATGAGTGTTTCATTGATATAAATGGGAGGGGGCTGATGGGTGTTCTTTGGTTGTATTTCAGTATCATGTTGATACAGAAGGACTGAATGTGTAACATGTCAAAGTCCATATGAACAGAGAAAGAGGTGTTTCCTTTTTTTGTACTGCTGTACTTTAGTATAATTATAAGTTACTTTTGAGTGGAAAGAAATCACTGTTTAAAGAAATGACTGACACTTATGTAACTGTGTAACTAATATCTGACTGGGATTCATTCTGATATTAAACTCTGTTAATTAATTAACTTTGACATAAACTGAATGAAGAGGAAATGTCTGTGCAGGACAGAGGAGACACACCTGACACTGAGCTGGTTATTGATACACAGACTAAGTTAACTCAGTGAACTGACTCAGAACCAGTGTTCAATAAATGTGTAAATGAGACTTTAAAAAGAAAAGGACTCGATGCTGTTATGAAGTTTACAAAATAAGTGTCAGTTATACGGTTTTTTAATTATTGTTGTAATTATTATTAGGAACATTTTGTAAAGACGAAAGTGAAAGTGTCGTCCGCGCCTCTCTGACGTCACACCCCGAAGTGGCAAAATCTGACAGAAGAACAGCAGCTCACTAAAACAGCGAAAAATGATCTACCAGGTCCAGGTTTGTGGTTTAGATGGGGACATGAAGATGGTCAATCTGTGTAACACAGAGGAGCAGATGCGGAGCATGACTGTGAAGCAGCTGAAAGACAAGATAATAGAGACGTTTCCAGACTACCGAGGTAAAAGAAATACGTGCTTTGAACTCACAGCTGTTTAATGAAGCTGGTGATTGTTAATCTACTGAATTTAAATACTGCTGGTCGTTTTTAAGCTATAATAAACTCCCTGTGTGTGTATGTGTGGTGTGTGTGTATTCCTCTGCGTGCAGGTAATTCAGATAACATACGACTGATCTTCACAGACAAGGTATTGGATGAAGACTCCGCCCTGCTGTCTGAATATGGAATCACACACATGTCCGCCATTTGCGTGATTGTGAGGATACCCCCCCTAGTAAATGAATGTGTCCTACTTTGATACTTCCATGTCTCATTTTCTCTCTGCTGTCACACCAGTAGTGGTCTAAGTGTCTCTGCAGGTCGCTCAAGCTTTGCTCAGGTGTGTGTTACAGAACCTGTTCACACCAAATCCTCCTCTATGGACAGACTGGGACCCTGTTTTAACCTTTTTAAATTGAGATTTGTGATGTTTCAAAGAAGACAGGACAAAAGTGTTTGATGTCTGCACCAGTACTTCTTTTTATTCTCTTTACTTTGTATTCTTTGACTTTCCAGAAACTGAAGCATGTATATGGGCTCATTATCTGTTGTTGTATCATAAAATATCAAAGAATACATACTTAATATAATTTGTATTATTTTTTTCTGATTTAGTTCTTCTTTAAAATGAAGCGCAAAAGAGGTGAAACCATCAAGGTGGTTGTTAAAGACTGGAGGAAGACAGAGATAGACCTGTGCGACACAGAGGAGGACATGCGGAGTATGAAAGTGCTGCAGCTGAGGAAGAAGGTGATGGAGAGGCTTCCTGAGTACGCAGGTAAATACACTAAAAGAAAAACATGATTGAGCTGCTTTTATTTAGAACAAACAGCCATAATGTGCAAATACACATAACTTTATGTACTAACAGTGAAGATATGTCTGTGAAACTATGACGCAGGGGTGTCAAACTATATACTGACCTCTCTATAATAAACCATCTGAAAAATGAATGCAAAAACTAAATGCAATTTCAACAATATTATGTCTCAGATTTTAAACAGATTATTTTGTACAGTAGCTGCTGGTTGACAACATTTTGCACAATGTTCAACATTTAACTGGTTTAAATATGACCACAATATGTAGGCTATATGTATTGGGGTTTCAGAGTAATTGTTTTCTGGTCAGGGTGCAAATGTCATAGTTTGCAAAGTTATCCAGTGGGCCAAATTGGACCCCTTGGTGGGTCGATTCTGGCCCACTGGACATATGTTTGACACCCCTGCTATAACGTTTCTTTTAACCAAATTATCACAATTGTGGTCAACTAGCCTATGTGTTTGCCGTTTATAGCGTGACCAGATATTTACATGATTATATGCAATAATGTTGTTTTTAATGTATGTTTGTGTTTAGTATGTCTAATATCCTTGTTAAATAGATTTATATAATATAATATCAATAATATAATGTAATATAATAATATATAATGTAATTACCAAGATGTATGCATGGCTTATGTATGGAATAAAGACATGCTCTCTTTTTATCCTTATGATTATATTATTTTTTATCAGCTCTGTGGCCTAGATTATAACCAATCCAATCATTTTTACCACTGTAAATATATTTAAAGTAGCATAATATAATTTTGAATGTGTGATGTTGCAATTTTGATGTCAGAGGAGAGTCAGATTTTGTTAGATGTAAAAAGGACCCCAAACAAAATTTGACTCCCTGACCCTGTTAATCTCAGTTTTTTGGTGTAAATACTAACACGTCGCTCCTCTCAGTCCCTCCTGTTTCCATTTATGGCAAATTGGATCCAGATATCTCAGCAAAGGGATTTTGTCTGTGTTGCACCTTAAATTGTTTAATCCAGACTAAGAGCAGACTTGACAAATGAAGTGAAATGAAAAAATAATAATCAATATTCTTACATTATAACAAGACAGTAAACATATTTAAACAGAAGTATAAACTGAGCAGCTTGTAGCAGGAGGTGTGTGCACGATCATGTGAAAGGGAGTCTGAATATTCTATAACCCCGATCCCAGCGGAGAAGTTCAGGGTTGGATTTCTTTCCCTCTACACTCCTGACGGTGTGTGTGTCATTTGTGTGTTCCTCTTTGTGCAGATACATTTGGTAAGCCTGGCATGGATCTGAGGCTGAAAGGCAGGTTTCTGAAAGACTATGAGCTGCTGTCTGAATGTGGAATCCAACACATGTCCATCATTAACATCACATGCTATCTCAAAGTGAAAACACTGACAGGGGAGACGTTGAGGATCGATACGGAACCGTCTGATACAATTGAGAATGTAAAGCTAAAGATACAAGATAAGAAGGGCTGGCCCCCAGGTAACTCACTAAAAGACAAACATGTTTTTAAATTGCAACTGTCTTTAACTTTTTTTTTGCAGGGCTGTGATTTGTCCCCTTCAAAACTGAGTAAATAGACTTTAAATATATTGCACAGCATAAGTTACTTCAAATGTGGCTACAGGTCCAATAAGGATTAATTGAATTTCCCTTTTAAGAATATAAATTATATTTTTTGGAATTCATTTTGTTCACTCTTGGTAGATAGTTAATGAACCTTTCTTACTCTGTGTGTGTGTGTGTGTGTGTGTGTGTGTGTAGATCAGCAGAGACTGATCTTCAATGGAAAGCAACTGGAGGACGGCCGCACACTGTCTGATTGTAAAATCCGAAAAACAGATACGATTCACTGTGTAATCAGGCTACAAGGGGGGTGGGAACCAGGATGGAAGGAGGGCCAAAGAGAGAACATTTCAGGAACTGAAGGTGGTGGGATGGGTGACAGGGAGGGCAGAAATGCAAGTATGGAAAGACTTGCCAATTTTGAAACCCCCTCAGTAAATAAACCTCCCCTACAGTGAAACTTTAATGTCTCATTTTCTCTCTGCTGTCACACCAGTAGTGGTTTAAGTGTCTCTGCAGGTCGCTCAAGCTCTGCTCAGGTGTGTGTTAGAGAACCTGTTCACACCAAATCCTCCTCTATGGACAGACAGGGACACTGTTTTAACCTTTTTAAATTGAGATTTGTGATGTTTCAAGAAGAAAGGACAAAAGTGTTTGATGTCTGCACCAGTACTTCTTTTTATTCTCTTTACTTTGTATTCTTTGACTTTCCAGAAACTGAAGCATGTATATGGGCTCATTATCTGTTGTTGTATCATAAAATATCAAAGAATACATACTTAATATAATTTGTATTATTTTTTTCTGATTTAGTTGTAAATTAATCCACTTTTTGTTTTAAATCATCATCATCATCAGTGTTTTCATTGTTTAAGGTTATTTAAGGATTGACCTGTAGAGGGAGCTACATCTCCTCCTGAGTTATTCAGTATGAAACGTTAAAGCACATTTTTACACTTCTACTCCTGTTTGAATAAAAAGTTCCCACTTTTCAGCTACACTACATGTAGCTGTTTGATAGTTTGAATTTTATATTGCAGATGAATACATGTTATAATTAACTGTTTATCCTGTACAGGAAGTTAAGTCACATATCTATTTGGAGAAATCATATAATTTACTTTTTTCATTTTATTATCTTGGCTCTTATTATTTACTATTGTTGTGTCATTAAACTTGTTTTATGTCATGGTAATTCTTTGATGAATAATTAAGAAATGATATAAATTATAGACTTGGACCAGTGTTTTATGAAAGATCATCATGTTTTTGACATTAGAATAAATAGATGAGTGTGTTATTGATATAAATGGGAGGCGGCTGATTCTGTATTCTTTGTCTATAGGTTGTATTTCAGCATCAACTTGACACAATAGGACTGAACTGTCAAAGTCATGTCTGTTAAAACAGCAGTCAGGTGTCCATATGAACAGAGAAAGAGGTGTTCCTCTCTGTTATCATTTCTCCTGTTCATACTGGCTGTTAAAAGATCCACTTCAAATATGGGTCCAAAATCCACATGGGCCAAATTTTTAATGTGAGCATCATCATATTTAAAAGTATGTAATGTAAAGTCTGTGGTCTTTATTTTAAAATCAAACAACATTATTACCACATTTACATCATTTCACACAATTGTTTAATAAATGGAGACAATATTAAAGCAGGTGTTTGAAGATCAGTGCTTTACATTTCTGAACTCCCTTTAGCTCACAATAAGTGTTAGGAAAGATTTGTTCTAAAGTATCATAAAATAATAATGAACAACCAAAATAAATAAGAGATGCTGAGATTTATCATCTGATGGGAAATTAAGTCAAACATGTATTTCTTCTTACAATCACTATAATAACTGTAACAGGGAAAAAAGACACACTAAAAAGATGCAGCTCTGTCGAGGTTTGAGCAGCACTTGAGTATCAGATGTACATCAAAAGTTGAGTAACGCCAAATCTGGTGTCTATATGTCTCTTATTTCAAATCTACTCTCATCTGTCCATCATCTTCTTCACTTTATCTACCCTAACCCTAACCCTAACCCTTCATCAGTTTCTATTTCTTCCACATTTCTTGTTTTTCTTCTCTCCTTTCAGATTCATGTCTTCACCCTGTTGTTCTTTCGCTTCTTCTCTCAGATGTTTGCATCGGTCTCAAAATGTATCTGACTCTCTGTGTCTTTGAAGTGGAAGAAAAGTGATAGATTCAGTCATGGTCTGCATCAGTATCACTATCAGTGAGCTAAAAATATATTGAGACTACTGGACTAACAAACTGAATCTGGCTTCTTTCTCACAGCTTCAACTTTAAAAGTGACAAAACTCCCAAAGATGATGATGTTCAGTCATTTGTAATTTAATTAGACAAACCAATAGAGAAGAATACTTTCAATGAACAGTAATTTTAGCCTTTTAATTTAACCACTTAACGCACGCTGTTCCGTCTACGGAACGGGACGGATGTTAGGAGGTAGCCACAAGTTCTTCTGGATGTTTTAAACACCAACCCTTAAACATATATATTCATGCCGTACATCGTTAGAAAGCATAGATTGTCCTGATTCATTCAAGACCACTCACGATTTATATGGTTGCTCACAGCCGTAATAGTATTAGCGATTAGCTCGGCTAGCCCCTGAGCTAAGTAAGAAAAGCTATAATGCCTACATACCTTCAAAGTCTTCCTATCCCTTTATCCACAACGATCATCACGTCGTGATGATCATGTCTATAATGTTTAGACGTCTATCAGACGTCTAAACATTAGACGTCTGATAGACGTGCAGATCATGTCTATAATGTTTAGACGTCTGATAGACGTGCAGATCATGTCTATATTGCGTCCAACAAGATCTCACAGAAATACGTGACAGGGGCACGACCTGTTAACACTGAATTCCGTGATGGGGACACGTAATGTGTCAAATTTACGTGTCCCAATCACGGAAACAATACCACAGTAAAGTCAATGGGAATCCTCTTTCAGTAAAGTCAATGGGAATCCTCTTTCGTGGTGGACACACGGATTTCTAATTTATAAATCTTTTATTTCTAGCGGTTTTTATTTTTTATTTTTATATTTTTTTCAAAGGTATTTCCTTTCATAGTAGGCAAATTATATTAATAACAAGCTATTGAGTGAAAAGAAGAGTCAGTCGTTACCGGACCGGAGCACATCTGTGCAATAAACCCTTGTTTTTATGTGTTTATTATCACCGCTACATTGCTCAATATTTGACCAGCTGATTTTCATTCTTCTTGAGTATGCATCTGTCCCGCGGGAAGACCGGATAACTCGATTCTTGCCTCGGCTATTTTCCACACAGTCCATATCCTCATATTTCTCAATACAACAACACGAAAATAAGTAGATTTTTTACCTCACCACGAAAGAGGATTCCCATTGACTTTACTGTGGTATTGTTTCCGTGATTGGGACACGTAAATTTGACACATTACGTGTCCCCATCACGGAATTCAGTGTTAAGAAGTCGTGCCCGCGTCAGTGGCGGAGCTAGACTTTTATCCTTGGGGTAGCAAGGGGGTGGCCAAGTGTATTTCAGGGGGGCAATGGTTTATAGACATAACGAGTGCTGCACAGCCTACCTGTTTATGTTGTGTTTACTATTTTTTTTTAAATTTCTACATGGACTTATGGATGTTGGTCTTGTCTTGTGTTGACATGTCATGACTGGTCATTTTTGTCTTATACTGTATACGTATACACACACACACACACACACACACACACACACACACACACACACACACACACACACACACACACACACACACACTGTGATTATTTTTGGTGCAGAATTTACAAGTTAATTAAGGCTTATTGACCTTTCTTATATACACATGTAAGCAGTAATTTTCAATCATGCTTAAGTCGCCACATACTAAGCAGACAAAAGGTGCAATTTTGAATGCAATTTGTAGTTTATTTATGTACAAAATGAATATGGTGCATTCTTCAACACCCTGATAACATAGAAACAGTGATCATCAAAGACTCCACTCACCCAACTCTCATGAGTTTTGAATCACAAGCGCAGCCTTTTCTCAAAGAATATGAACAAAGAATGCGACTATGCTTTTCTGTTTCACTCAGTGGTTCCTAGTTCTTCTTCTTTCACCATAGCTACACACACAGCCGGTTTACTGCTACACACATCCATTGACTTGAAAGGGGCTGTGAGGCAGGACGTGCATTGCGCCATCTACTGTAGAGGAGGAACATCGCAGTCAAAGACTTCAGATCTGCAACTGTTTTTGCGGTGCCGTCAATCATCTGGGGGGGCAGTTGGGGTAGCCAATCAGATTTCGGGGGTGTCAATTGCTCCCCTAGCCACCCCTGTAGCTCCGCCCCTGGCCCGCGTCACGTATTTCTGTGAGATCAGGCTGATTGCGTCCGTCCGAAGACCGATTCTGGACCACTTCACGACGTGCAAACTAGGTCTGCTATTTGGACGTCTAATCATGACCCCACTTGGACGTCAAAATGCAGTTGAACATTTGAACTATTACTACTACTACTACTATGATAATAATAATAATAATAATAATAATAATAATAATAAATGAATAATAATAGTAATAATAAATTAATAATAATAATAATTATAATAATATTAATAATAATAATGTAAATAAATAAATGACATCATGTCAATTCCCTGCACCTGTCTTAGACGTCGTAATAAGTGACCTAGCCCAACGTTCAAATGTTCAACTGCATTTTGACGTCCAAGTGGGGTCATGATTAGACGTCCAAATAGCAGACCTAGTTTGCACGTCGTGAAGTGGTCCAGAATCGGTCTTCGGACGGACGCAATATAGACATGATCTGCACGTCTATCAGACGTCTAATGTTTGGTGGGTTGATTTCCATCGTGATTTCAAAACATATGTTTTTTATGTCCCTTAGACCTCGGAAAATGGAGATACAGCTCTCTCCCTATTCATTTAGATAGCCGGTTGGTCTTCCTATGGCCAAATAGCTGCCCGGAGGCGTGGCCAATTTTGCAGCCGAGTGAGATGACTTGCCTTAGAAGGACTTTGATGTGAGTCCCTGGTCATTACCCGATGTGAGTCCCTACCCGATGTGAGTCTGACATGCGCAGTAGCGTTCTCGATCGTCCGCCATCTTGGACGGTTATGTACGGCAACTCCGCTTGGAAAAAACGCCCCCAGACTCAAAACGCGATACGCGAAATAAATCAGTTGTATAAACATATAAATATAAATAAAATAAATCAATCGTATGAATGTATAAATATGAATAAATATAAATAGTTTGGTTGTAAATAGTTGTCCGAGGTTAAGAGTAAGTATACATATCATGGAAATATCTGGAAATAAGACATGGAAATAAAATAATACAAAGTAATAGTAATAATAATGATATCTATCTATCCACTATCTTATCTATCTATCTATATTTTTATTGATATATTTATATTATATCATTATTTTATTATATACATATATAAAATAGATAGATAAGATAGTAAATATATACAATATATATCTATATATAGCTATAAAATAGACATAGATAAGATAGTATATATATACAATATTTATCTATATATAGCTATAAAATAGATAAGATAGTATATATATACAATATATAATTATATATAGATATATACACACTATCTTATGTATCTATCTGTTTTATTTATATAATATTATTTTATTATATATATGTACATATAGATGTATTGTACTATAAACATATTATATATTTTATATTTTTTCAATTGAGAATGGTATAAACTAACTGAAGTTTTTAACATTACATTACATCCATTTTACATTCATAGAGCTTTGATTTTGGAACAGTTTTGTTAACAAAAAAAAAGGCCAAGATTTATCTGATGTGTGATGTGCACTCTTTTAGACTTTGTTATAGACACAGGTACCACCCTTTCTAGTTCTGTCACAGCTCCTCCACTCACCTGATGGACTTCCTCAGCTGTTGTTTTGATGCAGACAGACATTTAAACTGTGATATGCATGCCTCTGTTTGACACACTATCACAAGACCATTTCAAATGAATGAATGCTCAAGCCAGTACTGAAAGTTTGTTAACTTTTAGTTTATAACTTTGAAGGACCAAAGAATTCCATTTTGAACATGAACAAACATTTTAATCTAAAAATACAAAAATGTGTTTCCATCAAATTGATGTCAGAGATGGAAAAAACAAAAGACAGAGCTTAAACAGTATTGTCAAAGAATTTAAATCTTGAATTTTAACCACATGCTTTATAAAAATAATATAAACAATGGAGGAAACAAAAGACACATGTATGTACATAGCTATATGAAAAATTCTGCATATATTCAAGTAAAGACAATTTTATGTAATCACATAAGAAGATATGACTCTACTCTTTAATTTAAATAGACCCAACATTCCCCCATGAGCAAGCACTTGGCGACTCCGTAATGGGAAGAAACCTCAGGCAGAACCAGGCTCTAGGTGGGCGGCCATCTGCCTTGACCGGTTGGGGTTGATAGAGAAAGAGTGAGAGAAAGACTGAAGCAATCTGAAGCTGGAGCATACAGGTATGTAGTTGATTAAGGCAGAATGATGATTGTCAACAGTGCAGTCTCCCGATCATCTTTATCTTTTCCTGAAATTGCACAAAAATAACGATATTAGTACAACAGATATTATAGTAAACTTGAAGCTATATGGCACTGTCTTTTAAACATGTGTCCACACACTCAGTAGATATTACAGTTAAAAAAACAAATTAAGCACCAGTTCTACCTCATACTAGTTAACTTTACCTCAGTGTCTTGTGTTGGGATGCTGCACTCTCCTCTCAAGAGCTTCCTTCCCTGGAACTGCACCTCTTGTCATTGATGCCGTCAGTGTTGAAAGAAAAGAAATGTTAGAAAAATGGTTGTTGAATACAAGGTGGAATGTTACTTCAAGCTTTGTGTTCAAATGTTAATTCTTGTATCATTCTCACTTGAGTAGTTGTTATTTGTTGGAAGTAGTAGAAGTTTTTTGAAGAAATTGAAGTTAGGCAGACAAAGTACAAACTACAGGATTTTCCAAAGCGGGCAAAAATTGAAAAAAATGACAGGGCCGGTAGTGTCGAAAAAGTCAAAAATGGGAAGGGTGGCGGATTGTCCCAAAACTTGCTACAAGGGGCCAGAGGGGCGGGCTGAATGAAAAATGTGTAAAATCAAGCACCGTGAAGGCATTGTGTGAAAATTGTGAAGGATTTTCCAAAGTGGGCAAAAATTGAAAAAAATGACAGGGCCGGTAGTGTCGAAAAAGTCAAAAATGGGAAGGGTGAGGGATTGTCCCAAAACTTGCTACAAGGGGCCAGAGGGGCGGGCTGAATGAAAAATGTGTAAAATCAAGCACCGTGAAGGCATTGTGTGAAAATTGTGAAGGATTTTCCAAAGTGGGCAAAAATTGAAAAAAATGACAGGGCCGGTAGTGTCGAAAAAGTCAAAAATGGGAAGGGTGAGGGATTGTCCCTAAACTTGCTACAAGGGGCCAGATGGGCGGGCTGAATGAAAAATGTGTAAAATCAAGCACCGTGAAGGCATTGTGTGAAAATTGTGAAGGATTTTCCAAAGTGGGCAAAAATTGAAAAAAATGACAGGGCCGGTAGTGTCGAAAAAGTCAAAAATAGGGAAGGGTGGGGGATTGTCCCAAAACTTGCTACAAGGGGCCAGAGGGGCGGGCTGAATGAAAAATGTGTAAAATCAAGCACCGTGAAGGCATTGTGTGAAAATTGTGAAGGATTTTCCAAAGTGGGCAAAAATTGAAAAAAATGACAGGGCCGGTAGTGTCGAAAAAGTCAAAAATGGGAAGGGTGAGGGATTGTCCCTAAACTTGCTACAAGGGGCCAGAGGGGCGGGCTGAATGAAAAATGTGTAAAATCAAGCACCGTGAAGGCATTGTGTGAAAATTGTGAAGGATTTTCCAAAGTGGGCAAAAATTGAAAAAAATGACAGGGCCGGTAGTGTCGAAAAAGTCAAAAATGGGAAGGGTGAGGGATTGTCCCTAAACTTGCTACAAGGGGCCAGAGGGGCGGGCTGAATGAAAAATGTGTAAAATCAAGCACCGTGAAGGCATTGTGTGAAAATTGTGAAGGATTTTCCAAAGCGGGCAAAAATTGAAAAAAATGACAGGGCCGGTAGTGTCGAAAAAGTCAAAAATGGGAAGGGTGAGGGATTGTCCCAAAACTTGCTACAAGGGGCCAGAGGGGCGGGCTGAATGAAAAATGTGTAAAATCAAGCACCGTGAAGGCATTGTGTGAAAATTGTGAAGGATTTTCCAAAGTGGGCAAAAATTGAAAAAAATGACAGGGCCGGTAGTGTCGAAAAAGTCAAAAATGGGAAGGGTGAGGGATTGTCCCTAAACTTGCTACAAGGGGCCAGAGGGGCGGGCTGAATGAAAAATGTGTAAAATCAAGCACCGTGAAGGCATTGTGTGAAAATTGTGAAGGATTTTCCAAAGCGGGCAAAAATTGAAAAAAATGACAGGGCCGGTAGTGTCGAAAAAGTCAAAAATGGGAAGGGTGAGGGATTGTCCCAAAACTTGCTACAAGGGGCCAGAGGGGCGGGCTGAATGAAAAATGTGTAAAATCAAGCACCGTGAAGGCATTGTGTGAAAATTGTGAAGGATTTTCCAAAGTGGGCAAAAATTGAAAAAAATGACAGGGCCGGTAGTGTCGAAAAAGTCAAAAATGGGAAGGGTGAGGGATTGTCCCTAAACTTGCTACAAGGGGCCAGAGGGGCGGGCTGAATGAAAAATGTGTAAAATCAAGCACCGTGAAGGCATTGTGTGAAAATTGTGAAGGATTTTCCAAAGCGGGCAAAAATTGAAAAAAATGACAGGGCCGGTAGTGTCGAAAAAGTCAAAAATGGGAAGGGTGAGGGATTGTCCCAAAACTTGCTACAAGGGGCCAGAGGGGCGGGCTGAATGAAAAATGTGTAAAATCAAGCACCGTGAAGGCATTGTGTGAAAATTGTGAAGGATTTTCCAAAGTGGGCAAAAATTGAAAAAAATGACAGGGCCGGTAGTGTCGAAAAAGTCAAAAATGGGAAGGGTGAGGGATTGTCCCTAAACTTGCTACAAGGGGCCAGAGGGGCGGGCTGAATGAAAAATGTGTAAAATCAAGCACCGTGAAGGCATTGTGTGAAAATTGTGAAGGATTTTCCAAAGTGGGCAAAAATTGAAAAAAATGACAGGGCCGGTAGTGTCGAAAAAGTCAAAAATGGGAAGGGTGAGGGATTGTTCCTAAACTTGCTACAAGGGGCCAGAGGGGCGGGCTGAATGAAAAATGTGTAAAATCAAGCACCGTGAAGGCATTGTGTGAAAATTGTGAAGGATTTTCCAAAGTGGGCAAAAATTGAAAAAAATGACAGGGCCGGTAGTGTCGAAAAAGTCAAAAATGGGAAGGGTGAGGGATTGTCCCTAAACTTGCTACAAGGGGCCAGAGGGGCGGGCTGAATGAAAAATGTGTAAAATCAAGCACCGTGAAGGCATTGTGTGAAAATTGTGAAGGATTTTCCAAAGTGGGCAAAAATTGAAAAAAATGACAGGGCCGGTAGTGTCGAAAAAGTCAAAAATGGGAAGGGTGAGGGATTGTTCCTAAACTCGCTACAAGGGGCCAGAGGGGCGGGCTGAATGAAAAATGTGTAAAATCAAGCACCGTGAAGGCATTGTGTGAAAATTGTGAAGGATTTTCCAAAGTGGGCAAAAATTGAAAAAAATGACAGGGCCGGTAGTGTCGAAAAAGTCAAAAATAGGGAAGGGTGGGTGATTGTCCCAAAACTTGCTACAAGGGGCCAGAGGGGCGGGCTGAATGAAAAATGTGTAAAATCAAGCACCGTGAAGGCATTGTGTGAAAATTGTGAAGGATTTTCCAAAGTGGGCAAAAATTGAAAAAAATGACAGGGCCGGTAGTGTCGAAAAAGTCAAAAATGGGAAGGGTGAGGGATTGTCCTTAAACTTGCTACAAGGGGCCAGAGGGGCGGGCTGAATGAAAAATGTGTAAAATCAAGCACCGTGAAGGCATTGTGTGAAAATTGTGAAGGATTTTCCAAAGTGGGCAAAAATTGAAAAAAATGACAGGGCCGGTAGTGTCGAAAAAGTCAAAAATGGGAAGGGTGGGGGATTGTCCCAAAACTTGCTACAAGGGGCCAGAGGGGCGGGCTGAATGAAAAATGTGTAAAATCAAGCACCGTGAAGGCATTGTGTGAAAATTGTGAAGGATTTTCCAAAGTGGGCAAAAATTGAAAAAAATGACAGGGCCGGTAGTGTCGAAAAAGTCAAAAATGGGAAGGGTGGGGGATTGTCCCAAAACTTGCTACAAGGGGCCAGAGGGGCGGGCTGAATGAAAAATGTGTAAAATCAAGCACCGTGAAGGCATTGTGTGAAAATTGTGAAGGATTTTCCAAAGTGGGCAAAAATTGAAAAAAATGACAGGGCCGGTAGTGTTGAAAAAGTCAAAAATGGGAAAAGTGGGGGATTGTCCCAAAAATTGCTACAAGGGGCCAGAGGGGCGGGCTGAATGAAAAATGTGTAAAATCAAGCACCGTGAAGGCATTGTGTGAAAATTGTGAAGGATTTTCCAAAGTGGGCAAAAATTGAAAAAAATGACAGGGCCGGTAGTGTCGAAAAAGTCAAAAATGGGAAGGGTGGGGGATTGTCCCTAAACTTGCTACAAGGGGCCAGAGGGGCGGGCTGAATGAAAAATGTGTAAAATCAAGCACCGTGAAGGCATTGTGTGAAAATTGTGAAGGATTTTCCAAAGTGGGCAAAAATTGAAAAAAATGACAGGGCCGGTAGTGTCGAAAAAGTCAAAAATGGGAAGGGTGAGGGATTGTCCCTAAACTTGCTACAAGGGGCCAGATGGGCGGGCTGAATGAAAAATGTGTAAAATCAAGCACTGTGAAGGCATTGTGTGAAAATTGTGAAGGATTTTCCAAAGTGGGCAAAAATTGAAAAAAATGACAGGGCCGGTAGTGTCGAAAAAGTCAAAAATAGGGAAGGGTGGGGGATTGTCCCAAAACTTGCTACAAGGGGCCAGAGGGGCGGGCTGAATGAAAAATGTTAAAATCAAGCACCGTGAAGGCATTGTGTGAAAATTGTGAAGGATTTTCCAAAGCGGGCAAAAATTGAAAAAAATGACAGGGCCGGTAGTGTCGAAAAAGTCAAAAATGGGAAGGGTGGGGGATTGTCCCAAAACTTGCTACAAGGGGCCAGAGGGGCGGGCTGAATGAAAAATGTGTAAAATCAAGCACCGTGAAGGCATTGTGTGAAAATTGTGAAGGATTTTCCAAAGTGGGCAAAAATTGAAAAAAATGACAGGGCCGGTAGTGTCGAAAAAGTCAAAAATGGGAAGGGTGAGGGATTGTCCCTAAACTTGCTACAAGGGGCCAGAGGGGCGGGCTGAATGAAAAATGTGTAAAATCAAGCACCGTGAAGGCATTGTGTGAAAATTGTGAAGGATTTTCCAAAGTGGGCAAAAATTGAAAAAAATGACAGGGCCGGTAGTGTCGAAAAAGTCAAAAATGGGAAGGGTGAGGGATTGTCCCTAAACTTGCTACAAGGGGCCAGAGGGGCGGGCTGAATGAAAAATGTGTAAAATCAAGCACCGTGAAGGCATTGTGTGAAAATTGTGAAGGATTTTCCAAAGCGGGCAGAAATTGAAAAAAATGACAGGGCCGGTAGTGTCGAAAAAGTCAAAAATGGGAAGGGTGAGGGATTGTCCCAAAACTTGCTACAAGGGGCCAGAGGGGCGGGCTGAATGAAAAATGTGTAAAATCAAGCACCGTGAAGGCATTGTGTGAAAATTGTGAAGGATTTTCCAAAGTGGGCAAAAATTGAAAAAAATGACAGGGCCGGTAGTGTCGAAAAAGTCAAAAATGGGAAGGGTGAGGGATTGTCCCTAAACTTGCTACAAGGGGCCAGAGGGGCGGGCTGAATGAAAAATGTGTAAAATCAAGCACCGTGAAGGCATTGTGTGAAAATTGTGAAGGATTTTCCAAAGTGGGCAAAAATTGAAAAAAATGACAGGGCCGGTAGTGTCGAAAAAGTCAAAAATGGGAAGGGTGAGGGATTGTCCCCAAACTTGCTACAAGGGGCCAGAGGGGCGGGCTGAATGAAAAATGTGTAAAATCAAGCACCGTGAAGGCATTGTGTGAAAATTGTGAAGGATTTTCCAAAGCGGGCAAAAATTGAAAAAAATGACAGGGCCGGTAGTGTCGAAAAAGTCAAAAATGGGAAGGGTGAGGGATTGTCCCCAAACTTGCTACAAGGGGCCAGAGGGGCGGGCTGAATGAAAAATGTGTAAAATCAAGCACCGTGAAGGCATTGTGTGAAAATTGTGAAGGATTTTCCAAAGTGGGCAAAAATTGAAAAAAATGACAGGGCCGGTAGTGTCGAAAAAGTCAAAAATGGGAAGGGTGAGGGATTGTCCCTAAACTTGCTACAAGGGGCCAGAGGGGCGGGCTGAATGAAAAATGTGTAAAATCAAGCACCGTGAAGGCATTGTGTGAAAATTGTGAAGGATTTTCCAAAGCGGGCAAAAATTGAAAAAAATGACAGGGCCGGTAGTGTCGAAAAAGTCAAAAATGGGAAGGGTGAGGGATTGTCCCCAAACTTGCTACAAGGGGCCAGAGGGGCGGGCTGAATGAAAAATGTGTAAAATCAAGCACCGTGAAGGCATTGTGTGAAAATTGTGAAGGATTTTCCAAAGTGGGCAAAAATTGAAAAAAATGACAGGGCCGGTAGTGTCGAAAAAGTCAAAAATGGGAAGGGTGAGGGATTGTCCCCAAACTTGCTACAAGGGGCCAGAGGGGCGGGCTGAATGAAAAATGTGTAAAATCAAGCACCGTGAAGGCATTGTGTGAAAATTGTGAAGGATTTTCCAAAGCGGGCAAAAATTGAAAAAAATGACAGGGCCGGTAGTGTCGAAAAAGTCAAAAATGGGAAGGGTGAGGGATTGTCCCCAAACTTGCTACAAGGGGCCAGAGGGGCGGGCTGAATGAAAAATGTGTAAAATCAAGCACCGTGAAGGCATTGTGTGAAAATTGTGAAGGATTTTCCAAAGTGGGCAAAAATTGAAAAAAATGACAGGGCCGGTAGTGTCGAAAAAGTCAAAAATGGGAAGGGTGAGGGATTGTCCCAAAACTTGCTACAAGGGGCCAGAGGGGCGGGCTGAATGAAAAATGTGTAAAATCAAGCACCGTGAAGGCATTGTGTGAAAATTGTGAAGGATTTTCCAAAGTGGGCAAAAATTGAAAAAAATGACAGGGCCGGTAGTGTCGAAAAATCAAAAATGGGAAGGGTGAGGGATTGTTCCTAAACTCGCTACAAGGGGCCAGAGGGGCGGGCTGAATGAAAAATGTGTAAAATCAAGCACCGTGAAGGCATTGTGTGAAAATTGTGAAGGATTTTCCAAAGTGGGCAAAAATTGAAAAAAATGACAGGGCCGGTAGTGTCGAAAAAGTCAAAAATGGGAAGGGTGGGGGATTGTCCCTAAACTTGCTACAAGGGGCCAGAGGGGCGGGCTGAATGAAAAATGTGTAAAATCAAGCACCGTGAAGGCATTGTGTGAAAATTGTGAAGGATTTTCCAAAGTGGGCAAAAATTGAAAAAAATGACAGGGCCGGTAGTGTCGAAAAAGTCAAAAATGGGAAGGGTGAGGGATTGTCCCTAAACTTGCTACAAGGGGCCAGATGGGCGGGCTGAATGAAAAATGTGTAAAATCAAGCACCGTGAAGGCATTGTGTGAAAATTGTGAAGGATTTTCCAAAGTGGGCAAAAATTGAAAAAAATGACAGGGCCGGTAGTGTCGAAAAAGTCAAAAATAGGGAAGGGTGGGGGATTGTCCCAAAACTTGCTACAAGGGGCCAGAGGGGCGGGCTGAATGAAAAATGTGTAAAATCAAGCACCGTGAAGGCATTGTGTGAAAATTGTGAAGGATTTTCCAAAGTGGGCAAAAATTGAAAAAAATGACAGGGCCGGTAGTGTCGAAAAAGTCAAAAATGGGAAGGGTGAGGGATTGTCCCTAAACTTGCTACAAGGGGCCAGAGGGGCGGGCTGAATGAAAAATGTGTAAAATCAAGCACCGTGAAGGCATTGTGTGAAAATTGTGAAGGATTTTCCAAAGTGGGCAAAAATTGAAAAAAATGACAGGGCCGGTAGTGTCGAAAAAGTCAAAAATGGGAAGGGTGAGGGATTGTCCCTAAACTTGCTACAAGGGGCCAGAGGGGCGGGCTGAATGAAAAATGTGTAAAATCAAGCACCGTGAAGGCATTGTGTGAAAATTGTGAAGGATTTTCCAAAGTGGGCAAAAATTGAAAAAAATGACAGGGCCGGTAGTGTCGAAAAAGTCAAAAATGGGAAGGGTGGGGGATTGTCCCTAAACTTGCTACAAGGGGCCAGAGGGGCGGGCTGAATGAAAAATGTGTAAAATCAACACCGTGAAGGCATTGTGTGAAAATTGTGAAGGATTTTCCAAAGTGGGCAAAAATTGAAAAAAATGACAGGGCCGGTAGTGTCGAAAAAGTCAAAAATGGGAAGGGTGGGGGATTGTCCCTAAACTTGCTACAAGGGGCCAGAGGGGCGGGCTGAATGAAAAATGTGTAAAATCAAGCACCGTGAAGGCATTGTGTGAAAATTGTGAAGGATTTTCCAAAGTGGGCAAAAATTGAAAAAAATGACAGGGCCGGTAGTGTCGAAAAAGTCAAAAATGGGAAGGGTGAGGGATTGTCCCTAAACTTGCTAAAAGGGGCCAGATGGGCGGGCTGAATGAAAAATGTGTAAAATCAAGCACCGTGAAGGCATTGTGTGAAAATTGTGAAGGATTTTCCAAAGTGGGCAAAAATTGAAAAAAATGACAGGGCCGGTAGTGTCGAAAAAGTCAAAAATAGGGAAGGGTGGGGGATTGTCCCAAAACTTGCTACAAGGGGCCAGAGGGGCGGGCTGAATGAAAAATGTGTAAAATCAAGCACCGTGAAGGCATTGTGTGAAAATTGTGAAGGATTTTCCAAAGCGGGCAAAAATTGAAAAAAATGACAGGGCCGGTAGTGTCGAAAAAGTCAAAAATGGGAAGGGTGAGGGATTGTCCCCAAACTTGCTACAAGGGGCCAGAGGGGCGGGCTGAATGAAAAATGTGTAAAATCAAGCACCGTGAAGGCATTGTGTGAAAATTGTGAAGGATTTTCCAAAGTGGGCAAAAATTGAAAAAAATGACAGGGCCGGTAGTGTCGAAAAAGTCAAAAATGGGAAGGGTGAGGGATTGTCCCAAAACTTGCTACAAGGGGCCAGAGGGGCGGGCTGAATGAAAAATGTGTAAAATCAAGCACCGTGAAGGCATTGTGTGAAAATTGTGAAGGATTTTCCAAAGTGGGCAAAAATTGAAAAAAATGACAGGGCCGGTAGTGTCGAAAAATCAAAAATGGGAAGGGTGAGGGATTGTTCCTAAACTCGCTACAAGGGGCCAGAGGGGCGGGCTGAATGAAAAATGTGTAAAATCAAGCACCGTGAAGGCATTGTGTGAAAATTGTGAAGGATTTTCCAAAGTGGGCAAAAATTGAAAAAAATGACAGGGCCGGTAGTGTCGAAAAAGTCAAAAATGGGAAGGGTGGGGGATTGTCCCTAAACTTGCTACAAGGGGCCAGAGGGGCGGGCTGAATGAAAAATGTGTAAAATCAAGCACCGTGAAGGCATTGTGTGAAAATTGTGAAGGATTTTCCAAAGTGGGCAAAAATTGAAAAAAATGACAGGGCCGGTAGTGTCGAAAAAGTCAAAAATGGGAAGGGTGAGGGATTGTCCCTAAACTTGCTACAAGGGGCCAGATGGGCGGGCTGAATGAAAAATGTGTAAAATCAAGCACCGTGAAGGCATTGTGTGAAAATTGTGAAGGATTTTCCAAAGCGGGCAAAAATTGAAAAAAATGACAGGGCCGGTAGTGTCGAAAAAGTCAAAAATGGGAAGGGTGAGGGATTGTCCCCAAACTTGCTACAAGGGGCCAGAGGGGCGGGCTGAATGAAAAATGTGTAAAATCAAGCACCGTGAAGGCATTGTGTGAAAATTGTGAAGGATTTTCCAAAGTGGGCAAAAATTGAAAAAAATGACAGGGCCGGTAGTGTCGAAAAAGTCAAAAATGGGAAGGGTGAGGGATTGTCCCCAAACTTGCTACAAGGGGCCAGAGGGGCGGGCTGAATGAAAAATGTGTAAAATCAAGCACCGTGAAGGCATTGTGTGAAAATTGTGAAGGATTTTCCAAAGCGGGCAAAAATTGAAAAAAATGACAGGGCCGGTAGTGTCGAAAAAGTCAAAAATGGGAAGGGTGAGGGATTGTCCCCAAACTTGCTACAAGGGGCCAGAGGGGCGGGCTGAATGAAAAATGTGTAAAATCAAGCACCGTGAAGGCATTGTGTGAAAATTGTGAAGGATTTTCCAAAGTGGGCAAAAATTGAAAAAAATGACAGGGCCGGTAGTGTCGAAAAAGTCAAAAATGGGAAGGGTGAGGGATTGTCCCAAAACTTGCTACAAGGGGCCAGAGGGGCGGGCTGAATGAAAAATGTGTAAAATCAAGCACCGTGAAGGCATTGTGTGAAAATTGTGAAGGATTTTCCAAAGTGGGCAAAAATTGAAAAAAATGACAGGGCCGGTAGTGTCGAAAAATCAAAAATGGGAAGGGTGAGGGATTGTTCCTAAACTCGCTACAAGGGGCCAGAGGGGCGGGCTGAATGAAAAATGTGTAAAATCAAGCACCGTGAAGGCATTGTGTGAAAATTGTGAAGGATTTTCCAAAGTGGGCAAAAATTGAAAAAAATGACAGGGCCGGTAGTGTCGAAAAAGTCAAAAATGGGAAGGGTGGGGGATTGTCCCTAAACTTGCTACAAGGGGCCAGAGGGGCGGGCTGAATGAAAAATGTGTAAAATCAAGCACCGTGAAGGCATTGTGTGAAAATTGTGAAGGATTTTCCAAAGTGGGCAAAAATTGAAAAAAATGACAGGGCCGGTAGTGTCGAAAAAGTCAAAAATGGGAAGGGTGAGGGATTGTCCCTAAACTTGCTACAAGGGGCCAGATGGGCGGGCTGAATGAAAAATGTGTAAAATCAAGCACCGTGAAGGCATTGTGTGAAAATTGTGAAGGATTTTCCAAAGTGGGCAAAAATTGAAAAAAATGACAGGGCCGGTAGTGTCGAAAAAGTCAAAAATAGGGAAGGGTGGGGGATTGTCCCAAAACTTGCTACAAGGGGCCAGAGGGGCGGGCTGAATGAAAAATGTGTAAAATCAAGCACCGTGAAGGCATTGTGTGAAAATTGTGAAGGATTTTCCAAAGTGGGCAAAAATTGAAAAAAATGACAGGGCCGGTAGTGTCGAAAAAGTCAAAAATGGGAAGGGTGAGGGATTGTCCCTAAACTTGCTACAAGGGGCCAGAGGGGCGGGCTGAATGAAAAATGTGTAAAATCAAGCACCGTGAAGGCATTGTGTGAAAATTGTGAAGGATTTTCCAAAGTGGGCAAAAATTGAAAAAAATGACAGGGCCGGGTAGTGTCGAAAAAGTCAAAAATGGGAAGGGTGAGGGATTGTCCCTAAACTTGCTACAAGGGGCCAGAGGGGCGGGCTGAATGAAAAATGTGTAAAATCAAGCACCGTGAAGGCATTGTGTGAAAATTGTGAAGGATTTTCCAAAGTGGGCAAAAATTGAAAAAAATGACAGGGCCGGTAGTGTCGAAAAAGTCAAAAATGGGAAGGGTGGGGGATTGTCCCTAAACTTGCTACAAGGGGCCAGAGGGGCGGGCTGAATGAAAAATGTGTAAAATCAACACCGTGAAGGCATTGTGTGAAAATTGTGAAGGATTTTCCAAAGTGGGCAAAAATTGAAAAAAATGACAGGGCCGGTAGTGTCGAAAAAGTCAAAAATGGGAAGGGTGGGGGATTGTCCCTAAACTTGCTACAAGGGGCCAGAGGGGCGGGCTGAATGAAAAATGTGTAAAATCAAGCACCGTGAAGGCATTGTGTGAAAATTGTGAAGGATTTTCCAAAGTGGGCAAAAATTGAAAAAAATGACAGGGCCGGTAGTGTCGAAAAAGTCAAAAATGGGAAGGGTGAGGGATTGTCCCTAAACTTGCTAAAAGGGGCCAGATGGGCGGGCTGAATGAAAAATGTGTAAAATCAAGCACCGTGAAGGCATTGTGTGAAAATTGTGAAGGATTTTCCAAAGTGGGCAAAAATTGAAAAAAATGACAGGGCCGGTAGTGTCGAAAAAGTCAAAAATAGGGAAGGGTGGGGGATTGTCCCAAAACTTGCTACAAGGGGCCAGAGGGGCGGGCTGAATGAAAAATGTGTAAAATCAAGCACCGTGAAGGCATTGTGTGAAAATTGTGAAGGATTTTCCAAAGCGGGCAAAAATTGAAAAAAATGACAGGGCCGGTAGTGTCGAAAAAGTCAAAAATGGGAAGGGTGAGGGATTGTCCCCAAACTTGCTACAAGGGGCCAGAGGGGCGGGCTGAATGAAAAATGTGTAAAATCAAGCACCGTGAAGGCATTGTGTGAAAATTGTGAAGGATTTTCCAAAGTGGGCAAAAATTGAAAAAAATGACAGGGCCGGTAGTGTCGAAAAAGTCAAAAATGGGAAGGGTGAGGGATTGTCCCAAAACTTGCTACAAGGGGCCAGAGGGGCGGGCTGAATGAAAAATGTGTAAAATCAAGCACCGTGAAGGCATTGTGTGAAAATTGTGAAGGATTTTCCAAAGTGGGCAAAAATTGAAAAAAATGACAGGGCCGGTAGTGTCGAAAAATCAAAAATGGGAAGGGTGAGGGATTGTTCCTAAACTCGCTACAAGGGGCCAGAGGGGCGGGCTGAATGAAAAATGTGTAAAATCAAGCACCGTGAAGGCATTGTGTGAAAATTGTGAAGGATTTTCCAAAGTGGGCAAAAATTGAAAAAAATGACAGGGCCGGGTAGTGTCGAAAAAGTCAAAAATGGGAAGGGTGGGGGATTGTCCCTAAACTTGCTACAAGGGGCCAGAGGGGCGGGCTGAATGAAAAATGTGTAAAATCAAGCACCGTGAAGGCATTGTGTGAAAATTGTGAAGGATTTTCCAAAGTGGGCAAAAATTGAAAAAAATGACAGGGCCGGTAGTGTCGAAAAAGTCAAAAATGGGAAGGGTGAGGGATTGTCCCTAAACTTGCTACAAGGGGCCAGATGGGCGGGCTGAATGAAAAATGTGTAAAATCAAGCACCGTGAAGGCATTGTGTGAAAATTGTGAAGGATTTTCCAAAGTGGGCAAAAATTGAAAAAAATGACAGGGCCGGTAGTGTCGAAAAAGTCAAAAATAGGGAAGGGTGGGGGATTGTCCCAAAACTTGCTACAAGGGGCCAGAGGGGCGGGCTGAATGAAAAATGTGTAAAATCAAGCACCGTGAAGGCATTGTGTGAAAATTGTGAAGGATTTTCCAAAGTGGGCAAAAATTGAAAAAAATGACAGGGCCGGTAGTGTCGAAAAAGTCAAAAATGGGAAGGGTGAGGGATTGTCCCTAAACTTGCTACAAGGGGCCAGAGGGGCGGGCTGAATGAAAAATGTGTAAAATCAAGCACCGTGAAGGCATTGTGTGAAAATTGTGAAGGATTTTCCAAAGTGGGCAAAAATTGAAAAAAATGACAGGGCCGGTAGTGTCGAAAAAGTCAAAAATGGGAAGGGTGAGGGATTGTCCCTAAACTTGCTACAAGGGGCCAGAGGGGCGGGCTGAATGAAAAATGTGTAAAATCAAGCACCGTGAAGGCATTGTGTGAAAATTGTGAAGGATTTTCCAAAGTGGGCAAAAATTGAAAAAAATGACAGGGCCGGTAGTGTCGAAAAAGTCAAAAATGGGAAGGGTGGGGGATTGTCCCTAAACTTGCTACAAGGGGCCAGAGGGGCGGGCTGAATGAAAAATGTGTAAAATCAACACCGTGAAGGCATTGTGTGAAAATTGTGAAGGATTTTCCAAAGTGGGCAAAAATTGAAAAAAATGACAGGGCCGGTAGTGTCGAAAAAGTCAAAAATGGGAAGGGTGGGGGATTGTCCCTAAACTTGCTACAAGGGGCCAGAGGGGCGGGCTGAATGAAAAATGTGTAAAATCAAGCACCGTGAAGGCATTGTGTGAAAATTGTGAAGGATTTTCCAAAGTGGGCAAAAATTGAAAAAAATGACAGGGCCGGTAGTGTCGAAAAAGTCAAAAATGGGAAGGGTGAGGGATTGTCCCTAAACTTGCTAAAAGGGGCCAGATGGGCGGGCTGAATGAAAAATGTGTAAAATCAAGCACCGTGAAGGCATTGTGTGAAAATTGTGAAGGATTTTCCAAAGTGGGCAAAAATTGAAAAAAATGACAGGGCCGGTAGTGTCGAAAAAGTCAAAAATAGGGAAGGGTGGGGGATTGTCCCAAAACTTGCTACAAGGGGCCAGAGGGGCGGGCTGAATGAAAAATGTGTAAAATCAAGCACCGTGAAGGCATTGTGTGAAAATTGTGAAGGATTTTCCAAAGTGGGCAAAAATTGAAAAAAATGACAGGGCCGGTAGTGTCGAAAAAGTCAAAAATGGGAAGGGTGAGGGATTGTCCCTAAACTTGCTACAAGGGGCCAGAGGGGCGGGCTGAATGAAAAATGTGTAAAATCAAGCACCGTGAAGGCATTGTGTGAAAATTGTGAAGGATTTTCCAAAGCGGGCAAAAATTGAAAAAAATGACAGGGCCGGTAGTGTCGAAAAAGTCAAAAATGGGAAGGGTGGGGGATTGTCCCAAAACTTGCTACAAGGGGCCAGAGGGGCGGGCTGAATGAAAAATGTGTAAAATCAAGCACCGTGAAGGCATTGTGTGAAAATTGTGAAGGATTTTCCAAAGTGGGCAAAAATTGAAAAAAATGACAGGGCCGGTAGTGTCGAAAAAGTCAAAAATGGGAAGGGTGAGGGATTGTCCCTAAACTTGCTACAAGGGGCCAGAGGGGCGGGCTGAATGAAAAATGTGTAAAATCAAGCACCGTGAAGGCATTGTGTGAAAATTGTGAAGGATTTTCCAAAGTGGGCAAAAATTGAAAAAAATGACAGGGCCGGTAGTGTCGAAAAAGTCAAAAATGGGAAGGGTGAGGGATTGTCCCTAAACTTGCTACAAGGGGCCAGAGGGGCGGGCTGAATGAAAAATGTGTAAAATCAAGCACCGTGAAGGCATTGTGTGAAAATTGTGAAGGATTTTCCAAAGCGGGCAAAAATTGAAAAAAATGACAGGGCCGGTAGTGTCGAAAAAGTCAAAAATGGGAAGGGTGAGGGATTGTCCCAAAACTTGCTACAAGGGGCCAGAGGGGCGGGCTGAATGAAAAATGTGTAAAATCAAGCACCGTGAAGGCATTGTGTGAAAATTGTGAAGGATTTTCCAAAGTGGGCAAAAATTGAAAAAAATGACAGGGCCGGTAGTGTCGAAAAAGTCAAAAATGGGAAGGGTGAGGGATTGTCCCTAAACTTGCTACAAGGGGCCAGAGGGGCGGGCTGAATGAAAAATGTGTAAAATCAAGCACCGTGAAGGCATTGTGTGAAAATTGTGAAGGATTTTCCAAAGCGGGCAAAAATTGAAAAAAATGACAGGGCCGGTAGTGTCGAAAAAGTCAAAAATGGGAAGGGTGAGGGATTGTCCCTAAACTTGCTACAAGGGGCCAGAGGGGCGGGCTGAATGAAAAATGTGTAAAATCAAGCACCGTGAAGGCATTGTGTGAAAATTGTGAAGGATTTTCCAAAGCGGGCAAAAATTGAAAAAAATGACAGGGCCGGTAGTGTCGAAAAAGTCAAAAATGGGAAGAGTGAGGGATTGTCCCCAAACTTGCTACAAGGGGCCAGAGGGGCGGGCTGAATGAAAAATGTGTAAAATCAAGCACCGTGAAGGCATTGTGTGAAAATTGTGAAGGATTTTCCAAAGTGGGCAAAAATTGAAAAAAATGACAGGGCCGGTAGTGTCGAAAAAGTCAAAAATGGGAAGGGTGAGGGATTGTCCCTAAACTTGCTACAAGGGGCCAGAGGGGCGGGCTGAATGAAAAATGTGTAAAATCAAGCACCGTGAAGGCATTGTGTGAAAATTGTGAAGGATTTTCCAAAGTGGGCAAAAATTGAAAAAAATGACAGGGCCGGTAGTGTCGAAAAAGTCAAAAATGGGAAGGGTGGGGGATTGTCCCTAAACTTGCTACAAGGGGCCAGAGGGGCGGGCTGAATGAAAAATGTGTAAAATCAACACCGTGAAGGCATTGTGTGAAAATTGTGAAGGATTTTCCAAAGTGGGCAAAAATTGAAAAAAATGACAGGGCCGGTAGTGTCGAAAAAGTCAAAAATGGGAAGGGTGGGGGATTGTCCCTAAACTTGCTACAAGGGGCCAGAGGGGCGGGCTGAATGAAAAATGTGTAAAATCAAGCACCGTGAAGGCATTGTGTGAAAATTGTGAAGGATTTTCCAAAGTGGGCAAAAATTGAAAAAAATGACAGGGCCGGTAGTGTCGAAAAAGTCAAAAATGGGAAGGGTGAGGGATTGTCCCTAAACTTGCTAAAAGGGGCCAGATGGGCGGGCTGAATGAAAAATGTGTAAAATCAAGCACCGTGAAGGCATTGTGTGAAAATTGTGAAGGATTTTCCAAAGTGGGCAAAAATTGAAAAAAATGACAGGGCCGGTAGTGTCGAAAAAGTCAAAAATAGGGAAGGGTGGGGGATTGTCCCAAAACTTGCTACAAGGGGCCAGAGGGGCGGGCTGAATGAAAAATGTGTAAAATCAAGCACCGTGAAGGCATTGTGTGAAAATTGTGAAGGATTTTCCAAAGTGGGCAAAAATTGAAAAAAATGACAGGGCCGGTAGTGTCGAAAAAGTCAAAAATGGGAAGGGTGAGGGATTGTCCCTAAACTTGCTACAAGGGGCCAGAGGGGCGGGCTGAATGAAAAATGTGTAAAATCAAGCACCGTGAAGGCATTGTGTGAAAATTGTGAAGGATTTTCCAAAGCGGGCAAAAATTGAAAAAAATGACAGGGCCGGTAGTGTCGAAAAAGTCAAAAATGGGAAGGGTGGGGGATTGTCCCAAAACTTGCTACAAGGGGCCAGAGGGGCGGGCTGAATGAAAAATGTGTAAAATCAAGCACCGTGAAGGCATTGTGTGAAAATTGTGAAGGATTTTCCAAAGTGGGCAAAAATTGAAAAAAATGACAGGGCCGGTAGTGTCGAAAAAGTCAAAAATGGGAAGGGTGAGGGATTGTCCCTAAACTTGCTACAAGGGGCCAGAGGGGCGGGCTGAATGAAAAATGTGTAAAATCAAGCACCGTGAAGGCATTGTGTGAAAATTGTGAAGGATTTTCCAAAGTGGGCAAAAATTGAAAAAAATGACAGGGCCGGTAGTGTCGAAAAAGTCAAAAATGGGAAGGGTGAGGGATTGTCCCTAAACTTGCTACAAGGGGCCAGAGGGGCGGGCTGAATGAAAAATGTGTAAAATCAAGCACCGTGAAGGCATTGTGTGAAAATTGTGAAGGATTTTCCAAAGCGGGCAAAAATTGAAAAAAATGACAGGGCCGGTAGTGTCGAAAAAGTCAAAAATGGGAAGGGTGAGGGATTGTCCCAAAACTTGCTACAAGGGGCCAGAGGGGCGGGCTGAATGAAAAATGTGTAAAATCAAGCACCGTGAAGGCATTGTGTGAAAATTGTGAAGGATTTTCCAAAGTGGGCAAAAATTGAAAAAAATGACAGGGCCGGTAGTGTCGAAAAAGTCAAAAATGGGAAGGGTGAGGGATTGTCCCTAAACTTGCTACAAGGGGCCAGAGGGGCGGGCTGAATGAAAAATGTGTAAAATCAAGCACCGTGAAGGCATTGTGTGAAAATTGTGAAGGATTTTCCAAAGTGGGCAAAAATTGAAAAAAATGACAGGGCCGGTAGTGTCGAAAAAGTCAAAAATGGGAAGGGTGAGGGATTGTCCCTAAACTTGCTACAAGGGGCCAGAGGGGCGGGCTGAATGAAAAATGTGTAAAATCAAGCACCGTGAAGGCATTGTGTGAAAATTGTGAAGGATTTTCCAAAGCGGGCAAAAATTGAAAAAAATGACAGGGCCGGTAGTGTCGAAAAAGTCAAAAATGGGAAGAGTGAGGGATTGTCCCCAAACTTGCTACAAGGGGCCAGAGGGGCGGGCTGAATGAAAAATGTGTAAAATCAAGCACCGTGAAGGCATTGTGTGAAAATTGTGAAGGATTTTCCAAAGTGGGCAAAAATTGAAAAAAATGACAGGGCCGGTAGTGTCGAAAAAGTCAAAAATGGGAAGGGTGAGGGATTGTCCCTAAACTTGCTACAAGGGGCCAGAGGGGCGGGCTGAATGAAAAATGTGTAAAATCAAGCACCGTGAAGGCATTGTGTGAAAATTGTGAAGGATTTTCCAAAGTGGGCAAAAATTGAAAAAAATGACAGGGCCGGTAGTGTCGAAAAAGTCAAAAATGGGAAGGGTGAGGGATTGTCCCCAAACTTGCTACAAGGGGCCAGAGGGGCGGGCTGAATGAAAAATGTGTAAAATCAAGCACCGTGAAGGCATTGTGTGAAAATTGTGAAGGATTTTCCAAAGTGGGCAAAAATTGAAAAAAATGACAGGGCCGGTAGTGTCGAAAAAGTCAAAAATGGGAAGGGTGAGGGATTGTCCCAAAACTTGCTACAAGGGGCCAGAGGGGCGGGCTGAATGAAAAATGTGTAAAATCAAGCACCGTGAAGGCATTGTGTGAAAATTGTGAAGGATTTTCCAAAGTGGGCAAAAATTGAAAAAAATGACAGGGCCGGTAGTGTCGAAAAATCAAAAATGGGAAGGGTGAGGGATTGTTCCTAAACTCGCTACAAGGGGCCAGAGGGGCGGGCTGAATGAAAAATGTGTAAAATCAAGCACCGTGAAGGCATTGTGTGAAAATTGTGAAGGATTTTCCAAAGTGGGCAAAAATTGAAAAAAATGACAGGGCCGGTAGTGTCGAAAAAGTCAAAAATGGGAAGGGTGAGGGATTGTCCCTAAACTTGCTACAAGGGGCCAGATGGGCGGGCTGAATGAAAAATGTGTAAAATCAAGCACCGTGAAGGCATTGTGTGAAAATTGTGAAGGATTTTCCAAAGTGGGCAAAAATTGAAAAAAATGACAGGGCCGGTAGTGTCGAAAAAGTCAAAAATAGGGAAGGGTGGGGGATTGTCCCAAAACTTGCTACAAGGGGCCAGAGGGGCGGGCTGAATGAAAAATGTGTAAAATCAAGCACCGTGAAGGCATTGTGTGAAAATTGTGAAGGATTTTCCAAAGTGGGCAAAAATTGAAAAAAATGACAGGGCCGGTAGTGTCGAAAAAGTCAAAAATGGGAAGGGTGAGGGATTGTCCCTAAACTTGCTACAAGGGGCCAGAGGGGCGGGCTGAATGAAAAATGTGTAAAATCAAGCACCGTGAAGGCATTGTGTGAAAATTGTGAAGGATTTTCCAAAGTGGGCAAAAATTGAAAAAAATGACAGGGCCGGTAGTGTCGAAAAAGTCAAAAATGGGAAGGGTGAGGGATTGTCCCTAAACTTGCTACAAGGGGCCAGAGGGGCGGGCTGAATGAAAAATGTGTAAAATCAAGCACCGTGAAGGCATTGTGTGAAAATTGTGAAGGATTTTCCAAAGCGGGCAAAAATTGAAAAAAATGACAGGGCCGGTAGTGTCGAAAAAGTCAAAAATGGGAAGGGTGAGGGATTGTCCCAAAACTTGCTACAAGGGGCCAGAGGGGCGGGCTGAATGAAAAATGTGTAAAATCAAGCACCGTGAAGGCATTGTGTGAAAATTGTGAAGGATTTTCCAAAGTGGGCAAAAATTGAAAAAAATGACAGGGCCGGTAGTGTCGAAAAAGTCAAAAATGGGAAGGGTGAGGGATTGTCCCTAAACTTGCTACAAGGGGCCAGAGGGGCGGGCTGAATGAAAAATGTGTAAAATCAAGCACCGTGAAGGCATTGTGTGAAAATTGTGAAGGATTTTCCAAAGTGGGCAAAAATTGAAAAAAATGACAGGGCCGGTAGTGTCGAAAAAGTCAAAAATGGGAATGGTGAGGGATTGTCCCAAAACTTGCTACAAGGGGCCAGAGGGGCGGGCTGAATGAAAAATGTGTAAAATCAAGCACCGTGAAGGCATTGTGTGAAAATTGTGAAGGATTTTCCAAAGTGGGCAAAAATTGAAAAAAATGACAGGGCCGGTAGTGTCGAAAAAGTCAAAAATGGGAAGGGTGAGGGATTGTTCCTAAACTCGCTACAAGGGGCCAGAGGGGCGGGCTGAATGAAAAATGTGTAAAATCAAGCACCGTGAAGGCATTGTGTGAAAATTGTGAAGGATTTTCCAAAGTGGGCAAAAATTGAAAAAAATTACAGGGCCGGTAGTGTTCAAAAAGTCAAAAATGGGAAGGGTGGGTGATTGTCCCAAAACTTGCTACAAGGGGCCAGAGGGGCGGGCTGAATGAAAAATGTGTAAAATCAAGCACCGTGAAGGCATTTTGTGAAAATTGTGAAGGATTTTCCAAAGTGGGCAAAAATTGAAAAAAATGACAGGGCCGGTAGTGTCGAAAAAGTCAAAAATGGGAAGGGTGAGGGATTGTCCCTAAACTTGCTACAAGGGGCCAGAGGGGCGGGCTGAATGAAAAATGTGTAAAATCAAGCACCGTGAAGGCATTGTGTGAAAATTGTGAAGGATTTTCCAAAGCGGGCAAAAATTGAAAAAAATGACAGGGCCGGTAGTGTCGAAAAAGTCAAAAATGGGAAGGGTGAGGGATTGTCCCCAAACTTGCTACAAGGGGCCAGAGGGGCGGGCTGAATGAAAAATGTGTAAAATCAAGCACCGTGAAGGCATTGTGTGAAAATTGTGAAGGATTTTCCAAAGTGGGCAAAAATTGAAAAAAATGACAGGGCCGGTAGTGTCGAAAAAGTCAAAAATGGGAAGGGTGAGGGATTGTCCCAAAACTTGCTACAAGGGGCCAGAGGGGCGGGCTGAATGAAAAATGTGTAAAATCAAGCACCGTGAAGGCATTGTGTGAAAATTGTGAAGGATTTTCCAAAGTGGGCAAAAATTGAAAAAAATGACAGGGCCGGTAGTGTCGAAAAATCAAAAATGGGAAGGGTGAGGGATTGTTCCTAAACTCGCTACAAGGGGCCAGAGGGGCGGGCTGAATGAAAAATGTGTAAAATCAAGCACCGTGAAGGCATTGTGTGAAAATTGTGAAGGATTTTCCAAAGTGGGCAAAAATTGAAAAAAATGACAGGGCCGGTAGTGTCGAAAAAGTCAAAAATGGGAAGGGTGAGGGATTGTCCCTAAACTTGCTACAAGGGGCCAGATGGGCGGGCTGAATGAAAAATGTGTAAAATCAAGCACCGTGAAGGCATTGTGTGAAAATTGTGAAGGATTTTCCAAAGTGGGCAAAAATTGAAAAAAATGACAGGGCCGGTAGTGTCGAAAAAGTCAAAAATAGGGAAGGGTGGGGGATTGTCCCAAAACTTGCTACAAGGGGCCAGAGGGGCGGGCTGAATGAAAAATGTGTAAAATCAAGCACCGTGAAGGCATTGTGTGAAAATTGTGAAGGATTTTCCAAAGTGGGCAAAAATTGAAAAAAATGACAGGGCCGGTAGTGTCGAAAAAGTCAAAAATGGGAAGGGTGAGGGATTGTCCCTAAACTTGCTACAAGGGGCCAGAGGGGCGGGCTGAATGAAAAATGTGTAAAATCAAGCACCGTGAAGGCATTGTGTGAAAATTGTGAAGGATTTTCCAAAGTGGGCAAAAATTGAAAAAAATGACAGGGCCGGTAGTGTCGAAAAAGTCAAAAATGGGAAGGGTGAGGGATTGTCCCTAAACTTGCTACAAGGGGCCAGAGGGGCGGGCTGAATGAAAAATGTGTAAAATCAAGCACCGTGAAGGCATTGTGTGAAAATTGTGAAGGATTTTCCAAAGCGGGCAAAAATTGAAAAAAATGACAGGGCCGGTAGTGTCGAAAAAGTCAAAAATGGGAAGGGTGAGGGATTGTCCCAAAACTTGCTACAAGGGGCCAGAGGGGCGGGCTGAATGAAAAATGTGTAAAATCAAGCACCGTGAAGGCATTGTGTGAAAATTGTGAAGGATTTTCCAAAGTGGGCAAAAATTGAAAAAAATGACAGGGCCGGTAGTGTCGAAAAAGTCAAAAATGGGAATGGTGAGGGATTGTCCCAAAACTTGCTACAAGGGGCCAGAGGGGCGGGCTGAATGAAAAATGTGTAAAATCAAGCACCGTGAAGGCATTGTGTGAAAATTGTGAAGGATTTTCCAAAGTGGGCAAAAATTGAAAAAAATGACAGGGCCGGTAGTGTCGAAAAAGTCAAAAATGGGAAGGGTGAGGGATTGTTCCTAAACTCGCTACAAGGGGCCAGAGGGGCGGGCTGAATGAAAAATGTGTAAAATCAAGCACCGTGAAGGCATTGTGTGAAAATTGTGAAGGATTTTCCAAAGTGGGCAAAAATTGAAAAAAATTACAGGGCCGGTAGTGTTCAAAAAGTCAAAAATAGGGAAGGGTGGGTGATTGTCCCAAAACTTGCTACAAGGGGCCAGAGGGGCGGGCTGAATGAAAAATGTGTAAAATCAAGCACCGTGAAGGCATTGTGTGAAAATTGTGAAGGATTTTCCAAAGTGGGCAAAAATTGAAAAAAATGACAGGGCCGGTAGTGTCGAAAAAGTCAAAAATGGGAAGGGTGGGGGATTGTCCCAAAACTTGCTACAAGGGGCCAGAGGGGCGGGCTGAATGAAAAATGTGTAAAATCAAGCACCGTGAAGGCATTGTGTGAAAATTGTGAAGGATTTTCCAAAGTGGGCAAAAATTGAAAAAAATGACAGGGCCGGTAGTGTCGAAAAAGTCAAAAATGGGAAGGGTGGGGGATTGTCCCAAAACTTGCTACAAGGGGCCAGAGGGGCGGGCTGAATGAAAAATGTGTAAAATCAAGCACCGTGAAGGCATTGTGTGAAAATTGTGAAGGATTTTCCAAAGTGGGCAAAAATTGAAAAAAATGACAGGGCCGGTAGTGTCGAAAAAGTCAAAAATGGGAAAAGTGGGGGATTGTCCCAAAACTTGCTACAAGGGGCCAGAGGGGCGGGCTGAATGAAAAATGTGTAAAATCAAGCACCGTGAAGGCATTGTGTGAAAATTGTGAAGGATTTTCCAAAGCGGGCAAAAATTGAAAAAAATGACAGGGCCGGTAGTGTCGAAAAAGTCAAAAATGGGAAGGGTGAGGGATTGTCCCTAAACTTGCTACAAGGGGCCAGAGGGGCGGGCTGAATGAAAAATGTGTAAAATCAAGCACCGTGAAGGCATTGTGTGAAAATTGTGAAGGATTTTCCAAAGTGGGCAAAATTTGAAAAAAATGACAGGGCCGGTAGTGTCGAAAAAGTCAAAAATGGGAATGGTGAGGGATTGTCCCAAAACTTGCTACAAGGGGCCAGAGGGGCGGGCTGAATGAAAAATGTGTAAAATCAAGCACCGTGAAGGCATTGTGTGAAAATTGTGAAGGATTTTCCAAAGTGGGCAAAAATTGAAAAAAATGACAGGGCCGGTAGTGTCGAAAAAGTCAAAAATGGGAAGGGTGAGGGATTGTTCCTAAACTTGCTACAAGGGGCCAGAGGGGCGGGCTGAATGAAAAATGTGTAAAATCAAGCACCGTGAAGGCATTGTGTGAAAATTGTGAAGGATTTTCCAAAGTGGGCAAAAATTGAAAAAAATTACAGGGCCGGTAGTGTTCAAAAAGTCAAAAATAGGGAAGGGTGGGTGATTGTCCCAAAACTTGCTACAAGGGGCCAGAGGGGCGGGCTGAATGAAAAATGTGTAAAATCAAGCACCGTGAAGGCATTGTGTGAAAATTGTGAAGGATTTTCCAAAGTGGGCAAAAATTGAAAAAAATGACAGGGCCGGTAGTGTCGAAAAAGTCAAAAATGGGAAGGGTGGGGGATTGTCCCAAAACTTGCTACAAGGGGCCAGAGGGGCGGGCTGAATGAAAAATGTGTAAAATCAAGCACCGTGAAGGCATTGTTTGAAAATTGTGAAGGATTTTCCAAAGTGGGCAAAAATTGAAAAAAATGACAGGGCCGGTAGTGTTGAAAAAGTCAAAAATGGGAAAAGTGGGGGATTGTCCCAAAAATTGCTACAAGGGGCCAGAGGGGCGGGCTGAATGAAAAATGTGTAAAATCAAGCACCGTGAAGGCATTGTGTGAAAATTGTGAAGGATTTTCCAAAGCGGGCAAAAATTGAAAAAAATGACAGGGCCGGTAGTGTCGAAAAAGTCAAAAATGGGAAGGGTGAGGGATTGTCCCCAAACTTGCTACAAGGGGCCAGAGGGGCGGGCTGAATGAAAAATGTGTAAAATCAAGCACCGTGAAGGCATTGTGTGAAAATTGTGAAGGATTTTCCAAAGTGGGCAAAAATTGAAAAAAATGACAGGGCCGGTAGTGTCGAAAAAGTCAAAAATGGGAAGGGTGAGGGATTGTCCCTAAACTTGCTACAAGGGGCCAGAGGGGCGGGCTGAATGAAAAATGTGTAAAATCAAGCACCGTGAAGGCATTGTGTGAAAATTGTGAAGGATTTTCCAAAGTGGGCAAAAATTGAAAAAAATGACAGGGCCGGTAGTGTCGAAAAAGTCAAAAATGGGAATGGTGAGGGATTGTCCCAAAACTTGCTACAAGGGGCCAGAGGGGCCGGCTGAATGAAAAATGTGTAAAATCAAGCACCGTGAAGGCATTGTGTGAAAATTGTGAAGGATTTTCCAAAGTGGGCAAAAATTGAAAAAAATGACAGGGCCGGTAGTGTCGAAAAAGTCAAAAATGGGAAGGGTGGGGGATTGTCCCTAAACTTGCTACAAGGGGCCAGAGGGGCGGGCTGAATGAAAAATGTGTAAAATCAAGCACCGTGAAGGCATTGTGTGAAAATTGTGAAGGATTTTCCAAAGTGGGCAAAAATTGAAAAAAATGACAGGGCCGGTAGTGTCGAAAAAGTCAAAAATGGGAAGGGTGGGGGATTGTCCCTAAACTTGCTACAAGGGGCCAGAGGGGCGGGCTGAATGAAAAATGTGTAAAATCAAGCACCGTGAAGGCATTGTGTGAAAATTGTGAAGGATTTTCCAAAGTGGGCAAAAATTGAAAAAAATGACAGGGCCGGTAGTGTCGAAAAAGTCAAAAATGGGAAGGGTGAGGGATTGTCCTTAAACTTGCTACAAGGGGCCAGAGGGGCGGGCTGAATGAAAAATGTATAAAATCAAGCACCGTGAAGGCATTGTGTGAAAATTGTGAAGGATTTTTCAAAGCGGGCAAAAATTGAAAAAAATGACAGGGCCGGTAGTGTCGAAAAAGTCAAAAATGGGAAGGGTGGGGGATTGTCCCAAAACTTGCTACAAGGGGCCAGAGGGGCGGGCTGAATGAAAAATGTGTAAAATCAAGCACCGTGAAGGCATTGTGTGAAAATTGTGAAGGATTTTCCAAAGTGGGCAAAAATTGAAAAAAATGACAGGGCCGGTAGTGTCGAAAAAGTCAAAAATGGGAAAGGTGAGGGATTGTCCCTAAACTTGCTACAAGGGGCCAGAGGGGCGGGCTGAATGAAAAATGTGTAAAATCAAGCACCGTGAAGGCATTGTGTGAAAATTGTGAAGGATTTTCCAAAGTGGGCAAAAATTGAAAAAAATGACAGGGCCGGTAGTGTCGAAAAAGTCAAAAATGGGAAGGGTGAGGGATTGTCCCTAAACTTGCTACAAGGGGCCAGAGGGGCGGGCTGAATGAAAAATGTGTAAAATCAAGCACCGTGAAGGCATTGTGTGAAAATTGTGAAGGATTTTCCAAAGCGGGCAAAAATTGAAAAAAATGACAGGGCCGGTAGTGTCGAAAAAGTCAAAAATGGGAATGGTGAGGGATTGTCCCAAAACTTGCTACAAGGGGCCAGAGGGGCGGGCTGAATGAAAAATGTGTAAAATCAAGCACCGTGAAGGCATTGTGTGAAAATTGTGAAGGATTTTCCAAAGTGGGCAAAAATTGAAAAAAATGACAGGGCCGGTAGTGTCGAAAAAGTCAAAAATGGGAAGGGTGAGGGATTGTCCCTAAACTTGCTACAAGGGGCCAGAGGGGCGGGCTGAATGAAAAATGTGTAAAATCAAGCACCGTGAAGGCATTGTGTGAAAATTGTGAAGGATTTTCCAAAGTGGGCAAAAATTGAAAAAAATGACAGGGCCGGTAGTGTCGAAAAAGTCAAAAATGGGAAGGGTGAGGGATTGTCCCTAAACTTGCTACAAGGGGCCAGAGGGGCGGGCTGAATGAAAAATGTGTAAAATCAAGCACCGTGAAGGCATTGTGTGAAAATTGTGAAGGATTTTCCAAAGCGGGCAAAAATTGAAAAAAATGACAGGGCCGGTAGTGTCGAAAAAGTCAAAAATGGGAAGGGTGAGGGATTGTCCCCAAACTTGCTACAAGGGGCCAGAGGGGCGGGCTGAATGAAAAATGTGTAAAATCAAGCACCGTGAAGGCATTGTGTGAAAATTGTGAAGGATTTTCCAAAGTGGGCAAAAATTGAAAAAAATGACAGGGCCGGTAGTGTCGAAAAAGTCAAAAATGGGAAGGGTGAGGGATTGTCCCTAAACTTGCTACAAGGGGCCAGAGGGGCGGGCTGAATGAAAAATGTGTAAAATCAAGCACCGTGAAGGCATTGTGTGAAAATTGTGAAGGATTTTCCAAAGCGGGCAAAAATTGAAAAAAATGACAGGGCCGGTAGTGTCGAAAAAGTCAAAAATGGGAAGGGTGAGGGATTGTCCCCAAACTTGCTACAAGGGGCCAGAGGGGCGGGCTGAATGAAAAATGTGTAAAATCAAGCACCGTGAAGGCATTGTGTGAAAATTGTGAAGGATTTTCCAAAGTGGGCAAAAATTGAAAAAAATGGCAGGGCCGGTAGTGTCGAAAAAGTCAAAAATGGGAAGGGTGAGGGATTGTCCCAAAACTTGCTACAAGGGGCCAGAGGGGCGGGCTGAATGAAAAATGTGTAAAATCAAGCACCGTGAAGGCATTGTGTGAAAATTGTGAAGGATTTTCCAAAGTGGGCAAAAATTGAAAAAAATGACAGGGCCGGTAGTGTCGAAAAATCAAAAATGGGAAGGGTGAGGGATTGTTCCTAAACTCGCTACAAGGGGCCAGAGGGGCGGGCTGAATGAAAAATGTGTAAAATCAAGCACCGTGAAGGCATTGTGTGAAAATTGTGAAGGATTTTCCAAAGTGGGCAAAAATTGAAAAAAATGACAGGGCCGGTAGTGTCGAAAAAGTCAAAAATGAGAAGGGTGGGGGATTGTCCCTAAACTTGCTACAAGGGGCCAGAGGGGCGGGCTGAATGAAAAATGTGTAAAATCAAGCACCGTGAAGGCATTGTGTGAAAATTGTGAAGGATTTTCCAAAGTGGGCAAAAATTGAAAAAAATGACAGGGCCGGTAGTGTCGAAAAAGTCAAAAATGGGAAGGGTGAGGGATTGTCCCTAAACTTGCTACAAGGGGCCAGATGGGCGGGCTGAATGAAAAATGTGTAAAATCAAGCACCGTGAAGGCATTGTGTGAAAATTGTGAAGGATTTTCCAAAGTGGGCAAAAATTGAAAAAAATGACAGGGCCGGTAGTGTCGAAAAAGTCAAAAATAGGGAAGGGTGGGGGATTGTCCCAAAACTTGCTACAAGGGGCCAGAGGGGCGGGCTGAATGAAAAATGTGTAAAATCAAGCACCGTGAAGGCATTGTGTGAAAATTGTGAAGGATTTTCCAAAGTGGGCAAAAATTGAAAAAAATGACAGGGCCGGTAGTGTCGAAAAAGTCAAAAATGGGAAGGGTGAGGGATTGTCCCTAAACTTGCTACAAGGGGCCAGAGGGGCGGGCTGAATGAAAAATGTGTAAAATCAAGCACCGTGAAGGCATTGTGTGAAAATTGTGAAGGATTTTCCAAAGCGGGCAAAAATTGAAAAAAATGACAGGGCCGGTAGTGTCGAAAAAGTCAAAAATGGGAAGGGTGAGGGATTGTCCCTAAACTTGCTACAAGGGGCCAGAGGGGCGGGCTGAATGAAAAATGTGTAAAATCAAGCACCGTGAAGGCATTGTGTGAAAATTGTGAAGGATTTTCCAAAGCGGGCAAAAATTGAAAAAAATGACAGGGCCGGTAGTGTCGAAAAAGTCAAAAATGGGAAGGGTGAGGGATTGTCCCAAAACTTGCTACAAGGGGCCAGAGGGGCGGGCTGAATGAAAAATGTGTAAAATCAAGCACCGTGAAGGCATTGTGTGAAAATTGTGAAGGATTTTCCAAAGTGGGCAAAAATTGAAAAAAATGACAGGGCCGGTAGTGTCGAAAAAGTCAAAAATGGGAAGGGTGAGGGATTGTCCCTAAACTTGCTACAAGGGGCCAGAGGGGCGGGCTGAATGAAAAATGTGTAAAATCAAGCACCGTGAAGGCATTGTGTGAAAATTGTGAAGGATTTTCCAAAGTGGGCAAAAATTGAAAAAAATGACAGGGCCGGTAGTGTCGAAAAAGTCAAAAATGGGAATGGTGAGGGATTGTCCCAAAACTTGCTACAAGGGGCCAGAGGGGCGGGCTGAATGAAAAATGTGTAAAATCAAGCACCGTGAAGGCATTGTGTGAAAATTGTGAAGGATTTTCCAAAGTGGGCAAAAATTGAAAAAAATGACAGGGCCGGTAGTGTCGAAAAAGTCAAAAATGGGAAGGGTGAGGGATTGTTCCTAAACTCGCTACAAGGGGCCAGAGGGGCGGGCTGAATGAAAAATGTGTAAAATCAAGCACCGTGAAGGCATTGTGTGAAAATTGTGAAGGATTTTCCAAAGTGGGCAAAAATTGAAAAAAATGACAGGGCCGGTAGTGTCGAAAAAGTCAAAAATAGGGAAGGGTGGGTGATTGTCCCAAAACTTGCTACAAGGGGCCAGAGGGGCGGGCTGAATGAAAAATGTGTAAAATCAAGCACCGTGAAGGCATTGTGTGAAAATTGTGAAGGATTTTCCAAAGTGGGCAAAAATTGAAAAAAATGACAGGGCCGGTAGTGTCGAAAAAGTCAAAAATGGGAAGGGTGAGGGATTGTCCTTAAACTTGCTACAAGGGGCCAGAGGGGCGGGCTGAATGAAAAATGTGTAAAATCAAGCACCGTGAAGGCATTGTGTGAAAATTGTGAAGGATTTTCCAAAGTGGGCAAAAATTGAAAAAAATGACAGGGCCGGTAGTGTCGAAAAAGTCAAAAATGGGAAGGGTGGGGGATTGTCCCAAAACTTGCTACAAGGGGCCAGAGGGGCGGGCTGAATGAAAAATGTGTAAAATCAAGCACCGTGAAGGCATTGTGTGAAAATTGTGAAGGATTTTCCAAAGTGGGCAAAAATTGAAAAAAATGACAGGGCCGGTAGTGTCGAAAAAGTCAAAAATGGGAAGGGTGAGGGATTGTCCCTAAACTTGCTACAAGGGGCCAGAGGGGCGGGCTGAATGAAAAATGTGTAAAATCAAGCACCGTGAAGGCATTGTGTGAAAATTGTGAAGGATTTTCCAAAGCGGGCAAAAATTGAAAAAAATGACAGGGCCGGTAGTGTCGAAAAAGTCAAAAATGGGAAGGGTGAGGGATTGTCCCCAAACTTGCTACAAGGGGCCAGAGGGGCGGGCTGAATGAAAAATGTGTAAAATCAAGCACCGTGAAGGCATTGTGTGAAAATTGTGAAGGATTTTCCAAAGTGGGCAAAAATTGAAAAAAATGACAGGGCCGGTAGTGTCGAAAAAGTCAAAAATGGGAAGGGTGAGGGATTGTCCCTAAACTTGCTACAAGGGGCCAGAGGGGCGGGCTGAATGAAAAATGTGTAAAATCAAGCACCGTGAAGGCATTGTGTGAAAATTGTGAAGGATTTTCCAAAGCGGGCAAAAATTGAAAAAAATGACAGGGCCGGTAGTGTCGAAAAAGTCAAAAATGGGAAGGGTGAGGGATTGTCCCCAAACTTGCTACAAGGGGCCAGAGGGGCGGGCTGAATGAAAAATGTGTAAAATCAAGCACCGTGAAGGCATTGTGTGAAAATTGTGAAGGATTTTCCAAAGTGGGCAAAAATTGAAAAAAATGACAGGGCCGGTAGTGTCGAAAAAGTCAAAAATGGGAAGGGTGAGGGATTGTCCCAAAACTTGCTACAAGGGGCCAGAGGGGCGGGCTGAATGAAAAATGTGTAAAATCAAGCACCGTGAAGGCATTGTGTGAAAATTGTGAAGGATTTTCCAAAGTGGGCAAAAATTGAAAAAAATGACAGGGCCGGTAGTGTCGAAAAATCAAAAATGGGAAGGGTGAGGGATTGTTCCTAAACTCGCTACAAGGGGCCAGAGGGGCGGGCTGAATGAAAAATGTGTAAAATCAAGCACCGTGAAGGCATTGTGTGAAAATTGTGAAGGATTTTCCAAAGTGGGCAAAAATTGAAAAAAATGACAGGGCCGGTAGTGTCGAAAAAGTCAAAAATGGGAAGGGTGGGGGATTGTCCCTAAACTTGCTACAAGGGGCCAGAGGGGCGGGCTGAATGAAAAATGTGTAAAATCAAGCACCGTGAAGGCATTGTGTGAAAATTGTGAAGGATTTTCCAAAGTGGGCAAAAATTGAAAAAAATGACAGGGCCGGTAGTGTCGAAAAAGTCAAAAATGGGAAGGGTGAGGGATTGTCCCTAAACTTGCTACAAGGGGCCAGATGGGCGGGCTGAATGAAAAATGTGTAAAATCAAGCACCGTGAAGGCATTGTGTGAAAATTGTGAAGGATTTTCCAAAGTGGGCAAAAATTGAAAAAAATGACAGGGCCGGTAGTGTCGAAAAAGTCAAAAATAGGGAAGGGTGGGGGATTGTCCCAAAACTTGCTACAAGGGGCCAGAGGGGCGGGCTGAATGAAAAATGTATAAAATCAAGCACCGTGAAGGCATTGTGTGAAAATTGTGAAGGATTTTCCAAAGTGGGCAAAAATTGAAAAAAATGACAGGGCCGGTAGTGTCGAAAAAGTCAAAAATGGGAAGGGTGAGGGATTGTCCCTAAACTTGCTACAAGGGGCCAGAGGGGCGGGCTGAATGAAAAATGTGTAAAATCAAGCACCGTGAAGGCATTGTGTGAAAATTGTGAAGGATTTTCCAAAGTGGGCAAAAATTGAAAAAAATGACAGGGCCGGTAGTGTCGAAAAAGTCAAAAATGGGAAGGGTGAGGGATTGTCCCTAAACTTGCTACAAGGGGCCAGAGGGGCGGGCTGAATGAAAAATGTGTAAAATCAAGCACCGTGAAGGCATTGTGTGAAAATTGTGAAGGATTTTCCAAAGCGGGCAAAAATTGAAAAAAATGACAGGGCCGGTAGTGTCGAAAAAGTCAAAAATGGGAAGGGTGAGGGATTGTCCCAAAACTTGCTACAAGGGGCCAGAGGGGCGGGCTGAATGAAAAATGTGTAAAATCAAGCACCGTGAAGGCATTGTGTGAAAATTGTGAAGGATTTTCCAAAGTGGGCAAAAATTGAAAAAAATGACAGGGCCGGTAGTGTCGAAAAAGTCAAAAATGGGAAGGGTGAGGGATTGTCCCTAAACTTGCTACAAGGGGCCAGAGGGGCGGGCTGAATGAAAAATGTGTAAAATCAAGCACCGTGAAGGCATTGTGTGAAAATTGTGAAGGATTTTCCAAAGTGGGCAAAAATTGAAAAAAATGACAGGGCCGGTAGTGTCGAAAAAGTCAAAAATGGGAATGGTGAGGGATTGTCCCAAAACTTGCTACAAGGGGCCAGAGGGGCGGGCTGAATGAAAAATGTGTAAAATCAAGCACCGTGAAGGCATTGTGTGAAAATTGTGAAGGATTTTCCAAAGTGGGCAAAAATTGAAAAAAATGACAGGGCCGGTAGTGTCGAAAAAGTCAAAAATGGGAAGGGTGAGGGATTGTTCCTAAACTCGCTACAAGGGGCCAGAGGGGCGGGCTGAATGAAAAATGTGTAAAATCAAGCACCGTGAAGGCATTGTGTGAAAATTGTGAAGGATTTTCCAAAGTGGGCAAAAATTGAAAAAAATGACAGGGCCGGTAGTGTCGAAAAAGTCAAAAATAGGGAAGGGTGGGTGATTGTCCCAAAACTTGCTACAAGGGGCCAGAGGGGCGGGCTGAATGAAAAATGTGTAAAATCAAGCACCGTGAAGGCATTGTGTGAAAATTGTGAAGGATTTTCCAAAGTGGGCAAAAATTGAAAAAAATGACAGGGCCGGTAGTGTCGAAAAAGTCAAAAATGGGAAGGGTGGGGGATTGTCCCAAAACTTGCTACAAGGGGCCAGAGGGGCGGGCTGAATGAAAAATGTGTAAAATCAAGCACCGTGAAGGCATTGTGTGAAAATTGTGAAGGATTTTCCAAAGTGGGCAAAAATTGAAAAAATGACAGGGCCGGTAGTGTCGAAAAAGTCAAAAATGGGAAGGGTGAGGGATTGTCCCTAAACTTGCTACAAGGGGCCAGAGGGGCGGGCTGAATGAAAAATGTGTAAAATCAAGCACCGTGAAGGCATTGTGTGAAAATTGTGAAGGATTTTCCAAAGTGGGCAAAAATTGAAAAAAATGACAGGGCCGGTAGTGTCGAAAAATCAAAAATGGGAAGGGTGAGGGATTGTCCCTAAACTTGCTACAAGGGGCCAGAGGGGCGGGCTGAATGAAAAATGTGTAAAATCAAGCACCGTGAAGGCATTGTGTGAAAATTGTGAAGGATTTTCCAAAGTGGGCAAAAATTGAAAAAAATGACAGGGCCGGTAGTGTCGAAAAATCAAAAATGGGAAGGGTGAGGGATTGTTCCTAAACTCGCTACAAGGGGCCAGAGGGGCGGGCTGAATGAAAAATGTGTAAAATCAAGCACCGTGAAGGCATTGTGTGAAAATTGTGAAGGATTTTCCAAAGTGGGCAAAAATTGAAAAAAATGACAGGGCCGGTAGTGTCGAAAAAGTCAAAAATGGGAAGGGTGGGGGATTGTCCCTAAACTTGCTACAAGGGGCCAGAGGGGCGGGCTGAATGAAAAATGTGTAAAATCAAGCACCGTGAAGGCATTGTGTGAAAATTGTGAAGGATTTTCCAAAGTGGGCAAAAATTGAAAAAAATGACAGGGCCGGTAGTGTCGAAAAAGTCAAAAATGGGAAGGGTGAGGGATTGTCCCTAAACTTGCTACAAGGGGCCAGATGGGCGGGCTGAATGAAAAATGTGTAAAATCAAGCACCGTGAAGGCATTGTGTGAAAATTGTGAAGGATTTTCCAAAGTGGGCAAAAATTGAAAAAAATGACAGGGCCGGTAGTGTCGAAAAAGTCAAAAATAGGGAAGGGTGGGGGATTGTCCCAAAACTTGCTACAAGGGGCCAGAGGGGCGGGCTGAATGAAAAATGTGTAAAATCAAGCACCGTGAAGGCATTGTGTGAAAATTGTGAAGGATTTTCCAAAGTGGGCAAAAATTGAAAAAAATGACAGGGCCGGTAGTGTCGAAAAAGTCAAAAATGGGAAGGGTGAGGGATTGTCCCTAAACTTGCTACAAGGGGCCAGAGGGGCGGGCTGAATGAAAAATGTGTAAAATCAAGCACCGTGAAGGCATTGTGTGAAAATTGTGAAGGATTTTCCAAAGTGGGCAAAAATTGAAAAAAATGACAGGGCCGGTAGTGTCGAAAAAGTCAAAAATGGGAAGGGTGAGGGATTGTCCCTAAACTTGCTACAAGGGGCCAGAGGGGCGGGCTGAATGAAAAATGTGTAAAATCAAGCACCGTGAAGGCATTGTGTGAAAATTGTGAAGGATTTTCCAAAGCGGGCAAAAATTGAAAAAAATGACAGGGCCGGTAGTGTCGAAAAAGTCAAAAATGGGAAGGGTGAGGGATTGTCCCAAAACTTGCTACAAGGGGCCAGAGGGGCGGGCTGAATGAAAAATGTGTAAAATCAAGCACCGTGAAGGCATTGTGTGAAAATTGTGAAGGATTTTCCAAAGTGGGCAAAAATTGAAAAAAATGACAGGGCCGGTAGTGTCGAAAAAGTCAAAAATGGGAAGGGTGAGGGATTGTCCCTAAACTTGCTACAAGGGGCCAGAGGGGCGGGCTGAATGAAAAATGTGTAAAATCAAGCACCGTGAAGGCATTGTGTGAAAATTGTGAAGGATTTTCCAAAGTGGGCAAAAATTGAAAAAAATGACAGGGCCGGTAGTGTCGAAAAAGTCAAAAATGGGAATGGTGAGGGATTGTCCCAAAACTTGCTACAAGGGGCCAGAGGGGCGGGCTGAATGAAAAATGTGTAAAATCAAGCACCGTGAAGGCATTGTGTGAAAATTGTGAAGGATTTTCCAAAGTGGGCAAAAATTGAAAAAAATGACAGGGCCGGTAGTGTCGAAAAAGTCAAAAATAGGGAAGGGTGGGTGATTGTCCCAAAACTTGCTACAAGGGGCCAGAGGGGCGGGCTGAATGAAAAATGTGTAAAATCAAGCACCGTGAAGGCATTGTGTGAAAATTGTGAAGGATTTTCCAAAGTGGGCAAAAATTGAAAAAAATGACAGGGCCGGTAGTGTCGAAAAAGTCAAAAATGGGAAGGGTGAGGGATTGTCCTTAAACTTGCTACAAGGGGCCAGAGAGGCGGGCTGAATGAAAAATGTGTAAAATCAAGCACCGTGAAGGCATTGTGTGAAAATTGTGAAGGATTTTCCAAAGCGGGCAAAAATTGAAAAAAATGACAGGGCCGGTAGTGTCGAAAAAGTCAAAAATGGGAAGGGTGAGGGATTGTCCCAAAACTTGCTACAAGGGGCCAGAGGGGCGGGCTGAATGAAAAATGTGTAAAATCAAGCACCGTGAAGGCATTGTGTGAAAATTGTGAAGGATTTTCCAAAGTGGGCAAAAATTGAAAAAAATGACAGGGCCGGTAGTGTCGAAAAAGTCAAAAATGGGAAGGGTGAGGGATTGTCCCTAAACTTGCTACAAGGGGCCAGAGGGGCGGGCTGAATGAAAAATGTGTAAAATCAAGCACCGTGAAGGCATTGTGTGAAAATTGTGAAGGATTTTCCAAAGTGGGCAAAAATTGAAAAAAATGACAGGGCCGGTAGTGTCGAAAAAGTCAAAAATGGGAATGGTGAGGGATTGTCCCAAAACTTGCTACAAGGGGCCAGAGGGGCGGGCTGAATGAAAAATGTGTAAAATCAAGCACCGTGAAGGCATTGTGTGAAAATTGTGAAGGATTTTCCAAAGTGGGCAAAAATTGAAAAAAATGACAGGGCCGGTAGTGTCGAAAAAGTCAAAAATAGGGAAGGGTGGGTGATTGTCCCAAAACTTGCTACAAGGGGCCAGAGGGGCGGGCTGAATGAAAAATGTGTAAAATCAAGCACCGTGAAGGCATTGTGTGAAAATTGTGAAGGATTTTCCAAAGTGGGCAAAAATTGAAAAAAATGACAGGGCCGGTAGTGTCGAAAAAGTCAAAAATGGGAAGGGTGAGGGATTGTCCTTAAACTTGCTACAAGGGGCCAGAGAGGCGGGCTGAATGAAAAATGTGTAAAATCAAGCACCGTGAAGGCATTGTGTGAAAATTGTGAAGGATTTTCCAAAGTGGGCAAAAATTGAAAAAAATGACAGGGCCGGTAGTGTCGAAAAAGTCAAAAATGGGAATGGTGAGGGATTGTCCCAAAACTTGCTACAAGGGGCCAGAGGGGCGGGCTGAATGAAAAATGTGTAAAATCAAGCACCGTGAAGGCATTGTGTGAAAATTGTGAAGGATTTTCCAAAGTGGGCAAAAATTGAAAAAAATGACAGGGCCGGTAGTGTCGAAAAAGTCAAAATTAGGGAAGGGTGGGTGATTGTCCCAAAACTTGCTACAAGGGGCCAGAGGGGCGGGCTGAATGAAAAATGTGTAAAATCAAGCACCGTGAAGGCATTGTGTGAAAATTGTGAAGGATTTTCCAAAGTGGGCAAAAATTGAAAAAAATGACAGGGCCGGTAGTGTCGAAAAAGTCAAAAATGGGAAGGGTGAGGGATTGTCCTTAAACTTGCTACAAGGGGCCAGAGAGGCGGGCTGAATGAAAAATGTGTAAAATCAAGCACCGTGAAGGCATTGTGTGAAAATTGTGAAGGATTTTCCAAAGTGGGCAAAAATTGAAAAAAATGACAGGGCCGGTAGTGTCGAAAAAGTCAAAAATGGGAAGGGTGGGGGATTGTCCCAAAACTTGCTACAAGGGGCCAGAGGGGCGGGCTGAATGAAAAATGTGTAAAATCAAGCACCGTGAAGGCATTGTGTGAAAATTGTGAAGGATTTTCCAAAGTGGGCAAAAATTGAAAAAATGACAGGGCCGGTAGTGTCGAAAAAGTCAAAAATGGGAAGGGTGAGGGATTGTCCCTAAACTTGCTACAAGGGGCCAGAGGGGCGGGCTGAATGAAAAATGTGTAAAATCAAGCACCGTGAAGGCATTGTGTGAAAATTGTGAAGGATTTTCCAAAGTGGGCAAAAATTGAAAAAAATGACAGGGCCGGTAGTGTCGAAAAAGTCAAAAATGGGAAGGGTGAGGTATTGTCCCAAAACTTGCTACAAGGGGCCAGAGGGGCGGGCTGAATGAAAAATGTGTAAAATCAAGCACCGTGAAGGCATTGTGTGAAAATTGTGAAGGATTTTCCAAAGTGGGCAAAAATTGAAAAAAATGACAGGGCCGGTAGTGTCGAAAAAGTCAAAAATGGGAAGGGTGAGGGATTGTTCCTAAACTCGCTACAAGGGGCCAGAGGGGCGGGCTGAATGAAAAATGTGTAAAATCAAGCACCGTGAAGGCATTGTGTGAAAATTGTGAAGGATTTTCCAAAGCGGGCAAAAATTGAAAAAAATGACAGGGCCGGTAGTGTCGAAAAAATCAAAAATGGGAAGGGTGAGGGATTGTCCCAAAACTTGCTACAAGGGGCCAGAGGGGCGGGCTGAATGAAAAATGTGTAAAATCAAGCATCGTGAAGGCATTGTTTGAAAATTGTGAAGGATTTTCCAAAGTGGGCAAAAATTGAAAAAAATGACAGGGCCGGTAGTGTCGAAAAAGTCAAAAATGGGAAGGGTGAGGGATTGTCCCTAAACTTGCTACAAGGGGCCAGAGGGGCGGGCTGAATGAAAAATGTGTAAAATCAAGCACCGTGAAGGCATTGTGTGAAAATTGTGAAGGATTTTCCAAAGTGGGCAAAAATTGAAAAAAATGACAGGGCCGGTAGTGTCGAAAAAGTCAAAAATGGGAAGGGTGAGGGATTGTCCCAAAACTTGCTACAAGGGGCCAGAGGGGCGGGCTGAATGAAAAATGTGTAAAATCAAGCACCGTGAAGGCATTGTGTGAAAATTGTGAAGGATTTTCCAAAGTGGGCAAAAATTGAAAAAAATGACAGGGCCGGTAGTGTCGAAAAAGTCAAAAATGGGAAGGGTGAGGGATTGTTCCTAAACTCGCTACAAGGGGCCAGAGGGGCGGGCTGAATGAAAAATGTGTAAAATCAAGCATCGTGAAGGCATTGTTTGAAAATTGTGAAGGATTTTCCAAAGTGGGCAAAAATTGAAAAAAATGACAGGGCCGGTAGTGTCGAAAAAGTCAAAAATGGGAAAAGTGGGGGATTGTCCCAAAACTTGCTACAAGGGGCCAGAGGGGCGGGCTGAATGAAAAATGTGTAAAATCAAGCACCGTGAAGGCATTGTGTGAAAATTGTGAAGGATTTTCCAAAGTGGGCAAAAATTGAAAAAAAATGACTGGGCCGGTAGTGTCGAAAAAATCAAAAATGGGAAGGGTGAGGGATTGTCCCAAAACTTGCTACAAGGGGCCAGAGGGGCGGGCTGAATGAAAAATGTGTAAAATCAAGCATCGTGAAGGCATTGTTTGAAAATTGTGAAGGATTTTCCAAAGTGGGCAAAAATTGAAAAAAATGACAGGGCCGGTAGTGTCGAAAAAGTCAAAAATGGGAAAAGTGGGGGATTGTCCCAAAACTTGCTCCAAGGGGCCAGAGGGGCGGGCTGAATGAAAAATGTGTAAAATCAAGCACCGTGAAGGCATTGTGTGAAAATTGTGAAGGATTTTCCAAAGCGGGCAAAAATTGAAAAAAATGACAGGGCCGGTAGTGTCGAAAAAGTCAAAAATGGGAAGGGTGAGGGATTGTCCCCAAACTTGCTACAAGGGGCCAGAGGGGCGGGCTGAATGAAAAATGTGTAAAATCAAGCACCGTGAAGGCATTGTGTGAAAATTGTGAAGGATTTTCCAAAGTGGGCAAAAATTGAAAAAAATGACAGGGCCGGTAGTGTCGAAAAAGTCAAAAATAGGGAAGGGTGGGGGATTGTCCCAAAACTTGCTACAAGGGGCCAGAGGGGCGGGCTGAATGAAAAATGTGTAAAATCAAGCACCGTGAAGGCATTGTGTGAAAATTGTGAAGGATTTTCCAAAGCGGGCAAAAATTGAAAAAAATGACAGGGCCGGTAGTGTCGAAAAAGTCAAAAATGGGAAGGGTGAGGGATTGTCCCAAAACTTGCTACAAGGGGCCAGAGGGGCGGGCTGAATGAAAAATGTGTAAAATCAAGCACCGTGAAGGCATTGTGTGAAAATTGTGAAGGATTTTCCAAAGTGGGCAAAAATTGAAAAAAATGACAGGGCCGGTAGTGTCGAAAAATCAAAAATGGGAAGGGTGAGGGATTGTTCCTAAACTCGCTACAAGGGGCCAGAGGGGCGGGCTGAATGAAAAATGTGTAAAATCAAGCACCGTGAAGGCATTGTGTGAAAATTGTGAAGGATTTTCCAAAGTGGGCAAAAATTGAAAAAAATGACAGGGCCGGTAGTGTCGAAAAAGTCAAAAATGGGAAGGGTGGGGGATTGTCCCTAAACTTGCTACAAGGGGCCAGAGGGGCGGGCTGAATGAAAAATGTGTAAAATCAAGCACCGTGAAGGCATTGTGTGAAAATTGTGAAGGATTTTCCAAAGTGGGCAAAAATTGAAAAAAATGACAGGGCCGGTAGTGTCGAAAAAGTCAAAAATGGGAAGGGTGGGGGATTGTCCCTAAACTTGCTACAAGGGGCCAGAGGGGCGGGCTGAATGAAAAATGTGTAAAATCAAGCACCGTGAAGGCATTGTGTGAAAATTGTGAAGGATTTTCCAAAGTGGGCAAAAATTGAAAAAAATGACAGGGCCGGTAGTGTCGAAAAAGTCAAAAATGGGAAGGGTGAGGGATTGTCCCTAAACTTGCTACAAGGGGCCAGATGGGCGGGCTGAATGAAAAATGTGTAAAATCAAGCACCGTGAAGGCATTGTGTGAAAATTGTGAAGGATTTTCCAAAGTGGGCAAAAATTGAAAAAAATGACAGGGCCGGTAGTGTCGAAAAAGTCAAAAATAGGGAAGGGTGGGGGATTGTCCCAAAACTTGCTACAAGGGGCCAGAGGGGCGGGCTGAATGAAAAATGTGTAAAATCAAGCACCGTGAAGGCATTGTGTGAAAATTGTGTAGGATTTTCCAAAGTGGGCAAAAATTGAAAAAAATGACAGGGCCGGTAGTGTCGAAAAAGTCAAAAATGGGAAGGGTGAGGGATTGTCCCTAAACTTGCTACAAGGGGCCAGAGGGGCGGGCTGAATGAAAAATGTGTAAAATCAAGCACCGTGAAGGCATTGTGTGAAAATTGTGAAGGATTTTCCAAAGTGGGCAAAAATTGAAAAAAATGACAGGGCCGGTAGTGTCGAAAAAGTCAAAAATGGGAAGGGTGAGGGATTGTCCCTAAACTTGCTACAAGGGGCCAGAGGGGCGGGCTGAATGAAAAATGTGTAAAATCAAGCACCGTGAAGGCATTGTGTGAAAATTGTGAAGGATTTTCCAAAGCGGGGAAAAATTGAAAAAAATGACAGGGCCGGTAGTGTCGAAAAAGTCAAAAATGGGAAGGGTGGGTGATTGTCCCAAAACTTGCTACAAGGGGCCAGAGGGGCGGGCTGAATGAAAAATGTGTAAAATCAAGCACCGTGAAGGCATTGTGTGAAAATTGTGAAGGATTTTCCAAAGTGGGCAAAAATTGAAAAAAATGACAGGGCCGGTAGTGTCGAAAAAGTCAAAAATGGGAAGGGTGGGGGATTGTCCCAAAACTTGCTACAAGGGGCCAGAGGGGCGGGCTGAATGAAAAATGTGTAAAATCAAGCACCGTGAAGGCATTGTGTGAAAATTGTGAAGGATTTTCCAAAGTGGGCAAAAATTGAAAAAAATGACAGGGCCGGTAGTGTCGAAAAAGTCAAAAATGGGAAGGGTGAGGGATTTTCCCTAAACTTGCTACAAGGGGCCAGAGGGGCGGGCTGAATGAAAAATGTGTAAAATCAAGCACCGTGAAGGCATTGTGTGAAAATTGTGAAGGATTTTCCAAAGTGGGCAAAAATTGAAAAAAATGACAGGGCCGGTAGTGTCTAAAAAGTCAAAAATGGGAAGGGTGAGGGATTGTCCCTAAACTTGCTACAAGGGGCCAGAGGGGCGGGCTGAATGAAAAATGTGTAAAATCAAGCACCGTGAAGGCATTGTGTGAAAATTGTGAAGGATTTTCCAAAGCGGGCAAAAATTGAAAAAAATGACAGGGCCGGTAGTGTCGAAAAAGTCAAAAATGGGAAGGGTGAGGGATTGTCCCAAAACTTGCTACAAGGGGCCAGAGGGGCGGGCTGAATGAAAAATGTGTAAAATCAAGCACCGTGAAGGCATTGTGTGAAAATTGTGAAGGATTTTCCAAAGTGGGCAAAAATTGAAAAAAATGACAGGGCCGGTAGTGTCGAAAAAGTCAAAAATGGGAAGGGTGAGGGATTGTCCCTAAACTTGCTACAAGGGGCCAGAGGGGCGGGCTGAATGAAAAATGTGTAAAATCAAGCACCGTGAAGGCATTGTGTGAAAATTGTGAAGGATTTTCCAAAGTGGGCAAAAATTGAAAAAAATGACAGGGCCGGTAGTGTCGAAAAAGTCAAAAATGGGAATGGTGAGGGATTGTCCCAAAACTTGCTACAAGGGGCCAGAGGGGCGGGCTGAATGAAAAATGTGTAAAATCAAGCACCGTGAAGGCATTGTGTGAAAATTGTGAAGGATTTTCCAAAGTGGGCAAAAATTGAAAAAAATGACAGGGCCGGTAGTGTCGAAAAAGTCAAAAATGGGAAGGGTGGGGGATTGTCCCAAAACTTGCTACAAGGGGCCAGAGGGGCGGGCTGAATGAAAAATGTGTAAAATCAAGCACCGTGAAGGCATTGTTTGAAAATTGTGAAGGATTTTCCAAAGTGGGCAAAAATTGAAAAAAATGACAGGGCCGGTAGTGTTGAAAAAGTCAAAAATGGGAAAAGTGGGGGATTGTCCCAAAACTTGCTACAAGGGGCCAGAGGGGCGGGCTGAATGAAAAATGTGTAAAATCAAGCACCGTGAAGGCATTGTGTAAAAATTGTGAAGGATTTTCCAAAGTGGGCAAAAATTGAAAAAAATGACAGGGCCGGTAGAGTCGAAAAAGTCAAAAATGGGAAGGGTGAGGGATTGTCCCAAAACTTGCTACAAGGGGCCAGAGGGGCGGGCTGAATGAAAAATGTGTAAAATCAAGCACCGTGAAGGCATTGTGTGAAAATTGTGAAGGATTTTCCAAAGTGGGCAAAAATTGAAAAAAATGACAGGGCCGGTAGTGTCGAAAAAGTCAAAAATAGGGAAGGGTGGGGGATTGTCCCAAAACTTGCTACAAGGGGCCAGAGGGGCGGGCTGAATGAAAAATGTGTAAAATCAAGCACCGTGAAGGCATTGTGTGAAAATTGTGAAGGATTTTCCAAAGTGGGCAAAAATTGAAAAAAATGACAGGGCCGGTAGTGTCGAAAAAGTCAAAAATGGGAAGGGTGAGGGATTGTCCCAAAACTTGCTACAAGGGGCCAGAGGGGCGGGCTGAATGAAAAATGTGTAAAATCAAGCACCGTGAAGGCATTGTGTGAAAATTGTGAAGGATTTTCCAAAGTGGGCAAAAATTGAAAAAAATGACAGGGCCGGTAGTGTCGAAAAAGTCAAAAATGGGAAGGGTGAGGGATTGTCCCTAAACTTGCTACAAGGGGCCAGAGGGGCGGGCTGAATGAAAAATGTGTAAAATCAAGCACCGTGAAGGCATTGTGTGAAAATTGTGAAGGATTTTCCAAAGCGGGCAAAAATTGACAAAAATGACAGGGCCGGTAGTGTCGAAAAAGTCAAAAATGGGAAGGGTGGGGGATTGTCCCAAAACTTGCTACAAGGGGCCAGAGGGGCGGGCTGAATGAAAAATGTGTAAAATCAAGCACTGTGAAGGCATTGTGTGAAAATTGTGAAGGATTTTCCAAAGTGGGCAAAAATTGAAAAAAATGACAGGGCCGGTAGTGTCGAAAAAGTCAAAAATGGGAAGGGTGAGGGATTGTTCCTAAACTCGCTACAAGGGGCCAGAGGGGCGGGCTGAATGAAAAATGTGTAAAATCAAGCACCGTGAAGGCATTGTGTGAAAATTGTGAAGGATTTTCCAAAGCGGGCAAAAATTGAAAAAAATGACAGGGCCGGTAGTGTCGAAAAAGTCAAAAATGGGAAGGGTGGGGGATTGTCCCTAAACTTGCTACAAGGGGCCAGAGGGGCGGGCTGAATGAAAAATGTGTAAAATCAAGCACCGTGAAGGCATTGTGTGAAAATTGTGAAGGATTTTCCAAAGTGGGCAAAAATTGAAAAAAATGACAGGGCCGGTAGTGTCGAAAAAGTCAAAAATGGGAAGGGTGAGGGATTGTCCCTAAACTTGCTACAAGGGGCCAGATGGGCGGGCTGAATGAAAAATGTGTAAAATCAAGCACCGTGAAGGCATTGTGTGAAAATTGTGAAGGATTTTCCAAAGTGGGCAAAAATTGAAAAAAATGACAGGGCCGGTAGTGTCGAAAAAGTCAAAAATAGGGAAGGGTGGGGGATTGTCCCAAAACTTGCTACAAGGGGCCAGAGGGGCGGGCTGAATGAAAAATGTGTAAAATCAAGCACCGTGAAGGCATTGTGTGAAAATTGTGTAGGATTTTCCAAAGTGGGCAAAAATTGAAAAAAATGACAGGGCCGGTAGTGTCGAAAAAGTCAAAAATGGGAAGGGTGAGGGATTGTCCCTAAACTTGCTACAAGGGGCCAGAGGGGCGGGCTGAATGAAAAATGTGTAAAATCAAGCACCGTGAAGGCATTGTGTGAAAATTGTGAAGGATTTTCCAAAGTGGGCAAAAATTGAAAAAAATGACAGGGCCGGTAGTGTCGAAAAAGTCAAAAATGGGAAGGGTGAGGGATTGTCCCTAAACTTGCTACAAGGGGCGAGAGGGGCGGGCTGAATGAAAAATGTGTAAAATCAAGCACCGTGAAGGCATTGTGTGAAAATTGTGAAGGATTTTCCAAAGCGGGCAAAAATTGAAAAAAATGACAGGGCCGGTAGTGTCGAAAAAGTCAAAAATGGGAAGGGTGGGTGATTGTCCCAAAACTTGCTACAAGGGGCCAGAGGGGCGGGCTGAATGAAAAATGTGTAAAATCAAGCACCGTGAAGGCATTGTGTGAAAATTGTGAAGGATTTTCCAAAGTGGGCAAAAATTGAAAAAAATGACAGGGCCGGTAGTGTCGAAAAAGTCAAAAATGGGAAGGGTGGGGGATTGTCCCAAAACTTGCTACAAGGGGCCAGAGGGGCGGGCTGAATGAAAAATGTGTAAAATCAAGCACCGTGAAGGCATTGTGTGAAAATTGTGAAGGATTTTCCAAAGTGGGCAAAAATTGAAAAAAATGACAGGGCCGGTAGTGTCGAAAAAGTCAAAAATGGGAAGGGTGAGGGATTGTCCCTAAACTTGCTACAAGGGGCCAGAGGGGCGGGCTGAATGAAAAATGTGTAAAATCAAGCACCGTGAAGGCATTGTGTGAAAATTGTGAAGGATTTTCCAAAGTGGGCAAAAATTGAAAAAAATGACAGGGCCGGTAGTGTCTAAAAAGTCAAAAATGGGAAGGGTGAGGGATTGTCCCTAAACTTGCTACAAGGGGCCAGAGGGGCGGGCTGAATGAAAAATGTGTAAAATCAAGCACCGTGAAGGCATTGTGTGAAAATTGTGAAGGATTTTCCAAAGCGGGCAAAAATTGAAAAAAATGACAGGGCCGGTAGTGTCGAAAAAGTCAAAAATGGGAAGGGTGAGGGATTGTCCCAAAACTTGCTACAAGGGGCCAGAGGGGCGGGCTGAATGAAAAATGTGTAAAATCAAGCACCGTGAAGGCATTGTGTGAAAATTGTGAAGGATTTTCCAAAGTGGGCAAAAATTGAAAAAAATGACAGGGCCGGTAGTGTCGAAAAAGTCAAAAATGGGAAGGGTGAGGGATTGTCCCTAAACTTGCTACAAGGGGCCAGAGGGGCGGGCTGAATGAAAAATGTGTAAAATCAAGCACCGTGAAGGCATTGTGTGAAAATTGTGAAGGATTTTCCAAAGTGGGCAAAAATTGAAAAAAATGACAGGGCCGGTAGTGTCGAAAAAGTCAAAAATGGGAATGGTGAGGGATTGTCCCAAAACTTGCTACAAGGGGCCAGAGGGGCGGGCTGAATGAAAAATGTGTAAAATCAAGCACCGTGAAGGCATTGTGTGAAAATTGTGAAGGATTTTCCAAAGTGGGCAAAAATTGAAAAAAATGACAGGGCCGGTAGTGTCGAAAAAGTCAAAAATGGGAAGGGTGAGGGATTGTTCCTAAACTCGCTACAAGGGGCCAGAGGGGCGGGCTGAATGAAAAATGTGTAAAATCAAGCACCGTGAAGGCATTGTGTGAAAATTGTGAAGGATTTTCCAAAGTGGGCAAAAATTGAAAAAAATGACAGGGCCGGTAGTGTCGAAAAAGTCAAAAATAGGGAAGGGTGGGTGATTGTCCCAAAACTTGCTACAAGGGGCCAGAGGGGCGGGCTGAATGAAAAATGTGTAAAATCAAGCACCGTGAAGGCATTGTGTGAAAATTGTGAAGGATTTTCCAAAGTGGGCAAAAATTGAAAAAAATGACAGGGCCGGTAGTGTCGAAAAAGTCAAAAATGGGAAGGGTGAGGGATTGTCCTTAAACTTGCTACAAGGGGCCAGAGGGGCGGGCTGAATGAAAAATGTGTAAAATCAAGCACCGTGAAGGCATTGTGTGAAAATTGTGAAGGATTTTCCAAAGTGGGCAAAAATTGAAAAAAATGACAGGGCCGGTAGTGTCGAAAAAGTCAAAAATGGGAAGGGTGGGGGATTGTCCCAAAACTTGCTACAAGGGCCAGAGGGGCGGGCTGAATGAAAAATGTGTAAAATCAAGCACCGTGAAGGCATTGTGTGAAAATTGTGAAGGATTTTCCAAAGTGGGCAAAAATTGAAAAAAATGACAGGGCCGGTAGTGTCGAAAAAGTCAAAAATGGGAAGGGTGGGGGATTGTCCCAAAACTTGCTACAAGGGGCCAGAGGGGCGGGCTGAATGAAAAATGTGTAAAATCAAGCACCGTGAAGGCATTGTTTGAAAATTGTGAAGGATTTTCCAAAGTGGGCAAAAATTGAAAAAAATGACAGGGCCGGTAGTGTTGAAAAAGTCAAAAATGGGAAAAGTGGGGGATTGTCCCAAAACTTGCTACAAGGGGCCAGAGGGGCGGGCTGAATGAAAAATGTGTAAAATCAAGCACCGTGAAGGCATTGTGTAAAAATTGTGAAGGATTTTCCAAAGTGGGCAAAAATTGAAAAAAATGACAGGGCCGGTAGAGTCGAAAAAGTCAAAAATGGGAAGGGTGAGGGATTGTCCCAAAACTTGCTACAAGGGGCCAGAGGGGCGGGCTGAATGAAAAATGTGTAAAATCAAGCACCGTGAAGGCATTGTGTGAAAATTGTGAAGGATTTTCCAAAGTGGGCAAAAATTGAAAAAAATGACAGGGCCGGTAGTGTCGAAAAAGTCAAAAATGGGAAGGGTGGGGGATTGTCCCAAAACTTGCTACAAGGGGCCAGAGGGGCGGGCTGAATGAAAAATGTGTAAAATCAAGCACCGTGAAGGCATTGTGTGAAAATTGTGAAGGATTTTCCAAAGTGGGCAAAAATTGAAAAAAATGACAGGGCCGGTAGTGTCGAAAAAGTCAAAAATGGGAAGGGTGGGGGATTGTCCCAAAACTTGCTACAAGGGGCCAGAGGGGCGGGCTGAATGAAAAATGTGTAAAATCAAGCACCGTGAAGGCATTGTTTGAAAATTGTGAAGGATTTTCCAAAGTGGGCAAAAATTGAAAAAAATGACAGGGCCGGTAGTGTTGAAAAAGTCAAAAATGGGAAAAGTGGGGGATTGTCCCAAAACTTGCTACAAGGGGCCAGAGGGGCGGGCTGAATGAAAAATGTGTAAAATCAAGCACCGTGAAGGCATTGTGTAAAAATTGTGAAGGATTTTCCAAAGTGGGCAAAAATTGAAAAAAATGACAGGGCCGGTAGAGTCGAAAAAGTCAAAAATGGGAAGGGTGAGGGATTGTCCCAAAACTTGCTACAAGGGGCCAGAGGGGCGGGCTGAATGAAAAATGTGTAAAATCAAGCACCGTGAAGGCATTGTGTGAAAATTGTGAAGGATTTTCCAAAGTGGGCAAAAATTGAAAAAAATGACAGGGCCGGTAGTGTCGAAAAAGTCAAAAATAGGGAAGGGTGGGGGATTGTCCCAAAACTTGCTACAAGGGGCCAGAGGGGCGGGCTGAATGAAAAATGTGTAAAATCAAGCACCGTGAAGGCATTGTGTGAAAATTGTGAAGGATTTTCCAAAGTGGGCAAAAATTGAAAAAAATGACAGGGCCGGTAGTGTCGAAAAAGTCAAAAATGGGAAGGGTGAGGGATTGTCCCAAAACTTGCTACAAGGGGCCAGAGGGGCGGGCTGAATGAAAAATGTGTAAAATCAAGCACCGTGAAGGCATTGTGTGAAAATTGTGAAGGATTTTCCAAAGTGGGCAAAAATTGAAAAAAATGACAGGGCCGGTAGTGTCGAAAAAGTCAAAAATGGGAAGGGTGAGGGATTGTCCCTAAACTTGCTACAAGGGGCCAGAGGGGCGGGCTGAATGAAAAATGTGTAAAATCAAGCACCGTGAAGGCATTGTGTGAAAATTGTGAAGGATTTTCCAAAGCGGGCAAAAATTGACAAAAATGACAGGGCCGGTAGTGTCGAAAAAGTCAAAAATGGGAAGGGTGGGGGATTGTCCCAAAACTTGCTACAAGGGGCCAGAGGGGCGGGCTGAATGAAAAATGTGTAAAATCAAGCACTGTGAAGGCATTGTGTGAAAATTGTGAAGGATTTTCCAAAGTGGGCAAAAATTGAAAAAAATGACAGGGCCGGTAGTGTCGAAAAAGTCAAAAATGGGAAGGGTGAGGGATTGTTCCTAAACTCGCTACAAGGGGCCAGAGGGGCGGGCTGAATGAAAAATGTGTAAAATCAAGCACCGTGAAGGCATTGTGTGAAAATTGTGAAGGATTTTCCAAAGCGGGCAAAAATTGAAAAAAATGACAGGGCCGGTAGTGTCGAAAAAATCAAAAATGGGAAGGGTGAGGGATTGTCCCAAAACTTGCTACAAGGGGCCAGAGGGGCGGGCTGAATGAAAAATGTGTAAAATCAAGCATCGTGAAGGCATTGTTTGAAAATTGTGAAGGATTTTCCAAAGTGGGCAAAAATTGAAAAAAATGACAGGGCCGGTAGTGTCGAAAAAGTCAAAAATGGGAAAAGTGGGGGATTGTCCCAAAACTTGCTACAAGGGGCCAGAGGGGCGGGCTGAATGAAAAATGTGTAAAATCAAGCACCGTGAAGGCATTGTGTGAAAATTGTGAAGGATTTTCCAAAGCGGGCAAAAATTGAAAAAAATGACAGGGCCGGTAGTGTCGAAAAAATCAAAAATGGGAAGGGTGAGGGATTGTCCCAAAACTTGCTACAAGGGGCCAGAGGGGCGGGCTGAATGAAAAATGTGTAAAATCAAGCATCGTGAAGGCATTGTTTGAAAATTGTGAAGGATTTTCCAAAGTTGGCAAAAATTGAAAAAAATGACAGGGCCGGTAGTGTCGAAAAAGTCAAAAATGGGAAAAGTGGGGGATTGTCCCAAAAATTGCTACAAGGGGCCAGAGGGGCGGGCTGAATGAAAAATGTGTAAAATCAAGCACCGTGAAGGCATTGTGTGAAAATTGTGAAGGATTTTCCAAAGTGGGCAAAAATTGAAAAAAATGACAGGGCCGGTAGTGTCGAAAAAGTCAAAAATGGGAAGGGTGAGGGATTGTCCCTAAACTTGCTACAAGGGGCCAGAGGGGCGGGCTGAATGAAAAATGTGTAAAATCAAGCACCGTGAAGGCATTGTGTGAAAATTGTGAAGGATTTTCCAAAGTGGGCAAAAATTGAAAAAAATGACAGGGCCGGTAGTGTCGAAAAAGTCAAAAATGGGAAGGGTGAGGGATTGTCCCAAAACTTGCTACAAGGGGCCAGAGGGGCGGGCTGAATGAAAAATGTGTAAAATCAAGCACCGTGAAGGCATTGTGTGAAAATTGTGAAGGATTTTCCAAAGTGGGCAAAAATTGAAAAAAATGACAGGGCCGGTAGTGTCGAAAAAGTCAAAAATGGGAAGGGTGAGGGATTGTCCCTAAACTTGCTACAAGGGGCCAGAGGGGCGGGCTGAATGAAAAATGTGTAAAATCAAGCACCGTGAAGGCATTGTGTGAAAATTGTGAAGGATTTTCCAAAGCGGGCAAAAATTGACAAAAATGACAGGGCCGGTAGTGTCGAAAAAGTCAAAAATGGGAAGGGTGGGGGATTGTCCCAAAACTTGCTACAAGGGGCCAGAGGGGCGGGCTGAATGAAAAATGTGTAAAATCAAGCACTGTGAAGGCATTGTGTGAAAATTGTGAAGGATTTTCCAAAGTGGGCAAAAATTGAAAAAAATGACAGGGCCGGTAGTGTCGAAAAAGTCAAAAATGGGAAGGGTGAGGGATTGTTCCTAAACTCGCTACAAGGGGCCAGAGGGGCGGGCTGAATGAAAAATGTGTAAAATCAAGCACCGTGAAGGCATTGTGTGAAAATTGTGAAGGATTTTCCAAAGCGGGCAAAAATTGAAAAAAATGACAGGGCCGGTAGTGTCGAAAAAATCAAAAATGGGAAGGGTGAGGGATTGTCCCAAAACTTGCTACAAGGGGCCAGAGGGGCGGGCTGAATGAAAAATGTGTAAAATCAAGCATCGTGAAGGCATTGTTTGAAAATTGTGAAGGATTTTCCAAAGTGGGCAAAAATTGAAAAAAATGACAGGGCCGGTAGTGTCGAAAAAGTCAAAAATGGGAAAAGTGGGGGATTGTCCCAAAACTTGCTACAAGGGGCCAGAGGGGCGGGCTGAATGAAAAATGTGTAAAATCAAGCACCGTGAAGGCATTGTGTGAAAATTGTGAAGGATTTTCCAAAGCGGGCAAAAATTGAAAAAAATGACAGGGCCGGTAGTGTCGAAAAAATCAAAAATGGGAAGGGTGAGGGATTGTCCCAAAACTTGCTACAAGGGGCCAGAGGGGCGGGCTGAATGAAAAATGTGTAAAATCAAGCATCGTGAAGGCATTGTTTGAAAATTGTGAAGGATTTTCCAAAGTTGGCAAAAATTGAAAAAAATGACAGGGCCGGTAGTGTCGAAAAAGTCAAAAATGGGAAAAGTGGGGGATTGTCCCAAAAATTGCTACAAGGGGCCAGAGGGGCGGGCTGAATGAAAAATGTGTAAAATCAAGCACCGTGAAGGCATTGTGTGAAAATTGTGAAGGATTTTCCAAAGTGGGCAAAAATTGAAAAAAATGACAGGGCCGGTAGTGTCGAAAAAGTCAAAAATGGGAAGGGTGAGGGATTGTCCCTAAACTTGCTACAAGGGGCCAGAGGGGCGGGCTGAATGAAAAATGTGTAAAATCAAGCACCGTGAAGGCATTGTGTGAAAATTGTGAAGGATTTTCCAAAGTGGGCAAAAATTGAAAAAAATGACAGGGCCGGTAGTGTCGAAAAAGTCAAAAATGGGAAGGGTGAGGGATTGTCCCAAAACTTGCTACAAGGGGCCAGAGGGGCGGGCTGAATGAAAAATGTGTAAAATCAAGCATCGTGAAGGCATTGTTTGAAAATTGTGAAGGATTTTCCAAAGTGGGCAAAAATTGAAAAAAATGACTGGGCCGGTAGTGTCGAAAAAATCAAAAATGGGAAGGGTGAGGGATTGTCCCAAAACTTGCTACAAGGGGCCAGAGGGGCGGGCTGAATGAAAAATGTGTAAAATCAAGCATCGTGAAGGCATTGTGTGAAAATTGTGAAGGATTTTCCAAAGTGGGCAAAAATTGAAAAAAATGACAGGGCCGGTAGTGTCGAAAAAGTCAAAAATGGGAAAAGTGGGGGATTGTCCCAAAACTTGCTCCAAGGGGCCAGAGGGGCGGGCTGAATGAAAAATGTGTAAAATCAAGCACCGTGAAGGCATTGTGTGAAAATTGTGAAGGATTTTCCAAAGCGGGCAAAAATTGAAAAAAATGACAGGGCCGGTAGTGTCGAAAAAGTCAAAAATGGGAAGGGTGAGGGATTGTCCCCAAACTTGCTACAAGGGGCCAGAGGGGCGGGCTGAATGAAAAATGTGTAAAATCAAGCACCGTGAAGGCATTGTGTGAAAATTGTGAAGGATTTTCCAAAGTGGGCAAAAATTGAAAAAAATGACAGGGCCGGTAGTGTCGAAAAAGTCAAAAATGGGAAGGGTGAGGGATTGTCCCTAAACTTGCTACAAGGGGCCAGATGGGCGGGCTGAATGAAAAATGTGTAAAATCAAGCACCGTGAAGGCATTGTGTGAAAATTGTGAAGGATTTTCCAAAGTGGGCAAAAATTGAAAAAAATGACAGGGCCGGTAGTGTCGAAAAAGTCAAAAATGGGAAGGGTGAGGGATTGTCCCAAAACTTGCTACAAGGGGCCAGAGGGGCGGGCTGAATGAAAAATGTGTAAAATCAAGCACCGTGAAGGCATTGTGTGAAAATTGTGAAGGATTTTCCAAAGTGGGCAAAAATTGAAAAAAATGACAGGGCCGGTAGTGTCGAAAAAGTCAAAAATGGGAAGGGTGAGGGATTGTCCCTAAACTCGCTACAAGGGGCCAGAGGGGCGGGCTGAATGAAAAATGTGTAAAATCAAGCACCGTGAAGGCATTGTGTGAAAATTGTGAAGGATTTTCCAAAGTGGGCAAAAATTGAAAAAAATGACAGGGCCGGTAGTGTCGAAAAAGTCAAAAATGGGAAGGGTGAGGGATTGTCCCAAAACTTGCTACAAGGGGCCAGAGGGGCGGGCTGAATGAAAAATGTGTAAAATCAAGCACCGTGAAGGCATTGTGTGAAAATTGTGAAGGATTTTCCAAAGTGGGCAAAAATTGAAAAAAAATGACAGGGCCGGTAGTGTCGAAAAAGTCAAAAATGGGAAGGGTGAGGGATTGTTCCTAAACTCGCTACAAGGGGCCAGAGGGGCGGGCTGAATGAAAAATGTGTAAAATCAAGCACCGTGAAGGCATTGTGTGAAAATTGTGAAGGATTTTCCAAAGCGGGCAAAAATTGAAAAAAATGACAGGGCCGGTAGTGTCGAAAAAGTCAAAAATGGGAAGGGTGAGGGATTGTCCCAAAACTTGCTACAAGGGGCCAGAGGGGCGGGCTGAATGAAAAATGTGTAAAATCAAGCATCGTGAAGGCATTGTTTGAAAATTGTGAAGGATTTTCCAAAGTGGGCAAAAATTGAAAAAAATGACAGGGCCGGTAGTGTCGAAAAAGTCAAAAATGGGAAGGGTGAGGGATTGTCCCAAAACTTGCTCCAAGGGGCCAGAGAGGCGGGCTGAATGAAAAATGTGTAAAATCAAGCACCGTGAAGGCATTGTGTGAAAATTGTGAAGGATTTTCCAAAGTGGGCAAAAATTGAAAAAAATGACAGGGCCGGTAGTGTCGAAAAAGTCAAAAATGGGAAGGGTGAGGGATTGTCCCTAAACTCGCTATAAGGGGCCAGAGGGGCGGGCTGAATGAAAAATGTGTAAAATCAAGCACCGTGAAGGCATTGTGTGAAAATTGTGAAGGATTTTCCAAAGTTGGCAAAAATTGAAAAAAATGACAGGGCCGGTAGTGTCGAAAAAGTCAAAAATGGGAAGGGTGAGGGATTGTCCCAAAACTTGCTACAAGGGGCCAGAGGGGCGGGCTGAATGAAAAATGTGTAAAATCAAGCATCGTGAAGGCATTGTTTGAAATTGTGAAGGATTTTCCAAAGTGGGCAAAAATTGAAAAAAATGACAGGGCCGGTAGTGTCGAAAAAGTCAAAAATGGGAAAAGTGGGGGATTGTCCCAAAACTTGCTACAAGGGGCCAGAGGGGCGGGCTGAATGAAAAATGTGTAAAATCAAGCACCGTGAAGGCATTGTGTGAAAATTGTGAAGGATTTTCCAAAGCGGGCAAAAATTGAAAAAAATGACAGGGCCGGTAGTGTCGAAAAAGTCAAAAATGGGAAGGGTGAGGGATTGTCCCAAAACTTGCTACAAGGGGCCAGAGGGGCGGGCTGAATGAAAAATGTGTAAAATCAAGCACCGTGAAGGCATTGTGTGAAAATTGTGAAGGATTTTCCAAAGTGGGCAAAAATTGAAAAAAATGACAGGGCCGGTAGTGTCGAAAAAGTCAAAAATGGGAAGGGTGAGGGATTGTCCCAAAACTTGCTACAAGGGGCCAGAGGGGCGGGCTGAATGAAAAATGTGTAAAATCAAGCACCGTGAAGGCATTGTGTGAAAATTGTGAAGGATTTTCCAAAGTGGGCAAAAATTGAAAAAAAATGACAGGGCCGGTAGTGTCGAAAAAGTCAAAAATGGGAAGGGTGAGGGATTGTTCCTAAACTCGCTACAAGGGGCCAGAGGGGCGGGCTGAATGAAAAATGTGTAAAATCAAGCACCGTGAAGGCATTGTTTGAAAATTGTGAAGGATTTTCCAAAGTGGGCAAAAATTGAAAAAAATGACAGGGCCGGTAGTGTTGAAAAAGTCAAAAATGGGAAAAGTGGGGGATTGTCCCAAAAATTGCTACAAGGGGCCAGAGGGGCGGGCTGAATGAAAAATGTGTAAAATCAAGCACCGTGAAGGCATTGTGTGAAAATTGTGAAGGATTTTCCAAAGCGGGCAAAAATTGAAAAAAATGACAGGGCCGGTAGTGTCGAAAAAGTCAAAAATGGGAAGGGTGAGGGATTGTCCCCAAACTTGCTACAAGGGGCCAGAGGGGCGGGCTGAATGAAAAATGTGTAAAATCAAGCACCGTGAAGGCATTGTGTGAAAATTGTGAAGGATTTTCCAAAGTGGGCAAAAATTGAAAAAAATGACAGGGCCGGTAGTGTCGAAAAAGTCAAAAATGGGAAGGGTGAGGGATTGTCCCTAAACTTGCTACAAGGGGCCAGAGGGGCGGGCTGAATGAAAAATGTGTAAAATCAAGCACCGTGAAGGCATTGTGTGAAAATTGTGAAGGATTTTCCAAAGTGGGCAAAAATTGAAAAAAATGACAGGGCCGGTAGTGTCGAAAAAGTCAAAAATGGGAAGGGTGAGGTATTGTCCCAAAACTTGCTACAAGGGGCCAGAGGGGCGGGCTGAATGAAAAATGTGTAAAATCAAGCACCGTGAAGGCATTGTGTGAAAATTGTGAAGGATTTTCCAAAGTGGGCAAAAATTGAAAAAAATGACAGGGCCGGTAGTGTCGAAAAAGTCAAAAATAGGGAAGGGTGGGGGATTGTCCCAAAACTTGCTACAAGGGGCCAGAGGGGCGGGCTGAATGAAAAATGTGTAAAATCAAGCACCGTGAAGGCATTGTGTGAAAATTGTGAAGGATTTTCCAAAGTGGGCAAAAATTGAAAAAAATGACAGGGCCGGTAGTGTCGAAAAAGTCAAAAATGGGAAGGGTGAGGGATTGTCCCTAAACTTGCTACAAGGGGCCAGAGGGGCGGGCTGAATGAAAAATGTGTAAAATCAAGCACCGTGAAGGCATTGTGTGAAAATTGTGAAGGATTTTCCAAAGTGGGCAAAAATTGAAAAAAATGACAGGGCCGGTAGTGTCGAAAAAGTCAAAAATGGGAAGGGTGAGGGATTGTCCCTAAACTTGCTACAAGGGGCCAGAGGGGCGGGCTGAATGAAAAATGTGTAAAATCAAGCACCGTGAAGGCATTGTGTGAAAATTGTGAAGGATTTTCCAAAGCGGGCAAAAATTGAAAAAAATGACAGGGCCGGTAGTGTCGAAAAAGTCAAAAATGGGAAGGGTGGGGGATTGTCCCAAAACTTGCTACAAGGGGCCAGAGGGGCGGGCTGAATGAAAAATGTGTAAAATCAAGCACTGTGAAGGCATTGTGTGAAAATTGTGAAGGATTTTCCAAAGCGGGCAAAAATTGAAAAAAATGACAGGGCCGGTAGTGTCGAAAAAGTCAAAAATGGGAAGGGTGAGGGATTGTTCCTAAACTCGCTACAAGGGGCCAGAGGGGCGGGCTGAATGAAAAATGTGTAAAATCAAGCACCGTGAAGGCATTGTGTGAAAATTGTGAAGGATTTTCCAAAGCGGGCAAAAATTGAAAAAAATGACAGGGCCGGTAGTGTCGAAAAAATCAAAAATGGGAAGGGTGAGGGATTGTCCCAAAACTTGCTACAAGGGGCCAGAGGGGCGGGCTGAATGAAAAATGTGTAAAATCAAGCATCGTGAAGGCATTGTTTGAAAATTGTGAAGGATTTTCCAAAGTGGGCAAAAATTGAAAAAAATGACAGGGCCGGTAGTGTCGAAAAAGTCAAAAATGGGAAAAGTGGGGGATTGTCCCAAAACTTGCTACAAGGGGCCAGAGGGGCGGGCTGAATGAAAAATGTGTAAAATCAAGCACCGTGAAGGCATTGTGTGAAAATTGTGAAGGATTTTCCAAAGTGGGCAAAAATTGAAAAAAATGACAGGGCCGGTAGTGTCGAAAAAGTCAAAAATGGGAAGGGTGAGGGATTGTCCCTAAACTTGCTACAAGGGGCCAGAGGGGCGGGCTGAATGAAAAATGTGTAAAATCAAGCATCGTGAAGGCATTGTTTGAAAATTGTGAAGGATTTTCCAAAGTTGGCAAAAATTGAAAAAAATGACAGGGCCGGTAGTGTCGAAAAAGTCAAAAATGGGAAAAGTGGGGGATTGTCCCAAAAATTGCTACAAGGGGCCAGAGGGGCGGGCTGAATGAAAAATGTGTAAAATCAAGCACCGTGAAGGCATTGTGTGAAAATTGTGAAGGATTTTCCAAAGTGGGCAAAAATTGAAAAAAATGACAGGGCCGGTAGTGTCGAAAAAGTCAAAAATGGGAAGGGTGAGGGATTGTCCCTAAACTTGCTACAAGGGGCCAGAGGGGCGGGCTGAATGAAAAATGTGTAAAATCAAGCACCGTGAAGGCATTGTGTGAAAATTGTGAAGGATTTTCCAAAGCGGGCAAAAATTGAAAAAAATGACAGGGCCGGTAGTGTCGAAAAAATCAAAAATGGGAAGGGTGAGGGATTGTCCCAAAACTTGCTACAAGGGGCCAGAGGGGCGGGCTGAATGAAAAATGTGTAAAATCAAGCATCGTGAAGGCATTGTTTGAAAATTGTGAAGGATTTTCCAAAGTGGGCAAAAATTGAAAAAAATGACAGGGCCGGTAGTGTCGAAAAAGTCAAAAATGGGAAAAGTGGGGGATTGTCCCAAAACTTGCTACAAGGGGCCAGAGGGGCGGGCTGAATGAAAAATGTGTAAAATCAAGCACCGTGAAGGCATTGTGTGAAAATTGTGAAGGATTTTCCAAAGTGGGCAAAAATTGAAAAAAATGACAGGGCCGGTAGTGTCGAAAAAGTCAAAAATGGGAAGGGTGAGGGATTGTCCCAAAACTTGCTACAAGGGGCCAGAGGGGCGGGCTGAATGAAAAATGTGTAAAATCAAGCACCGTGAAGGCATTGTGTGAAAATTGTGAAGGATTTTCCAAAGTGGGCAAAAATTGAAAAAAATGACAGGGCCGGTAGTGTCGAAAAAGTCAAAAATGGGAAGGGTGAGGGATTGTTCCTAAACTCGCTACAAGGGGCCAGAGGGGCGGGCTGAATGAAAAATGTGTAAAATCAAGCATCGTGAAGGCATTGTTTGAAAATTGTGAAGGATTTTCCAAAGTGGGCAAAAATTGAAAAAAATGACAGGGCCGGTAGTGTCGAAAAAGTCAAAAATGGGAAAAGTGGGGGATTGTCCCAAAACTTGCTCCAAGGGGCCAGAGGGGCGGGCTGAATGAAAAATGTGTAAAATCAAGCACCGTGAAGGCATTGTGTGAAAATTGTGAAGGATTTTCCAAAGCGGGCAAAAATTGAAAAAAATGACAGGGCCGGTAGTGTCGAAAAAGTCAAAAATGGGAAGGGTGAGGGATTGTCCCCAAACTTGCTACAAGGGGCCAGAGGGGCGGGCTGAATGAAAAATGTGTAAAATCAAGCACCGTGAAGGCATTGTGTGAAAATTGTGAAGGATTTTCCAAAGTGGGCAAAAATTGAAAAAAATGACAGGGCCGGTAGTGTCGAAAAAGTCAAAAATGGGAAGGGTGAGGGATTGTCCCTAAACTTGCTACAAGGGGCCAGAGGGGCGGGCTGAATGAAAAATGTGTAAAATCAAGCACCGTGAAGGCATTGTGTGAAAATTGTGAAGGATTTTCCAAAGTGGGCAAAAATTGAAAAAAATGACAGGGCCGGTAGTGTCGAAAAAGTCAAAAATGGGAAGGGTGAGGGATTGTCCCAAAACTTGCTACAAGGAGCCAGAGGGGCGGGCTGAATGAAAAATGTGTAAAATCAAGCACCGTGAAGGCATTGTGTGAAAATTGTGAAGGATTTTCCAAAGTGGGCAAAAATTGAAAAAAATTACAGGGCCGGTAGTGTCGAAAAAGTCAAAAATGGGAAGGGTGAGGGATTGTCCCTAAACTTGCTACAAGGGGCCAGAGGGGCGGGCTGAATGAAAAATGTGTAAAATCAAGCACCGTGAAGGCATTGTGTGAAAATTGTGAAGGATTTTCCAAAGTGGGCAAAAATTGAAAAAAATGACAGGGCCGGTAGTGTCGAAAAAGTCAAAAATGGGAAGGGTGAGGGATTGTCCCAAAACTTGCTACAAGGGGCCAGAGGGGCGGGCTGAATGAAAAATGTGTAAAATCAAGCACCGTGAAGGCATTGTGTGAAAATTGTGAAGGATTTTCCAAAGTGGGCAAAAATTGAAAAAAAATGACAGGGCCGGTAGTGTCGAAAAAGTCAAAAATGGGAAGGGTGAGGGATTGTTCCTAAACTCGCTACAAGGGGCCAGAGGGGCGGGCTGAATGAAAAATGTGTAAAATCAAGCACCGTGAAGGCATTGTGTGAAAATTGTGAAGGATTTTCCAAAGCGGGCAAAAATTGAAAAAAATGACAGGGCCGGTAGTGTCGAAAAAATCAAAAATGGGAAGGGTGAGGGATTGTCCCAAAACTTGCTACAAGGGGCCAGAGGGGCGGGCTGAATGAAAAATGTGTAAAATCAAGCATCGTGAAGGCATTGTTTGAAAATTGTGAAGGATTTTCCAAAGTGGGCAAAAATTGAAAAAAATGACAGGGCCGGTAGTGTCGAAAAAGTCAAAAATGGGAAGGGTGAGGGATTGTCCCAAAACTTGCTCCAAGGGGCCAGAGAGGCGGGCTGAATGAAAAATGTGTAAAATCAAGCACCGTGAAGGCATTGTGTGAAAATTGTGAAGGATTTTCCAAAGTGGGCAAAAATTGAAAAAAATGACAGGGCCGGTAGTGTCGAAATAGTCAAAAATGGGAAGGGTGAGGGATTGTCCCTAAACTTGCTATAAGGGGCCAGAGGGGCGGGCTGAATGAAAAATGTGTAAAATCAAGCACCGTGAAGGCATTGTGTGAAAATTGTGAAGGATTTTCCAAAGTGGGCAAAAATTGAAAAAAATGACAGGGCCGGTAGTGTCGAAAAAGTCAAAAATGGGAAGGTTGAGGGATTGTCCCAAAACTTGCTACAAGGGGCCAGAGGGGCGGGCTGAATGAAAAATGTGTAAAATCAAGCACCGTGAAGGCATTGTGTGAAAATTGTGAAGGATTTTCCAAAGTGGGCAAAAATTGAAAAAAATGACAGGGCCGGTAGTGTCGAAAAAGTCAAAAATGGGAAGGGTGAGGGATTGTCCCAAAACTTGCTACAAGGGGCCAGAGGGGCGGGCTGAATGAAAAATGTGTAAAATCAAGCATCGTGAAGGCATTGTTTGAAAATTGTGAAGGATTTTCCAAAGTGGGCAAAAATTGAAAAAAATGACAGGGCCGGTAGTGTCGAAAAAGTCAAAAATGGGAAAAGTGGGGGATTGTCCCAAAACTTGCTACAAGGGGCCAGAGGGGCGGGCTGAATGAAAAATGTGTAAAATCAAGCATCGTGAAGGCATTGTTTGAAAATTGTGAAGGATTTTCCAAAGTGGGCAAAAATTGAAAAAAATGACAGGGCCGGTAGTGTCGAAAAAGTCAAAAATGGGAAAAGTGGGGGATTGTCCCAAAACTTGCTACAAGGGGCCAGAGGGTCGGGCTGAATGAAAAATGTGTAAAATCAAGCACCGTGAAGGCATTGTGTGAAAATTGTGAAGGATTTTCCAAAGCGGGCAAAAATTGAAAAAAATGACAGGGCCGGTAGTGTCGAAAAAGTCAAAAATGGGAAGGGTGAGGGATTGTCCCAAAACTTGCTACAAGGGGCCAGAGGGGCGGGCTGAATGAAAAATGTGTAAAATCAAGCACCGTGAAGGCATTGTGTGAAAATTGTGAAGGATTTTCCAAAGTGGGCAAAAATTGAAAAAAAATGACAGGGCCGGTAGTGTCGAAAAAGTCAAAAATGGGAAGGGTGAGGGATTGTTCCTAAACTCGCTACAAGGGGCCAGAGGGGCGGGCTGAATGAAAAATGTGTAAAATCAAGCACCGTGAAGGCATTGTGTGAAAATTGTGAAGGATTTTCCAAAGCGGGCAAAAATTGAAAAAAATGACAGGGCCGGTAGTGTCGAAAAAGTCAAAAATGGGAAGGGTGAGGGATTGTCCCAAAACTTGCTCCAAGGGGCCAGAGGGGCGGGCTGAATGAAAAATGTGTAAAATCAAGCACCGTGAAGGCATTGTGTGAAAATTGTGAAGGATTTTCCAAAGTGGGCAAAAATTGAAAAAAATGACAGGGCCGGTAGTGTCGAAAAAGTCAAAAATGGGAAGGGTGAGGGATTGTCCCTAAACTTGCTATAAGGGGCCAGAGGGGCGGGCTGAATGAAAAATGTGTAAAATCAAGCACCGTGAAGGCATTGTGTGAAAATTGTGAAGGATTTTCCAAAGTGGGCAAAAATTGAAAAAAATGACAGGGCCGGTAGTGTCGAAAAAGTCAAAAATGGGAAGGTTGAGGGATTGTCCCAAAACTTGCTACAAGGGGCCAGAGGGGCGGGCTGAATGAAAAATGTGTAAAATCAAGCACCGTGAAGGCATTGTGTGAAAATTGTGAAGGATTTTCCAAAGTGGGCAAAAATTGAAAAAAATGACAGGGCCGGTAGTGTCGAAAAAGTCAAAAATGGGAAGGGTGAGGGATTGTCCCAAAACTTGCTACAAGGGGCCAGAGGGGCGGGCTGAATGAAAAATGTGTAAAATCAAGCATCGTGAAGGCATTGTTTGAAAATTGTGAAGGATTTTCCAAAGTGGGCAAAAATTGAAAAAAATGACAGGGCCGGTAGTGTCGAAAAAGTCAAAAATGGGAAAAGTGGGGGATTGTCCCAAAACTTGCTACAAGGGGCCAGAGGGGCGGGCTGAATGAAAAATGTGTAAAATCAAGCACCGTGAAGGCATTGTGTGAAAATTGTGAAGGATTTTCCAAAGCGGGCAAAAATTGAAAAAAATGACAGGGCCGGTAGTGTCGAAAAAGTCAAAAATGGGAAGGGTGAGGGATTGTCCCAAAACTTGCTACAAGGGGCCAGAGGGGCGGGCTGAATGAAAAATGTGTAAAATCAAGCACCGTGAAGGCATTGTGTGAAAATTGTGAAGGATTTTCCAAAGTGGGCAAAAATTGAAAAAAAATGACAGGGCCGGTAGTGTCGAAAAAGTCAAAAATGGGAAGGGTGAGGGATTGTTCCTAAACTCGCTACAAGGGGCCAGAGGGGCGGGCTGAATGAAAAATGTGTAAAATCAAGCACCGTGAAGGCATTGTGTGAAAATTGTGAAGGATTTTCCAAAGCGGGCAAAAATTGAAAAAAATGACAGGGCCGGTAGTGTCGAAAAAGTCAAAAATGGGAAGGGTGAGGGATTGTCCCAAAACTTGCTCCAAGGGGCCAGAGGGGCGGGCTGAATGAAAAATGTGTAAAATCAAGCACCGTGAAGGCATTGTGTGAAAATTGTGAAGGATTTTCCAAAGTGGGCAAAAATTGAAAAAAATGACAGGGCCGGTAGTGTCGAAAAAGTCAAAAATGGGAAGGGTGAGGGATTGTCCCTAAACTTGCTATAAGGGGCCAGAGGGGCGGGCTGAATGAAAAATGTGTAAAATCAAGCACCGTGAAGGCATTGTGTGAAAATTGTGAAGGATTTTCCAAAGTGGGCAAAAATTGAAAAAAATGACAGGGCCGGTAGTGTCGAAAAAGTCAAAAATGGGAAGGTTGAGGGATTGTCCCAAAACTTGCTACAAGGGGCCAGAGGGGCGGGCTGAATGAAAAATGTGTAAAATCAAGCACCGTGAAGGCATTGTGTGAAAATTGTGAAGGATTTTCCAAAGTGGGCAAAAATTGAAAAAAATGACAGGGCCGGTAGTGTCGAAAAAGTCAAAAATGGGAAGGGTGAGGGATTGTCCCAAAACTTGCTACAAGGGGCCAGAGGGGCGGGCTGAATGAAAAATGTGTAAAATCAAGCATCGTGAAGGCATTGTTTGAAAATTGTGAAGGATTTTCCAAAGTGGGCAAAAATTGAAAAAAATGACAGGGCCGGTAGTGTCGAAAAAGTCAAAAATGGGAAAAGTGGGGGATTGTCCCAAAACTTGCTACAAGGGGCCAGAGGGGCGGGCTGAATGAAAAATGTGTAAAATCAAGCACCGTGAAGGCATTGTGTGAAAATTGTGAAGGATTTTCCAAAGTGGGCAAAAATTGAAAAAAATGACAGGGCCGGTAGTGTCGAAAAAGTCAAAAATGGGAAGGGTGAGGGATTGTCCCAAAACTTGCTACAAGGGGCCAGAGGGGCGGGCTGAATGAAAAATGTGTAAAATCAAGCACCGTGAAGGCATTGTGTGAAAATTGTGAAGGATTTTCCAAAGTGGGCAAAAATTGAAAAAAAATGACAGGGCCGGTAGTGTCGAAAAAGTCAAAAATGGGAAGGGTGAGGGATTGTTCCTAAACTCGCTACAAGGGGCCAGAGGGGCGGGCTGAATGAAAAATGTGTAAAATCAAGCACCGTGAAGGCATTGTGTGAAAATTGTGAAGGATTTTCCAAAGCGGGCAAAAATTGAAAAAAATGACAGGGCCGGTAGTGTCGAAAAAGTCAAAAATGGGAAGGGTGAGGGATTGTCCCAAAACTTGCTCCAAGGGGCCAGAGGGGCGGGCTGAATGAAAAATGTGTAAAATCAAGCACCGTGAAGGCATTGTGTGAAAATTGTGAAGGATTTTCCAAAGTGGGCAAAAATTGAAAAAAATGACAGGGCCGGTAGTGTCGAAAAAGTCAAAAATGGGAAGGTTGAGGGATTGTCCCAAAACTTGCTACAAGGGGCCAGAGGGGCGGGCTGAATGAAAAATGTGTAAAATCAAGCACCGTGAAGGCATTGTGTGAAAATTGTGAAGGATTTTCCAAAGTGGGCAAAAATTGAAAAAAATGACAGGGCCGGTAGTGTCGAAAAAGTCAAAAATGGGAAGGGTGAGGGATTGTCCCAAAACTTGCTACAAGGGGCCAGAGGGGCGGGCTGAATGAAAAATGTGTAAAATCAAGCATCGTGAAGGCATTGTTTGAAAATTGTGAAGGATTTTCCAAAGTGGGCAAAAATTGAAAAAAATGACAGGGCCGGTAGTGTCGAAAAAGTCAAAAATGGGAAAAGTGGGGGATTGTCCCAAAACTTGCTACAAGGGGCCAGAGGGGCGGGCTGAATGAAAAATGTGTAAAATCAAGCACCGTGAAGGCATTGTGTGAAAATTGTGAAGGATTTTCCAAAGTGGGCAAAAATTGAAAAAAATGACAGGGCCGGTAGTGTCGAAAAAGTCAAAAATGGGAAGGGTGAGGGATTGTCCCAAAACTTGCTACAAGGGGCCAGAGGGGCGGGCTGAATGAAAAATGTGTAAAATCAAGCACCGTGAAGGCATTGTGTGAAAATTGTGAAGGATTTTCCAAAGTGGGCAAAAATTGAAAAAAAATGACAGGGCCGGTAGTGTCGAAAAAGTCAAAAATGGGAAGGGTGAGGGATTGTTCCTAAACTCGCTACAAGGGGCCAGAGGGGCGGGCTGAATGAAAAATGTGTAAAATCAAGCACCGTGAAGGCATTGTGTGAAAATTGTGAAGGATTTTCCAAAGTGGGCAAAAATTGAAAAAAATGACAGGGCCGGTAGTGTCGAAAAAGTCAAAAATGGGAAGGGTGAGGGATTGTCCCTAAACTTGCTATAAGGGGCCAGAGGGGCGGGCTGAATGAAAAATGTGTAAAATCAAGCACCGTGAAGGCATTGTGTGAAAATTGTGAAGGATTTTCCAAAGTGGGCAAAAATTGAAAAAAATGACAGGGCCGGTAGTGTCGAAAAAGTCAAAAATGGGAAGGTTGAGGGATTGTCCCAAAACTTGCTACAAGGGGCCAGAGGGGCGGGCTGAATGAAAAATGTGTAAAATCAAGCACCGTGAAGGCATTGTGTGAAAATTGTGAAGGATTTTCCAAAGTGGGCAAAAATTGAAAAAAATGACAGGGCCGGTAGTGTCGAAAAAGTCAAAAATGGGAAGGGTGAGGGATTGTCCCAAAACTTGCTACAAGGGGCCAGAGGGGCGGGCTGAATGAAAAATGTGTAAAATCAAGCATCGTGAAGGCATTGTTTGAAAATTGTGAAGGATTTTCCAAAGTGGGCAAAAATTGAAAAAAATGACAGGGCCGGTAGTGTCGAAAAAGTCAAAAATGGGAAAAGTGGGGGATTGTCCCAAAACTTGCTACAAGGGGCCAGAGGGGCGGGCTGAATGAAAAATGTGTAAAATCAAGCACCGTGAAGGCATTGTGTGAAAATTGTGAAGGATTTTCCAAAGTGGGCAAAAATTGAAAAAAATGACAGGGCCGGTAGTGTCGAAAAAGTCAAAAATGGGAAGGGTGAGGGATTGTCCCTAAACTTGCTATAAGGGGCCAGAGGGGCGGGCTGAATGAAAAATGTGTAAAATCAAGCACCGTGAAGGCATTGTGTGAAAATTGTGAAGGATTTTCCAAAGTGGGCAAAAATTGAAAAAAATGACAGGGCCGGTAGTGTCGAAAAAGTCAAAAATGGGAAGGTTGAGGGATTGTCCCAAAACTTGCTACAAGGGGCCAGAGGGGCGGGCTGAATGAAAAATGTGTAAAATCAAGCACCGTGAAGGCATTGTGTGAAAATTGTGAAGGATTTTCCAAAGTGGGCAAAAATTGAAAAAAATGACAGGGCCGGTAGTGTCGAAAAAGTCAAAAATGGGAAGGGTGAGGGATTGTCCCAAAACTTGCTACAAGGGGCCAGAGGGGCGGGCTGAATGAAAAATGTGTAAAATCAAGCATCGTGAAGGCATTGTTTGAAAATTGTGAAGGATTTTCCAAAGTGGGCAAAAATTGAAAAAAATGACAGGGCCGGTAGTGTCGAAAAAGTCAAAAATGGGAAAAGTGGGGGATTGTCCCAAAACTTGCTACAAGGGGCCAGAGGGGCGGGCTGAATGAAAAATGTGTAAAATCAAGCACCGTGAAGGCATTGTGTGAAAATTGTGAAGGATTTTCCAAAGTGGGCAAAAATTGAAAAAAATGACAGGGCCGGTAGTGTCGAAAAAGTCAAAAATGGGAAGGGTGAGGGATTGTCCCTAAACTTGCTACAAGGGGCCAGAGGGGCGGGCTGAATGAAAAATGTGTAAAATCAAGCATCGTGAAGGCATTGTTTGAAAATTGTGAAGGATTTTCCAAAGTTGGCAAAAATTGAAAAAAATGACAGGGCCGGTAGTGTCGAAAAAGTCAAAAATGGGAAAAGTGGGGGATTGTCCCAAAAATTGCTACAAGGGGCCAGAGGGGCGGGCTGAATGAAAAATGTGTAAAATCAAGCACCGTGAAGGCATTGTGTGAAAATTGTGAAGGATTTTCCAAAGTGGGCAAAAATTGAAAAAAATGACAGGGCCGGTAGTGTCGAAAAAGTCAAAAATGGGAAGGGTGAGGGATTGTCCCTAAACTTGCTACAAGGGGCCAGAGGGGCGGGCTGAATGAAAAATGTGTAAAATCAAGCACCGTGAAGGCATTGTGTGAAAATTGTGAAGGATTTTCCAAAGCGGGCAAAAATTGAAAAAAATGACAGGGCCGGTAGTGTCGAAAAAATCAAAAATGGGAAGGGTGAGGGATTGTCCCAAAACTTGCTACAAGGGGCCAGAGGGGCGGGCTGAATGAAAAATGTGTAAAATCAAGCATCGTGAAGGCATTGTTTGAAAATTGTGAAGGATTTTCCAAAGTGGGCAAAAATTGAAAAAAATGACAGGGCCGGTAGTGTCGAAAAAGTCAAAAATGGGAAAAGTGGGGGATTGTCCCAAAACTTGCTACAAGGGGCCAGAGGGGCGGGCTGAATGAAAAATGTGTAAAATCAAGCACCGTGAAGGCATTGTGTGAAAATTGTGAAGGATTTTCCAAAGTGGGCAAAAATTGAAAAAAATGACAGGGCCGGTAGTGTCGAAAAAGTCAAAAATGGGAAGGGTGAGGGATTGTCCCAAAACTTGCTACAAGGGGCCAGAGGGGCGGGCTGAATGAAAAATGTGTAAAATCAAGCACCGTGAAGGCATTGTGTGAAAATTGTGAAGGATTTTCCAAAGTGGGCAAAAATTGAAAAAAATGACAGGGCCGGTAGTGTCGAAAAAGTCAAAAATGGGAAGGGTGAGGGATTGTTCCTAAACTCGCTACAAGGGGCCAGAGGGGCGGGCTGAATGAAAAATGTGTAAAATCAAGCATCGTGAAGGCATTGTTTGAAAATTGTGAAGGATTTTCCAAAGTGGGCAAAAATTGAAAAAAATGACAGGGCCGGTAGTGTCGAAAAAGTCAAAAATGGGAAAAGTGGGGGATTGTCCCAAAACTTGCTCCAAGGGGCCAGAGGGGCGGGCTGAATGAAAAATGTGTAAAATCAAGCACCGTGAAGGCATTGTGTGAAAATTGTGAAGGATTTTCCAAAGCGGGCAAAAATTGAAAAAAATGACAGGGCCGGTAGTGTCGAAAAAGTCAAAAATGGGAAGGGTGAGGGATTGTCCCCAAACTTGCTACAAGGGGCCAGAGGGGCGGGCTGAATGAAAAATGTGTAAAATCAAGCACCGTGAAGGCATTGTGTGAAAATTGTGAAGGATTTTCCAAAGTGGGCAAAAATTGAAAAAAATGACAGGGCCGGTAGTGTCGAAAAAGTCAAAAATGGGAAGGGTGAGGGATTGTCCCTAAACTTGCTACAAGGGGCCAGAGGGGCGGGCTGAATGAAAAATGTGTAAAATCAAGCACCGTGAAGGCATTGTGTGAAAATTGTGAAGGATTTTCCAAAGTGGGCAAAAATTGAAAAAAATGACAGGGCCGGTAGTGTCGAAAAAGTCAAAAATGGGAAGGGTGAGGGATTGTCCCAAAACTTGCTACAAGGAGCCAGAGGGGCGGGCTGAATGAAAAATGTGTAAAATCAAGCACCGTGAAGGCATTGTGTGAAAATTGTGAAGGATTTTCCAAAGTGGGCAAAAATTGAAAAAAATTACAGGGCCGGTAGTGTCGAAAAAGTCAAAAATGGGAAGGGTGAGGGATTGTCCCTAAACTTGCTACAAGGGGCCAGAGGGGCGGGCTGAATGAAAAATGTGTAAAATCAAGCACCGTGAAGGCATTGTGTGAAAATTGTGAAGGATTTTCCAAAGTGGGCAAAAATTGAAAAAAATGACAGGGCCGGTAGTGTCGAAAAAGTCAAAAATGGGAAGGGTGAGGGATTGTCCCAAAACTTGCTACAAGGGGCCAGAGGGGCGGGCTGAATGAAAAATGTGTAAAATCAAGCACCGTGAAGGCATTGTGTGAAAATTGTGAAGGATTTTCCAAAGTGGGCAAAAATTGAAAAAAAATGACAGGGCCGGTAGTGTCGAAAAAGTCAAAAATGGGAAGGGTGAGGGATTGTTCCTAAACTCGCTACAAGGGGCCAGAGGGGCGGGCTGAATGAAAAATGTGTAAAATCAAGCACCGTGAAGGCATTGTGTGAAAATTGTGAAGGATTTTCCAAAGCGGGCAAAAATTGAAAAAAATGACAGGGCCGGTAGTGTCGAAAAAATCAAAAATGGGAAGGGTGAGGGATTGTCCCAAAACTTGCTACAAGGGGCCAGAGGGGCGGGCTGAATGAAAAATGTGTAAAATCAAGCATCGTGAAGGCATTGTTTGAAAATTGTGAAGGATTTTCCAAAGTGGGCAAAAATTGAAAAAAATGACAGGGCCGGTAGTGTCGAAAAAGTCAAAAATGGGAAGGGTGAGGGATTGTCCCAAAACTTGCTCCAAGGGGCCAGAGAGGCGGGCTGAATGAAAAATGTGTAAAATCAAGCACCGTGAAGGCATTGTGTGAAAATTGTGAAGGATTTTCCAAAGTGGGCAAAAATTGAAAAAAATGACAGGGCCGGTAGTGTCGAAATAGTCAAAAATGGGAAGGGTGAGGGATTGTCCCTAAACTTGCTATAAGGGGCCAGAGGGGCGGGCTGAATGAAAAATGTGTAAAATCAAGCACCGTGAAGGCATTGTGTGAAAATTGTGAAGGATTTTCCAAAGTGGGCAAAAATTGAAAAAAATGACAGGGCCGGTAGTGTCGAAAAAGTCAAAAATGGGAAGGTTGAGGGATTGTCCCAAAACTTGCTACAAGGGGCCAGAGGGGCGGGCTGAATGAAAAATGTGTAAAATCAAGCACCGTGAAGGCATTGTGTGAAAATTGTGAAGGATTTTCCAAAGTGGGCAAAAATTGAAAAAAATGACAGGGCCGGTAGTGTCGAAAAAGTCAAAAATGGGAAGGGTGAGGGATTGTCCCAAAACTTGCTACAAGGGGCCAGAGGGGCGGGCTGAATGAAAAATGTGTAAAATCAAGCATCGTGAAGGCATTGTTTGAAAATTGTGAAGGATTTTCCAAAGTGGGCAAAAATTGAAAAAAATGACAGGGCCGGTAGTGTCGAAAAAGTCAAAAATGGGAAAAGTGGGGGATTGTCCCAAAACTTGCTACAAGGGGCCAGAGGGGCGGGCTGAATGAAAAATGTGTAAAATCAAGCATCGTGAAGGCATTGTTTGAAAATTGTGAAGGATTTTCCAAAGTGGGCAAAAATTGAAAAAAATGACAGGGCCGGTAGTGTCGAAAAAGTCAAAAATGGGAAAAGTGGGGGATTGTCCCAAAACTTGCTACAAGGGGCCAGAGGGTCGGGCTGAATGAAAAATGTGTAAAATCAAGCACCGTGAAGGCATTGTGTGAAAATTGTGAAGGATTTTCCAAAGCGGGCAAAAATTGAAAAAAATGACAGGGCCGGTAGTGTCGAAAAAGTCAAAAATGGGAAGGGTGAGGGATTGTCCCAAAACTTGCTACAAGGGGCCAGAGGGGCGGGCTGAATGAAAAATGTGTAAAATCAAGCACCGTGAAGGCATTGTGTGAAAATTGTGAAGGATTTTCCAAAGTGGGCAAAAATTGAAAAAAAATGACAGGGCCGGTAGTGTCGAAAAAGTCAAAAATGGGAAGGGTGAGGGATTGTTCCTAAACTCGCTACAAGGGGCCAGAGGGGCGGGCTGAATGAAAAATGTGTAAAATCAAGCACCGTGAAGGCATTGTGTGAAAATTGTGAAGGATTTTCCAAAGCGGGCAAAAATTGAAAAAAATGACAGGGCCGGTAGTGTCGAAAAAGTCAAAAATGGGAAGGGTGAGGGATTGTCCCAAAACTTGCTCCAAGGGGCCAGAGGGGCGGGCTGAATGAAAAATGTGTAAAATCAAGCACCGTGAAGGCATTGTGTGAAAATTGTGAAGGATTTTCCAAAGTGGGCAAAAATTGAAAAAAATGACAGGGCCGGTAGTGTCGAAAAAGTCAAAAATGGGAAGGGTGAGGGATTGTCCCTAAACTTGCTATAAGGGGCCAGAGGGGCGGGCTGAATGAAAAATGTGTAAAATCAAGCACCGTGAAGGCATTGTGTGAAAATTGTGAAGGATTTTCCAAAGTGGGCAAAAATTGAAAAAAATGACAGGGCCGGTAGTGTCGAAAAAGTCAAAAATGGGAAGGTTGAGGGATTGTCCCAAAACTTGCTACAAGGGGCCAGAGGGGCGGGCTGAATGAAAAATGTGTAAAATCAAGCACCGTGAAGGCATTGTGTGAAAATTGTGAAGGATTTTCCAAAGTGGGCAAAAATTGAAAAAAATGACAGGGCCGGTAGTGTCGAAAAAGTCAAAAATGGGAAGGGTGAGGGATTGTCCCAAAACTTGCTACAAGGGGCCAGAGGGGCGGGCTGAATGAAAAATGTGTAAAATCAAGCATCGTGAAGGCATTGTTTGAAAATTGTGAAGGATTTTCCAAAGTGGGCAAAAATTGAAAAAAATGACAGGGCCGGTAGTGTCGAAAAAGTCAAAAATGGGAAAAGTGGGGGATTGTCCCAAAACTTGCTACAAGGGGCCAGAGGGGCGGGCTGAATGAAAAATGTGTAAAATCAAGCACCGTGAAGGCATTGTGTGAAAATTGTGAAGGATTTTCCAAAGCGGGCAAAAATTGAAAAAAATGACAGGGCCGGTAGTGTCGAAAAAGTCAAAAATGGGAAGGGTGAGGGATTGTCCCAAAACTTGCTACAAGGGGCCAGAGGGGCGGGCTGAATGAAAAATGTGTAAAATCAAGCACCGTGAAGGCATTGTGTGAAAATTGTGAAGGATTTTCCAAAGTGGGCAAAAATTGAAAAAAAATGACAGGGCCGGTAGTGTCGAAAAAGTCAAAAATGGGAAGGGTGAGGGATTGTTCCTAAACTCGCTACAAGGGGCCAGAGGGGCGGGCTGAATGAAAAATGTGTAAAATCAAGCACCGTGAAGGCATTGTGTGAAAATTGTGAAGGATTTTCCAAAGCGGGCAAAAATTGAAAAAAATGACAGGGCCGGTAGTGTCGAAAAAGTCAAAAATGGGAAGGGTGAGGGATTGTCCCAAAACTTGCTCCAAGGGGCCAGAGGGGCGGGCTGAATGAAAAATGTGTAAAATCAAGCACCGTGAAGGCATTGTGTGAAAATTGTGAAGGATTTTCCAAAGTGGGCAAAAATTGAAAAAAATGACAGGGCCGGTAGTGTCGAAAAAGTCAAAAATGGGAAGGGTGAGGGATTGTCCCTAAACTTGCTATAAGGGGCCAGAGGGGCGGGCTGAATGAAAAATGTGTAAAATCAAGCACCGTGAAGGCATTGTGTGAAAATTGTGAAGGATTTTCCAAAGTGGGCAAAAATTGAAAAAAATGACAGGGCCGGTAGTGTCGAAAAAGTCAAAAATGGGAAGGTTGAGGGATTGTCCCAAAACTTGCTACAAGGGGCCAGAGGGGCGGGCTGAATGAAAAATGTGTAAAATCAAGCACCGTGAAGGCATTGTGTGAAAATTGTGAAGGATTTTCCAAAGTGGGCAAAAATTGAAAAAAATGACAGGGCCGGTAGTGTCGAAAAAGTCAAAAATGGGAAGGGTGAGGGATTGTCCCAAAACTTGCTACAAGGGGCCAGAGGGGCGGGCTGAATGAAAAATGTGTAAAATCAAGCATCGTGAAGGCATTGTTTGAAAATTGTGAAGGATTTTCCAAAGTGGGCAAAAATTGAAAAAAATGACAGGGCCGGTAGTGTCGAAAAAGTCAAAAATGGGAAAAGTGGGGGATTGTCCCAAAACTTGCTACAAGGGGCCAGAGGGGCGGGCTGAATGAAAAATGTGTAAAATCAAGCACCGTGAAGGCATTGTGTGAAAATTGTGAAGGATTTTCCAAAGTGGGCAAAAATTGAAAAAAATGACAGGGCCGGTAGTGTCGAAAAAGTCAAAAATGGGAAGGGTGAGGGATTGTCCCAAAACTTGCTACAAGGGGCCAGAGGGGCGGGCTGAATGAAAAATGTGTAAAATCAAGCACCGTGAAGGCATTGTGTGAAAATTGTGAAGGATTTTCCAAAGTGGGCAAAAATTGAAAAAAAATGACAGGGCCGGTAGTGTCGAAAAAGTCAAAAATGGGAAGGGTGAGGGATTGTTCCTAAACTCGCTACAAGGGGCCAGAGGGGCGGGCTGAATGAAAAATGTGTAAAATCAAGCACCGTGAAGGCATTGTGTGAAAATTGTGAAGGATTTTCCAAAGCGGGCAAAAATTGAAAAAAATGACAGGGCCGGTAGTGTCGAAAAAGTCAAAAATGGGAAGGGTGAGGGATTGTCCCAAAACTTGCTCCAAGGGGCCAGAGGGGCGGGCTGAATGAAAAATGTGTAAAATCAAGCACCGTGAAGGCATTGTGTGAAAATTGTGAAGGATTTTCCAAAGTGGGCAAAAATTGAAAAAAATGACAGGGCCGGTAGTGTCGAAAAAGTCAAAAATGGGAAGGTTGAGGGATTGTCCCAAAACTTGCTACAAGGGGCCAGAGGGGCGGGCTGAATGAAAAATGTGTAAAATCAAGCACCGTGAAGGCATTGTGTGAAAATTGTGAAGGATTTTCCAAAGTGGGCAAAAATTGAAAAAAATGACAGGGCCGGTAGTGTCGAAAAAGTCAAAAATGGGAAGGGTGAGGGATTGTCCCAAAACTTGCTACAAGGGGCCAGAGGGGCGGGCTGAATGAAAAATGTGTAAAATCAAGCATCGTGAAGGCATTGTTTGAAAATTGTGAAGGATTTTCCAAAGTGGGCAAAAATTGAAAAAAATGACAGGGCCGGTAGTGTCGAAAAAGTCAAAAATGGGAAAAGTGGGGGATTGTCCCAAAACTTGCTACAAGGGGCCAGAGGGGCGGGCTGAATGAAAAATGTGTAAAATCAAGCACCGTGAAGGCATTGTGTGAAAATTGTGAAGGATTTTCCAAAGTGGGCAAAAATTGAAAAAAATGACAGGGCCGGTAGTGTCGAAAAAGTCAAAAATGGGAAGGGTGAGGGATTGTCCCAAAACTTGCTACAAGGGGCCAGAGGGGCGGGCTGAATGAAAAATGTGTAAAATCAAGCACCGTGAAGGCATTGTGTGAAAATTGTGAAGGATTTTCCAAAGTGGGCAAAAATTGAAAAAAAATGACAGGGCCGGTAGTGTCGAAAAAGTCAAAAATGGGAAGGGTGAGGGATTGTTCCTAAACTCGCTACAAGGGGCCAGAGGGGCGGGCTGAATGAAAAATGTGTAAAATCAAGCACCGTGAAGGCATTGTGTGAAAATTGTGAAGGATTTTCCAAAGTGGGCAAAAATTGAAAAAAATGACAGGGCCGGTAGTGTCGAAAAAGTCAAAAATGGGAAGGGTGAGGGATTGTCCCTAAACTTGCTATAAGGGGCCAGAGGGGCGGGCTGAATGAAAAATGTGTAAAATCAAGCACCGTGAAGGCATTGTGTGAAAATTGTGAAGGATTTTCCAAAGTGGGCAAAAATTGAAAAAAATGACAGGGCCGGTAGTGTCGAAAAAGTCAAAAATGGGAAGGTTGAGGGATTGTCCCAAAACTTGCTACAAGGGGCCAGAGGGGCGGGCTGAATGAAAAATGTGTAAAATCAAGCACCGTGAAGGCATTGTGTGAAAATTGTGAAGGATTTTCCAAAGTGGGCAAAAATTGAAAAAAATGACAGGGCCGGTAGTGTCGAAAAAGTCAAAAATGGGAAGGGTGAGGGATTGTCCCAAAACTTGCTACAAGGGGCCAGAGGGGCGGGCTGAATGAAAAATGTGTAAAATCAAGCATCGTGAAGGCATTGTTTGAAAATTGTGAAGGATTTTCCAAAGTGGGCAAAAATTGAAAAAAATGACAGGGCCGGTAGTGTCGAAAAAGTCAAAAATGGGAAAAGTGGGGGATTGTCCCAAAACTTGCTACAAGGGGCCAGAGGGGCGGGCTGAATGAAAAATGTGTAAAATCAAGCACCGTGAAGGCATTGTGTGAAAATTGTGAAGGATTTTCCAAAGCGGGCAAAAATTGAAAAAAATGACAGGGCCGGTAGTGTCGAAAAAGTCAAAAATGGGAAGGGTGAGGGATTGTCCCAAAACTTGCTACAAGGGGCCAGAGGGGCGGGCTGAATGAAAAATGTGTAAAATCAAGCACCGTGAAGGCATTGTGTGAAAATTGTGAAGGATTTTCCAAAGTGGGCAAAAATTGAAAAAAAATGACAGGGCCGGTAGTGTCGAAAAAGTCAAAAATGGGAAGGGTGAGGGATTGTCCCAAAACTTGCTCCAAGGGGCCAGAGGGTTGGGCTGAATGAAAAATGTGTAAAATCAAGCACCGTGAAGGCATTGTGTGAAAATTGTGAAGGATTTTCCAAAGTGGGCAAAAATTGAAAAAAATGACAGGGCCGGTAGTGTCGAAAAAGTCAAAAATGGGAAGGGTGAGGGATTGTCCCTAAACTTGCTATAAGGGGCCAGAGGGGCGGGCTGAATGAAAAATGTGTAAAATCAAGCACCGTGAAGGCATTGTGTGAAAATTGTGAAGGATTTTCCAAAGTGGGCAAAAATTGAAAAAAATGACAGGGCCGGTAGTGTCGAAAAAGTCAAAAATGGGAAGGTTGAGGGATTGTCCCAAAACTTGCTACAAGGGGCCAGAGGGGCGGGCTGAATGAAAAATGTGTAAAATCAAGCACCGTGAAGGCATTGTGTGAAAATTGTGAAGGATTTTCCAAAGTGGGCAAAAATTGAAAAAAATGACAGGGCCGGTAGTGTCGAAAAAGTCAAAAATGGGAAGGGTGAGGGATTGTCCCAAAACTTGCTACAAGGGGCCAGAGGGGCGGGCTGAATGAAAAATGTGTAAAATCAAGCATCGTGAAGGCATTGTTTGAAAATTGTGAAGGATTTTCCAAAGTGGGCAAAAATTGAAAAAAATGACAGGGCCGGTAGTGTCGAAAAAGTCAAAAATGGGAAAAGTGGGGGATTGTCCCAAAACTTGCTACAAGGGGCCAGAGGGGCGGGCTGAATGAAAAATGTGTAAAATCAAGCACCGTGAAGGCATTGTGTGAAAATTGTGAAGGATTTTCCAAAGCGGGCAAAAATTGAAAAAAATGACAGGGCCGGTAGTGTCGAAAAAGTCAAAAATGGGAAGGGTGAGGGATTGTCCCCAAACTTGCTACAAGGGGCCAGAGGGGCGGGCTGAATGAAAAATGTGTAAAATCAAGCACCGTGAAGGCATTGTGTGAAAATTGTGAAGGATTTTCCAAAGTGGGCAAAAATTGAAAAAAATGACAGGGCCGGTAGTGTCGAAAAAGTCAAAAATGGGAAGGGTGAGGGATTGTTCCTAAACTCGCTACAAGGGGCCAGAGGGGCGGGCTGAATGAAAAATGTGTAAAATCAAGCACCGTGAAGGCATTGTGTGAAAATTGTGAAGGATTTTCCAAAGCGGGCAAAAATTGAAAAAAATGACAGGGCCGGTAGTGTCGAAAAAATCAAAAATGGGAAGGGTGAGGGATTGTCCCAAAACTTGCTACAAGGGGCCAGAGGGGCGGGCTGAATGAAAAATGTGTAAAATCAAGCATCGTGAAGGCATTGTTTGAAAATTGTGAAGGATTTTCCAAAGTGGGCAAAAATTGAAAAAAATGACAGGGCCGGTAGTGTCGAAAAAGTCAAAAATGGGAAAAGTGGGGGATTGTCCCAAAACTTGCTACAAGGGGCCAGAGGGGCGGGCTGAATGAAAAATGTGTAAAATCAAGCACCGTGAAGGCATTGTGTGAAAATTGTGAAGGATTTTCCAAAGCGGGCAAAAATTGAAAAAAATGACAGTGCCGCTAGTGTCGAAAAAGTCAAAAATGGGAAGGGTGAGGGATTGTCCCCAAACTTGCTACAAGGGGCCAGAGGGGCGGGCTGAATGAAAAATGTGTAAAATCAAGCACCGTGAAGGCATTGTGTGAAAATTGTGAAGGATTTTCCAAAGTGGGCAAAAATTGAAAAAAATGACAGGGCCGGTAGTGTCGAAAAAGTCAAAAATGGGAAAAGTGGGGGATTGTCCCAAAACTTGCTACAAGGGGCCAGAGGGGCGGGCTGAATGAAAAATGTGTAAAATCAAGCACCGTGAAGGCATTGTGTGAAAATTGTGAAGGATTTTCCAAAGCGGGCAAAAATTGAAAAAAATGACAGGGCCGGTAGTGTCGAAAAAGTCAAAAATGGGAAGGGTGAGGGATTGTCCCCAAACTTGCTACAAGGGGCCAGAGGGGCGGGCTGAATGAAAAATGTGTAAAATCAAGCACCGTGAAGGCATTGTGTGAAAATTGTGAAGGATTTTCCAAAGTGGGCAAAAATTGAAAAAAATGACAGGGCCGGTAGTGTCGAAAAAGTCAAAAATGGGAAAAGTGGGGGATTGTTCCAAAAATTGCTACAAGGGGCCAGAGGGGCGGGCTGAATGAAAAATGTGTAAAATCAAGCACCGTGAAGGCATTGTGTGAAAATTGTGAAGGATTTTCCAAAGTGGGCAAAAATTGAAAAAAATGACAGGGCCGGTAGTGTCGAAAAAGTCAAAAATGGGAAGGGTGAGGGATTGTCCCTAAACTCGCTACAAGGGGCCAGAGGGGCGGGCTGAATGAAAAATGTGTAAAATCAAGCACCGTGAAGGCATTGTGTGAAAATTGTGAAGGATTTTCCAAAGCGGGCAAAAATTGAAAAAAATGACAGGGCCGGTAGTGTCGAAAAAATCAAAAATGGGAAGGGTGAGGGATTGTCCCAAAACTTGCTACAAGGGGCCAGAGGGGCGGGCTGAATGAAAAATGTGTAAAATCAAGCATCGTGAAGGCATTGTTTGAAAATTGTGAAGGATTTTCCAAAGTGGGCAAAAATTGAAAAAAATGACAGGGCCGGTAGTGTCGAAAAAGTCAAAAATGGGAAAAGTGGGGGATTGTCCCAAAACTTGCTACAAGGGGCCAGAGGGGCGGGCTGAATGAAAAATGTGTAAAATCAAGCACCGTGAAGGCATTGTGTGAAAATTGTGAAGGATTTTCCAAAGCGGGCAAAAATTGAAAAAAATGACAGGGCCGGTAGTGTCGAAAAAGTCAAAAATGGGAAAAGTGGGGGATTGTCCCAAAACTTGCTACAAGGGGCCAGAGGGGCGGGCTGAATGAAAAATGTGTAAAATCAAGCACCGTGAAGGCATTGTGTGAAAATTGTGAAGGATTTTCCAAAGCGGGCAAAAATTGAAAAAAATGACAGGGCCGGTAGTGTCGAAAAAGTCAAAAATGGGAAGGGTGAGGGATTGTCCCCAAACTTGCTACAAGGGGCCAGAGGGGCGGGCTGAATGAAAAATGTGTAAAATCAAGCACCGTGAAGGCATTGTGTGAAAATTGTGAAGGATTTTCCAAAGTGGGCAAAAATTGAAAAAAATGACAGGGCCGGTAGTGTCGAAAAAGTCAAAAATGGGAAAAGTGGGGGATTGTCCCAAAAATTGCTACAAGGGGCCAGAGGGGCGGGCTGAATGAAAAATGTGTAAAATCAAGCACCGTGAAGGCATTGTGTGAAAATTGTGAAGGATTTTCCAAAGTGGGCAAAAATTGAAAAAAATGACAGGGCCGGTAGTGTCGAAAAAGTCAAAAATGGGAAGGGTGAGGGATTGTCCCAAAACTTGCTACAAGGGGCCAGAGGGGCGGGCTGAATGAAAAATGTGTAAAATCAAGCACCGTGAAGGCATTGTGTGAAAATTGTGAAGGATTTTCCAAAGTGGGCAAAAATTGAAAAAAATGACAGGGCCGGTAGTGTCGAAAAAGTCAAAAATGGGAAGGGTGAGGGATTGTCCCTAAACTTGCTACAAGGGGCCAGAGGGGCGGGCTGAATGAAAAATGTGTAAAATCAAGCACCGTGAAGGCATTGTGTGAAAATTGTGAAGGATTTTCCAAAGTGGGCAAAAATTGAAAAAAATGACAGGGCCGGTAGTGTCGAAAAAGTCAAAAATGGGAAGGGTGAGGGATTGTCCCAAAACTTGCTACAAGGGGCCAGAGGGGCGGGCTGAATGAAAAATGTGTAAAATCAAGCACCATGAAGGCATTGTGTGAAAATTGTGAAGGATTTTCCAAAGCGGGCAAAAATTGAAAAAAATGACAGGGCCGGTAGTGTCGAAAAAATCAAAAATGGGAAGGGTGAGGGATTGTCCCAAAACTTGCTACAAGGGGCCAGAGGGGCGGGCTGAATGAAAAATGTGTAAAATCAAGCATCGTGAAGGCATTGTTTGAAAATTGTGAAGGATTTTCCAAAGTGGGCAAAAATTGAAAAAAATGACAGGGCCGGTAGTGTCGAAAAAGTCAAAAATGGGAAAAGTGGGGGATTGTCCCAAAACTTGCTACAAGGGGCCAGAGGGGCGGGCTGAATGAAAAATGTGTAAAATCAATCACCGTGAAGGCATTGTGTGAAAATTGTGAAGGATTTTCCAAAATGGGCAAAAATTGAAAAAAATGACAGGGCCGGTAGTGTCGAAAAAGTCAAAAATGGGAAGGGTGAGGGATTGTCCCAAAACTTGCTACAAGGGGCCAGAGGGGCGGGCTGAATGAAAAATGTGTAAAATCAAGCACCGTGAAGGCATTGTGTGAAAATTGTGAAGGATTTTCCAAAGCGGGCAAAAATTGAAAAAAATGACAGGGCCGGTAGTGTCGAAAAAGTCAAAAATGGGAAAAGTGGGGGATTGTCCCAAAACTTGCTACAAGGGGCCAGAGGGGCGGGCTGAATGAAAAATGTGTAAAATCAAGCACCGTGAAGGCATTGTGTGAAAATTGTGAAGGATTTTCCAAAGCGGGCAAAAATTGAAAAAAATGACAGGGCCGGTAGTGTCGAAAAAATCAAAAATGGGAAGGGTGAGGGATTGTCCCAAAACTTGCTACAAGGGGCCAGAGGGGCGGGCTGAATGAAAAATGTGTAAAATCAATCATCGTGAAGGCATTGTTTGAAAATTGTGAAGGATTTTCCAAAGCGGGCTAAAATTGAAAAAAATGACAGGGCCGGTAGTGTCGAAAAAGTCAAAAATGGGAAAAGTGGGGGATTGTCCCAAAACTTGCTACAAGGGGCCAGAGGGGCGGGCTGAATGAAAAATGTGTAAAATCAAGCACCGTGAAGGCATTGTGTGAAAATTGTGAAGGATTTTCCAAAGCGGGCAAAAATTGAAAAAAATGACAGGGCCGGTAGTGTCGAAAAAGTCAAAAATGGGAAGGGTGAGGGATTGTCCCCAAACTTGCTACAAGGGGCCAGAGGGGCGGGCTGAATGAAAAATGTGTAAAATCAAGCACCGTGAAGGCATTGTGTGAAAATTGTGAAGGATTTTCCAAAGTGGGCAAAAATTGAAAAAAATGACAGGGCCGGTAGTGTCGAAAAAGTCAAAAATGGGAAAAGTGGGGGATTGTCCCAAAAATTGCTACAAGGGGCCAGAGGGGCGGGCTGAATGAAAAATGTGTAAAATCAAGCACCGTGAAGGCATTGTGTGAAAATTGTGAAGGATTTTCCAAAGTGGGCAAAAATTGAAAAAAATGACAGGGCCGGTAGTGTCGAAAAAGTCAAAAATGGGAAGGGTGAGGGATTGTCCCAAAACTTGCTACAAGGGGCCAGAGGGGCGGGCTGAATGAAAAATGTGTAAAATCAAGCACCGTGAAGGCATTGTGTGAAAATTGTGAAGGATTTTCCAAAGTGGGCAAAAATTGAAAAAAATGACAGGGCCGGTAGTGTCGAAAAAGTCAAAAATGGGAAGCGTGAGGGATTGTCCCTAAACTTGCTACAAGGGGCCAGAGGGGCGGGCTGAATGAAAAATGTGTAAAATCAAGCACCGTGAAGGCATTGTGTGAAAATTGTGAAGGATTTTCCAAAGCGGGCAAAAATTGAAAAAAATGACAGGGCCGGTAGTGTCGAAAAAATCAAAAATGGGAAGGGTGAGGGATTGTCCCAAAACTTGCTACAAGGGGCCAGAGGGGCGGGCTGAATGAAAAATGTGTAAAATCAAGCATCGTGAAGGCATTGTTTGAAAATTGTGAAGGATTTTCCAAAGCGGGCAAAAATTGAAAAAAATGACAGGGCCGGTAGTGTCGAAAAAGTCAAAAATGGGAAAAGTGGGGGATTGTCCCAAAACTTGCTACAAGGGGCCAGAGGGGCGGGCTGAATGAAAAATGTGTAAAATCAAGCACCGTGAAGGCATTGTGTGAAAATTGTGAAGGATTTTCCAAAGCGGGCAAAAATTGAAAAAAATGACAGGGCCGGTAGTGTCGAAAAAGTCAAAAATGGGAAGGGTGAGGGATTGTCCCCAAACTTGCTACAAGGGGCCAGAGGGGCGGGCTGAATGAAAAATGTGTAAAATCAAGCACCGTGAAGGCATTGTGTGAAAATTGTGAAGGATTTTCCAAAGTGGGCAAAAATTGAAAAAAATGACAGGGCCGGTAGTGTCGAAAAAGTCAAAAATGGGAAAAGTGGGGGATTGTCCCAAAAATTGCTACAAGGGGCCAGAGGGGCGGGCTGAATGAAAAATGTGTAAAATCAAGCACCGTGAAGGCATTGTGTGAAAATTGTGAAGGATTTTCCAAAGTGGGCAAAAATTGAAAAAAATGACAGGGCCGGTAGTGTCGAAAAAGTCAAAAATGGGAAGGGTGAGGGATTGTCCCAAAACTTGCTACAAGGGGCCAGAGGGGCGGGCTGAATGAAAAATGTGTAAAATCAAGCATCGTGAAGGCATTGTTTGAAAATTGTGAAGGATTTTCCAAAGTGGGCAAAAATTGAAAAAAATGACAGGGCCGGTAGTGTCGAAAAAGTCAAAAATGGGAAAAGTGGGGGATTGTCCCAAAACTTGCTACAAGGGGCCAGAGGGGCGGGCTGAATGAAAAATGTGTAAAATCAAGCACCGTGAAGGCATTGTGTGAAAATTGTGAAGGATTTTCCAAAGCGGGCAAAAATTGAAAAAAATGACAGGGCCGGTAGTGTCGAAAAAGTCAAAAATGGGAAAAGTGGGGGATTGTCCCAAAACTTGCTACAAGGGGCCAGAGGGGCGGGCTGAATGAAAAATGTGTAAAATCAAGCACCGTGAAGGCATTGTGTGAAAATTGTGAAGGATTTTCCAAAGCGGGCAAAAATTGAAAAAAATGACAGGGCCGGTAGTGTCGAAAAAGTCAAAAATGGGAAGGGTGAGGGATTGTCCCCAAACTTGCTACAAGGGGCCAGAGGGGCGGGCTGAATGAAAAATGTGTAAAATCAAGCACCGTGAAGGCATTGTGTGAAAATTGTGAAGGATTTTCCAAAGTGGGCAAAAATTGAAAAAAATGACAGGGCCGGTAGTGTCGAAAAAGTCAAAAATGGGAAAAGTGGGGGATTGTCCCAAAAATTGCTACAAGGGGCCAGAGGGGCGGGCTGAATGAAAAATGTGTAAAATCAAGCACCGTGAAGGCATTGTGTGAAAATTGTGAAGGATTTTCCAAAGTGGGCAAAAATTGAAAAAAATGACAGGGCCGGTAGTGTCGAAAAAGTCAAAAATGGGAAGGGTGAGGGATTGTCCCAAAACTTGCTACAAGGGGCCAGAGGGGCGGGCTGAATGAAAAATGTGTAAAATCAAGCACCGTGAAGGCATTGTGTGAAAATTGTGAAGGATTTTCCAAAGTGGGCAAAAATTGAAAAAAATGACAGGGCCGGTAGTGTCGAAAAAGTCAAAAATGGGAAGGGTGAGGGATTGTCCCTAAACTTGCTACAAGGGGCCAGAGGGGCGGGCTGAATGAAAAATGTGTAAAATCAAGCACCGTGAAGGCATTGTGTGAAAATTGTGAAGGATTTTCCAAAGTGGGCAAAAATTGAAAAAAATGACAGGGCCGGTAGTGTCGAAAAAGTCAAAAATGGGAAGGGTGAGGGATTGTCCCAAAACTTGCTACAAGGGGCCAGAGGGGCGGGCTGAATGAAAAATGTGTAAAATCAAGCACCATGAAGGCATTGTGTGAAAATTGTGAAGGATTTTCCAAAGCGGGCAAAAATTGAAAAAAATGACAGGGCCGGTAGTGTCGAAAAAATCAAAAATGGGAAGGGTGAGGGATTGTCCCAAAACTTGCTACAAGGGGCCAGAGGGGCGGGCTGAATGAAAAATGTGTAAAATCAAGCATCGTGAAGGCATTGTTTGAAAATTGTGAAGGATTTTCCAAAGTGGGCAAAAATTGAAAAAAATGACAGGGCCGGGTAGTGTCGAAAAAGTCAAAAATGGGAAAAGTGGGGGATTGTCCCAAAACTTGCTACAAGGGGCCAGAGGGGCGGGCTGAATGAAAAATGTGTAAAATCAATCACCGTGAAGGCATTGTGTGAAAATTGTGAAGGATTTTCCAAAATGGGCAAAAATTGAAAAAAATGACAGGGCCGGTAGTGTCGAAAAAGTCAAAAATGGGAAGGGTGAGGGATTGTCCCAAAACTTGCTACAAGGGGCCAGAGGGGCGGGCTGAATGAAAAATGTGTAAAATCAAGCACCGTGAAGGCATTGTGTGAAAATTGTGAAGGATTTTCCAAAGCGGGCAAAAATTGAAAAAAATGACAGGGCCGGTAGTGTCGAAAAAGTCAAAAATGGGAAAAGTGGGGGATTGTCCCAAAACTTGCTACAAGGGGCCAGAGGGGCGGGCTGAATGAAAAATGTGTAAAATCAAGCACCGTGAAGGCATTGTGTGAAAATTGTGAAGGATTTTCCAAAGCGGGCAAAAATTGAAAAAAATGACAGGGCCGGTAGTGTCGAAAAAATCAAAAATGGGAAGGGTGAGGGATTGTCCCAAAACTTGCTACAAGGGGCCAGAGGGGCGGGCTGAATGAAAAATGTGTAAAATCAAGCATCGTGAAGGCATTGTTTGAAAATTGTGAAGGATTTTCCAAAGCGGGCTAAAATTGAAAAAAATGACAGGGCCGGTAGTGTCGAAAAAATCAAAAATGGGAAGGGTGAGGGATTGTCCCAAAACTTGCTACAAGGGGCCAGAGGGGCGGGCTGAATGAAAAATGTGTAAAATCAAGCATCGTGAAGGCATTGTTTGAAAATTGTGAAGGATTTTCCAAAGTGGGCAAAAATTGAAAAAAATGACAGGGCCGGTAGTGTCGAAAAAGTCAAAAATGGGAAAAGTGGGGGATTGTCCCAAAACTTGCTACAAGGGGCCAGAGGGGCGGGCTGAATGAAAAATGTGTAAAATCAATCACCGTGAAGGCATTGTGTGAAAATTGTGAAGGATTTTCCAAAATGGGCAAAAATTGAAAAAAATGACAGGGCCGGTAGTGTCGAAAAAGTCAAAAATGGGAAGGGTGAGGGATTGTCCCAAAACTTGCTACAAGGGGCCAGAGGGGCGGGCTGAATGAAAAATGTGTAAAATCAAGCACCGTGAAGGCATTGTGTGAAAATTGTGAAGGATTTTCCAAAGCGGGCAAAAATTGAAAAAAATGACAGGGCCGGTAGTGTCGAAAAAGTCAAAAATGGGAAAAGTGGGGGATTGTCCCAAAACTTGCTACAAGGGGCCAGAGGGGCGGGCTGAATGAAAAATGTGTAAAATCAAGCACCGTGAAGGCATTGTGTGAAAATTGTGAAGGATTTTCCAAAGCGGGCAAAAATTGAAAAAAATGACAGGGCCGGTAGTGTCGAAAAAATCAAAAATGGGAAGGGTGAGGGATTGTCCCAAAACTTGCTACAAGGGGCCAGAGGGGCGGGCTGAATGAAAAATGTGTAAAATCAAGCATCGTGAAGGCATTGTTTGAAAATTGTGAAGGATTTTCCAAAGCGGGCTAAAATTGAAAAAAATGACAGGGCCGGTAGTGTCGAAAAAGTCAAAAATGGGAAAAGTGGGGGATTGTCCCAAAACTTGCTACAAGGGGCCAGAGGGGCGGGCTGAATGAAAAATGTGTAAAATCAAGCACCGTGAAGGCATTGTGTGAAAATTGTGAAGGATTTTCCAAAGCGGGCAAAAATTGAAAAAAATGACAGGGCCGGTAGTGTCGAAAAAGTCAAAAATGGGAAGGGTGAGGGATTGTCCCCAAACTTGCTACAAGGGGCCAGAGGGGCGGGCTGAATGAAAAATGTGTAAAATCAAGCACCGTGAAGGCATTGTGTGAAAATTGTGAAGGATTTTCCAAAGTGGGCAAAAATTGAAAAAAATGACAGGGCCGGTAGTGTCGAAAAAGTCAAAAATGGGAAAAGTGGGGGATTGTCCCAAAAATTGCTACAAGGGGCCAGAGGGGCGGGCTGAATGAAAAATGTGTAAAATCAAGCACCGTGAAGGCATTGTGTGAAAATTGTGAAGGATTTTCCAAAGTGGGCAAAAATTGAAAAAAATGACAGGGCCGGTAGTGTCGAAAAAGTCAAAAATGGGAAGGGTGAGGGATTGTCCCAAAACTTGCTACAAGGGGCCAGAGGGGCGGGCTGAATGAAAAATGTGTAAAATCAAGCACCGTGAAGGCATTGTGTGAAAATTGTGAAGGATTTTCCAAAGTGGGCAAAAATTGAAAAAAATGACAGGGCCGGTAGTGTCGAAAAAGTCAAAAATGGGAAGCGTGAGGGATTGTCCCTAAACTTGCTACAAGGGGCCAGAGGGGCGGGCTGAATGAAAAATGTGTAAAATCAAGCACCGTGAAGGCATTGTGTGAAAATTGTGAAGGATTTTCCAAAGCGGGCAAAAATTGAAAAAAATGACAGGGCCGGTAGTGTCGAAAAAATCAAAAATGGGAAGGGTGAGGGATTGTCCCAAAACTTGCTACAAGGGGCCAGAGGGGCGGGCTGAATGAAAAATGTGTAAAATCAAGCATCGTGAAGGCATTGTGTGAAAATTGTGAAGGATTTTCCAAAGCGGGCAAAAATTGAAAAAAATGACAGGGCCGGTAGTGTCGAAAAAGTCAAAAATGGGAAAAGTGGGGGATTGTCCCAAAACTTGCTCCAAGGGGCCAGAGGGGCGGGCTGAATGAAAAATGTGTAAAATCAAGCACCGTGAAGGCATTGTGTGAAAATTGTGAAGGATTTTCCAAAGTGGGCAAAAATTGAAAAAAATGACAGGGCCGGTAGTGTCGAAAAAGTCAAAAATGGGAAGGGTGAGGGATTGTTCCTAAACTCGCTACAAGGGGCCAGAGGGGCGGGCTGAATGAAAAATGTGTAAAATCAAGCATCGTGAAGGTATTGTTTGAAAATTGTGAAGGATTTTCCAAAGTGGGCAAAAATTGAAAAAAATGACAGGGCCGGTAGTGTCGAAAAAGTCAAAAATGGGAAAAGTGGGGGATTGTCCCAAAACTTGCTACAAGGGGCCAGAGGGGCGGGCTGAATGAAAAATGTGTAAAATCAAGCACCGTGAAGGCATTGTGTGAAAATTGTGAAGGATTTTCCAAAGTGGGCAAAAATTGAAAAAAATGACAGGGCCGGTAGTGTCGAAAAAGTCAAAAATGGGAAGGGTGAGGGATTGTCCCAAAACTTGCTACAAGGGGCCAGAGGGGCGGGCTGAATGAAAAATGTGTAAAATCAAGCACCGTGAAGGCATTGTGTGAAAATTGTGAAGGATTTTCCAAAGTGGGCAAAAATTGAAAAAAATGACAGGGCCGGTAGTGTCGAAAAAGTCAAAAATAGGGAAGGGTGGGGGATTGTCCCAAAACTTGCTACAAGGGGCCAGAGGGGCGGGCTGAATGAAAAATGTGTAAAATCAAGCACCGTGAAGGCATTGTGTGAAAATTGTGAAGGATTTTCCAAAGTGGGCAAAAATTGAAAAAAATGACAGGGCCGGTAGTGTCGAAAAAGTCAAAAATGGGAAGGGTGAGGGATTGTCCCTAAACTTGCTACAAGGGGCCAGAGGGGCGGGCTGAATGAAAAATGTGTAAAATCAAGCACCGTGAAGGCATTGTGTGAAAATTGTGAAGGATTTTCCAAAGTGGGCAAAAATTGAAAGAAATGACAGGGCCGGTAGTGTCGAAAAAGTCAAAAATGGGAAGGGTGAGGGATTGTCCCTAAACTTGCTACAAGGGGCCAGAGGGGCGGGCTGAATGAAAAATGTGTAAAATCAAGCACCGTGAAGGCATTGTGTGAAAATTGTGAAGGATTTTCCAAAGTGGGCAAAAATTGAAAAAAATGACAGGGCCGGTAGTGTCGAAAAAGTCAAAAATGGGAAGGGTGAGGGTTTGTCCCCAAACTTGCTACAAGGGGCCAGAGGGGCGGGCTGAATGAAAAATGTGTAAAATCAAGCACCGTGAAGGCATTGTGTGAAAATTGTGAAGGATTTTCCAAAGTGGGCAAAAATTGAAAAAAATGACAGGGCCGGTAGTGTCGAAAAAGTCAAAAATGGGAAGGGTGAGGGATTGTCCCTAAACTTGCTACAAGGGGCCAGAGGGGCGGGCTGAATGAAAAATGTGTAAAATCAAGCACCGTGAAGGCATTGTGTGAAAATTGTGAAGGATTTTCCAAAGCGGGCAAAAATTGAAAAAAATGACAGGGCCGGTAGTGTCGAAAAAGTCAAAAATGGGAAGGGTGAGGGATTGTCCCAAAACTTGCTACAAGGGGCCAGAGGGGCGGGCTGAATGAAAAATGTGTAAAATCAAGCACCGTGAAGGCATTGTGTGAAAATTGTGAAGGATTTTCCAAAGTGGGCAAAAATTGAAAAAAATGACAGGGCCGGTAGTGTCGAAAAAGTCAAAAATGGGAAGGGTGAGGGATTGTCCCTAAACTTGCTACAAGGGGCCAGAGGGGCGGGCTGAATGAAAAATGTGTAAAATCAAGCACCGTGAAGGCATTGTGTGAAAATTGTGAAGGATTTTCCAAAGCGGGCAAAAATTGAAAAAAATGACAGGGCCGGTAGTGTCGAAAAAGTCAAAAATGGGAAGGGTGAGGGATTGTCCCCAAACTTGCTACAAGGGGCCAGAGGGGCGGGCTGAATGAAAAATGTGTAAAATCAAGCACCGTGAAGGCATTGTGTGAAAATTGTGAAGGATTTTCCAAAGTGGGCAAAAATTGAAAAAAATGACAGGGCCGGTAGTGTCGAAAAATCAAAAATGGGAAGGGTGAGGGATTGTTCCTAAACTCGCTACAAGGGGCCAGAGGGGCGGGCTGAATGAAAAATGTGTAAAATCAAGCACCGTGAAGGCATTGTGTGAAAATTGTGAAGGATTTTCCAAAGTGGGCAAAAATTGAAAAAAATGACAGGGCCGGTAGTGTCGAAAAAGTCAAAAATGGGAATGGTGAGGGATTGTCCCAAAACTCGCTACAAGGGGCCAGAGGGGCGGGCTGAATGAAAAATGTGTAAAATCAAGCACCGTGAAGGCATTGTGTGAAAATTGTGAAGGATTTTCCAAAGTGGGCAAAAATTGAAAAAAATGACAGGGCCGGTAGTGTCGAAAAAGTCAAAAATGGGAAGGGTGAGGGATTGTCCTTAAACTTGCTACAAGGGGCCAGAGGGGCGGGCTGAATGAAAAATGTGTAAAATCAAGCACCGTGAAGGCATTGTGTGAAAATTGTGAAGGATTTTCCAAAGTGGGCAAAAATTGAAAAAAATGACAGGGCCGGTAGTGTCGAAAAAGTCAAAAATGGGAAGGGTGGGGGATTGTCCCAAAACTTGCTACAAGGGGCCAGAGGGGCGGGCTGAATGAAAAATGTGTAAAATCAAGCACCGTGAAGGCATTGTGTGAAAATTGTGAAGGATTTTCCAAAGTGGGCAAAAATTGAAAAAAATGACAGGGCCGGTAGTGTTGAAAAAGTCAAAAATGGGAAAAGTGGGGGATTGTCCCAAAAATTGCTACAAGGGGCCAGAGGGGTGGGCTGAATGAAAAATGTGTAAAATCAAGCACCGTGAAGGCATTGTGTGAAAATTGTGAAGGATTTTCCAAAGTGGGCAAAAATTGAAAAAAATGACAGGGCCGGTAGTGTCGAAAAAGTCAAAAATGGGAAGGGTGAGGGATTGTCCCTAAACTTGCTACAAGGGGCCAGATGGGCGGGCTGAATGAAAAATGTGTAAAATCAAGCACCGTGAAGGCATTGTGTGAAAATTGTGAAGGATTTTCCAAAGTGTGCAAAAATTGAAAAAAATGACAGGGCCGGTAGTGTCGAAAAAGTCAAAAATAGGGAAGGGTGGGGGATTGTCCCAAAACTTGCTACAAGGGGCCAGAGGGGCGGGCTGAATGAAAAATGTGTAAAATCAAGCACAGTGAAGGCATTGTGTGAAAATTGTGAAGGATTTTCCAAAGTGGGCAAAAATTGAAAAAAATGACAGGGCCGGTAGTGTCGAAAAAGTCAAAAATGGGAAGGGTGAGGGATTGTCCCTAAACTTGCTACAAGGGGCCAGAGGGGCGGGCTGAATGAAAAATGTGTAAAATCAAGCACCGTGAAGGCATTGTGTGAAAATTGTGAAGGATTTTCCAAAGTGGGCAAAAATTGAAAAAAATGACAGGGCCGGTAGTGTCGAAAAAGTCAAAAATGGGAAGGGTGGGGGATTGTCCCAAAACTTGCTACAAGGGGCCAGAGGGGCGGGCTGAATGAAAAATGTGTAAAATCAAGCACCGTGAAGGCATTGTGTGAAAATTGTGAAGGATTTTCCAAAGTGGGCAAAAATTGAAAAAAATGACAGGGCCGGTAGTGTCGAAAAAGTCAAAAATGGGAAGGGTGGGGGATTGTCCCTAAACTTGCTACAAGGGGCCAGAGGGGCGGGCTGAATGAAAAATGTGTAAAATCAAGCACCGTGAAGGCATTGTGTGAAAATTGTGAAGGATTTTCCAAAGTGGGCAAAAATTGAAAAAAATGACAGGGCCGGTAGTGTCGAAAAAGTCAAAAATGGGAAGGGTGAGGGATTGTCCCTAAACTTGCTACAAGGGGCCAGATGGGCGGGCTGAATGAAAAATGTGTAAAATCAAGCACCGTGAAGGCATTGTGTGAAAATTGTGAAGGATTTTCCAAAGTGTGCAAAAATTGAAAAAAATGACAGGGCCGGTAGTGTCGAAAAAGTCAAAAATAGGGAAGGGTGGGGGATTGTCCCAAAACTTGCTACAAGGGGCCAGAGGGGCGGGCTGAATGAAAAATGTGTAAAATCAAGCACCGTGAAGGCATTGTGTGAAAATTGTGAAGGATTTTCCAAAGTGGGCAAAAATTGAAAAAAATGACAGGGCCGGTAGTGTCGAAAAAGTCAAAAATGGGAAGGGTGAGGGATTGTCCCTAAACTTGCTACAAGGGGCCAGAGGGGCGGGCTGAATGAAAAATGTGTAAAATCAAGCACCGTGAAGGCATTGTGTGAAAATTGTGAAGGATTTTCCAAAGTGGGCAAAAATTGAAAAAAATGACAGGGCCGGTAGTGTCGAAAAAGTCAAAAATGGGAAGGGTGGGGGATTGTCCCAAAACTTGCTACAAGGGGCCAGAGGGGCGGGCTGAATGAAAAATGTGTAAAATCAAGCACCGTGAAGGCATTGTGTGAAAATTGTGAAGGATTTTCCAAAGTGGGCAAAAATTGAAAAAAATGACAGGGCCGGTAGTGTCGAAAAAGTCAAAAATGGGAAGGGTGAGGGATTGTCCCTAAACTTTCTACAAGGGGCCAGAGGGGCGGGCTGAATGAAAAATGTGTAAAATCAAGCACCGTGAAGGCATTGTGTGAAAATTGTGAAGGATTTTCCAAAGTGGGCAAAAATTGAAAAAAATGACAGGGCCGGTAGTGTCGAAAAAGTCAAAAATGGGAAGGGTGAGGGATTGTCCCTAAACTTGCTACAAGGGGCCAGAGGGGCGGGCTGAATGAAAAATGTGTAAAATCAAGCACCGTGAAGGCATTGTGTGAAAATTGTGAAGGATTTTCCAAAGCGGGCAAAAATTGAAAAAAATGACAGGGCCGGTAGTGTCGAAAAAGTCAAAAATGGGAAGGGTGAGGGATTGTCCCAAAACTTGCTACAAGGGGCCAGAGGGGCGGGCTGAATGAAAAATGTGTAAAATCAAGCACCGTGAAGGCATTGTGTGAAAATTGTGAAGGATTTTCCAAAGTGGGCAAAAATTGAAAAAAATGACAGGGCCGGTAGTGTCGAAAAAGTCAAAAATGGGAAGGGTGAGGGATTGTTCCTAAACTCGCTACAAGGGGCCAGAGGGGCGGGCTGAATGAAAAATGTGTAAAATCAAGCACCGTGAAGGCATTGTGTGAAAATTGTGAAGGATTTTCCAAAGCGGGCAAAAATTGAAAAAAATGACAGGGCCGGTAGTGTCGAAAAAATCAAAAATGGGAAGGGTGAGGGATTGTCCCAAAACTTGCTACAAGGGGCCAGAGGGGCGGGCTGAATGAAAAATGTGTAAAATCAAGCATCGTGAAGGCATTGTTTGAAAATTGTGAAGGATTTTCCAAAGTGGGCAAAAATTGAAAAAAATGACAGGGCCGGTAGTGTCGAAAAAGTCAAAAATGGGAAGGGTGAGGGATTGTCCCTAAACTTGCTACAAGGGGCCAGAGGGGCGGGCTGAATGAAAAATGTGTAAAATCAAGCACCGTGAAGGCATTGTGTGAAAATTGTGAAGGATTTTCCAAAGTGGGCAAAAATTGAAAAAAATGACAGGGCCGGTAGTGTCGAAAAAGTCAAAAATGGGAAGGGTGAGGGATTGTCCCAAAACTTGCTACAAGGGGCCAGAGGGGCGGGCTGAATGAAAAATGTGTAAAATCAAGCACCGTGAAGGCATTGTGTGAAAATTGTGAAGGATTTTCCAAAGTGGGCAAAAATTGAAAAAAATGACAGGGCCGGTAGTGTCGAAAAAGTCAAAAATGGGAAGGGTGAGGGATTGTTCCTAAACTCGCTACAAGGGGCCAGAGGGGCGGGCTGAATGAAAAATGTGTAAAATCAAGCATCGTGAAGGCATTGTTTGAAAATTGTGAAGGATTTTCCAAAGTGGGCAAAAATTGAAAAAAATGACAGGGCCGGTAGTGTCGAAAAAGTCAAAAATGGGAAGGGTGAGGGATTGTTCCTAAACTCGCTACAAGGGGCCAGAGGGGCGGGCTGAATGAAAAATGTGTAAAATCAAGCATCGTGAAGGCATTGTTTGAAAATTGTGAAGGATTTTCCAAAGTGGGCAAAAATTGAAAAAAATGACAGGGCCGGTAGTGTCGAAAAAGTCAAAAATGGGAAGGGTGAGGGATTGTCCCAAAACTTGCTACAAGGGGCCAGAGGGGCGGGCTGAATGAAAAATGTGTAAAATCAAGCACCGTGAAGGCATTGTGTGAAAATTGTGAAGGATTTTCCAAAGTGGGCAAAAATTGAAAAAAATGACAGGGCCGGTAGTGTCGAAAAAGTCAAAAATGGGAAAAGTGGGGGATTGTCCCAAAACTTGCTCCAAGGGGCCAGAGGGGCGGGCTGAATGAAAAATGTGTAAAATCAAGCACCGTGAAGGCATTGTGTGAAAATTGTGAAGGATTTTCCAAAGCGGGCAAAAATTGAAAAAAATGACAGGGCCGGTAGTGTCGAAAAAGTCAAAAATGGGAAGGGTGAGGGATTGTCCCCAAACTTGCTACAAGGGGCCAGAGGGGCGGGCTGAATGAAAAATGTGTAAAATCAAGCATCGTGAAGGCATTGTTTGAAAATTGTGAAGGATTTTCCAAAGTGGGCAAAAATTGAAAAAAATGACAGGGCCGGTAGTGTCGAAAAAGTCAAAAATGGGAAGGGTGAGGGATTGTTCCTAAACTCGCTACAAGGGGCCAGAGGGGCGGGCTGAATGAAAAATGTGTAAAATCAAGCATCGTGAAGGCATTGTTTGAAAATTGTGAAGGATTTTCCAAAGTGGGCAAAAATTGAAAAAAATGACAGGGCCGGTAGTGTCGAAAAAGTCAAAAATGGGAAGGGTGAGGGATTGTCCCAAAACTTGCTACAAGGGGCCAGAGGGGCGGGCTGAATGAAAAATGTGTAAAATCAAGCACCGTGAAGGCATTGTGTGAAAATTGTGAAGGATTTTCCAAAGTGGGCAAAAATTGAAAAAAATGACAGGGCCGGTAGTGTCGAAAAAGTCAAAAATGGGAAGGGTGAGGGATTGTCCCAAAACTTGCTACAAGGGGCCAGAGGGGCGGGCTGAATGAAAAATGTGTAAAATCAAGCACCGTGAAGGCATTGTGTGAAAATTGTGAAGGATTTTCCAAAGTGGGCAAAAATTGAAAAAAATGACAGGGCCGGTAGTGTCGAAAAAGTCAAAAATGGGAAAAGTGGGGGATTGTCCCAAAACTTGCTCCAAGGGGCCAGAGGGGCGGGCTGAATGAAAAATGTGTAAAATCAAGCACCGTGAAGGCATTGTGTGAAAATTGTGAAGGATTTTCCAAAGTGGGCAAAAATTGAAAAAAATGACAGGGCCGGTAGTGTCGAAAAAGTCAAAAATGGGAAGGGTGAGGGATTGTTCCTAAACTCGCTACAAGGGGCCAGAGGGGCGGGCTGAATGAAAAATGTGTAAAATCAAGCACCGTGAAGGCATTGTGTGAAAATTGTGAAGGATTTTCCAAAGCGGGCAAAAATTGAAAAAAATGACAGGGCCGGTAGTGTCGAAAAAATCAAAAATGGGAAGGGTGAGGGATTGTCCCAAAACTTGCTACAAGGGGCCAGAGGGGCGGGCTGAATGAAAAATGTGTAAAATCAAGCATCGTGAAGGCATTGTGTGAAAATTGTGAAGGATTTTCCAAAGTGGGCAAAAATTGAAAAAAATGACAGGGCCGGTAGTGTCGAAAAAGTCAAAAATGGGAAGGGTGAGGGATTGTCCCTAAACTTGCTACAAGGGGCCAGAGGGGCGGGCTGAATGAAAAATGTGTAAAATCAAGCACCGTGAAGGCATTGTGTGAAAATTGTGAAGGATTTTCCAAAGTGGGCAAAAATTGAAAAAAATGACAGGGCCGGTAGTGTCGAAAAAGTCAAAAATGGGAAGGGTGAGGGATTGTCCCAAAACTTGCTACAAGGGGCCAGAGGGGCGGGCTGAATGAAAAATGTGTAAAATCAAGCACCGTGAAGGCATTGTGTGAAAATTGTGAAGGATTTTCCAAAGTGGGCAAAAATTGAAAAAAATGACAGGGCCGGTAGTGTCGAAAAAGTCAAAAATGGGAAGGGTGAGGGATTGTTCCTAAACTCGCTACAAGGGGCCAGAGGGGCGGGCTGAATGAAAAATGTGTAAAATCAAGCATCGTGAAGGCATTGTTTGAAAATTGTGAAGGATTTTCCAAAGTGGGCAAAAATTGAAAAAAATGACAGGGCCGGTAGTGTCGAAAAAGTCAAAAATGGGAAGGGTGAGGGATTGTCCCAAAACTTGCTACAAGGGGCCAGAGGGGCGGGCTGAATGAAAAATGTGTAAAATCAAGCACCGTGAAGGCATTGTGTGAAAATTGTGAAGGATTTTCCAAAGTGGGCAAAAATTGAAAAAAATGACAGGGCCGGTAGTGTCGAAAAAGTCAAAAATGGGAAAAGTGGGGGATTGTCCCAAAACTTGCTCCAAGGGGCCAGAGGGGCGGGCTGAATGAAAAATGTGTAAAATCAAGCACCGTGAAGGCATTGTGTGAAAATTGTGAAGGATTTTCCAAAGCGGGCAAAAATTGAAAAAAATGACAGGGCCGGTAGTGTCGAAAAAGTCAAAAATGGGAAGGGTGAGGGATTGTCCCCAAACTTGCTACAAGGGGCCAGAGGGGCGGGCTGAATGAAAAATGTGTAAAATCAAGCATCGTGAAGGCATTGTTTGAAAATTGTGAAGGATTTTCCAAAGTGGGCAAAAATTGAAAAAAATGACAGGGCCGGTAGTGTCGAAAAAGTCAAAAATGGGAAGGGTGAGGGATTGTTCCTAAACTCGCTACAAGGGGCCAGAGGGGCGGGCTGAATGAAAAATGTGTAAAATCAAGCATCGTGAAGGCATTGTTTGAAAATTGTGAAGGATTTTCCAAAGTGGGCAAAAATTGAAAAAAATGACAGGGCCGGTAGTGTCGAAAAAGTCAAAAATGGGAAGGGTGAGGGATTGTCCCAAAACTTGCTACAAGGGGCCAGAGGGGCGGGCTGAATGAAAAATGTGTAAAATCAAGCACCGTGAAGGCATTGTGTGAAAATTGTGAAGGATTTTCCAAAGTGGGCAAAAATTGAAAAAAATGACAGGGCCGGTAGTGTCGAAAAAGTCAAAAATGGGAAAAGTGGGGGATTGTCCCAAAACTTGCTCCAAGGGGCCAGAGGGGCGGGCTGAATGAAAAATGTGTAAAATCAAGCACCGTGAAGGCATTGTGTGAAAATTGTGAAGGATTTTCCAAAGTGGGCAAAAATTGAAAAAAATGACAGGGCCGGTAGTGTCGAAAAAGTCAAAAATGGGAAGGGTGAGGGATTGTCCCTAAACTTGCTACAAGGGGCCAGAGGGGCGGGCTGAATGAAAAATGTGTAAAATCAAGCACCGTGAAGGCATTGTGTGAAAATTGTGAAGGATTTTCCAAAGTGGGCAAAAATTGAAAAAAATGACAGGGCCGGTAGTGTCGAAAAAGTCAAAAATGGGAAGGGTGAGGGATTGTCCCAAAGCTTGCTACAAGGGGCCAGAGGGGCGGGCTGAATGAAAAATGTGTAAAATCAAGCACCGTGAAGGCATTGTGTGAAAATTGTGAAGGATTTTCCAAAGTGGGCAAAAATTGAAAAAAATGACAGGGCCGGTAGTGTCGAAAAAGTCAAAAATGGGAAGGGTGAGGGATTGTTCCTAAACTCGCTACAAGGGGCCAGAGGGGCGGGCTGAATGAAAAATGTGTAAAATCAAGCACCGTGAAGGCATTGTGTGAAAATTGTGAAGGATTTTCCAAAGCGGGCAAAAATTGAAAAAAATGACAGGGCCGGTAGTGTCGAAAAAATCAAAAATGGGAAGGGTGAGGGATTGTCCCAAAACTTGCTACAAGGGGCCAGAGGGGCGGGCTGAATGAAAAATGTGTAAAATCAAGCATCGTGAAGGCATTGTTTGAAAATTGTGAAGGATTTTCCAAAGTGGGCAAAAATTGAAAAAAATGACAGGGCCGGTAGTGTCGAAAAAGTCAAAAATGGGAAGGGTGAGGGATTGTCCCTAAACTTGCTACAAGGGGCCAGAGGGGCGGGCTGAATGAAAAATGTGTAAAATCAAGCACCGTGAAGGCATTGTGTGAAAATTGTGAAGGATTTTCCAAAGTGGGCAAAAATTGAAAAAAATGACAGGGCCGGTAGTGTCGAAAAAGTCAAAAATGGGAAGGGTGAGGGATTGTCCCAAAACTTGCTACAAGGGGCCAGAGGGGCGGGCTGAATGAAAAATGTGTAAAATCAAGCACCGTGAAGGCATTGTGTGAAAATTGTGAAGGATTTTCCAAAGTGGGCAAAAATTGAAAAAAATGACAGGGCCGGTAGTGTCGAAAAAGTCAAAAATGGGAAGGGTGAGGGATTGTTCCTAAACTCGCTACAAGGGGCCAGAGGGGCGGGCTGAATGAAAAATGTGTAAAATCAAGCATCGTGAAGGCATTGTTTGAAAATTGTGAAGGATTTTCCAAAGTGGGCAAAAATTGAAAAAAATGACAGGGCCGGTAGTGTCGAAAAAGTCAAAAATGGGAAGGGTGAGGGATTGTCCCAAAACTTGCTACAAGGGGCCAGAGGGGCGGGCTGAATGAAAAATGTGTAAAATCAAGCACCGTGAAGGCATTGTGTGAAAATTGTGAAGGATTTTCCAAAGTGGGCAAAAATTGAAAAAAATGACAGGGCCGGTAGTGTCGAAAAAGTCAAAAATGGGAAAAGTGGGGGATTGTCCCAAAACTTGCTCCAAGGGGCCAGAGGGGCGGGCTGAATGAAAAATGTGTAAAATCAAGCACCGTGAAGGCATTGTGTGAAAATTGTGAAGGATTTTCCAAAGCGGGCAAAAATTGAAAAAAATGACAGGGCCGGTAGTGTCGAAAAAGTCAAAAATAGGGAAGGGTGGGGGATTGTCCCAAAACTTGCTACAAGGGGCCAGAGGGGCGGGCTGAATGAAAAATGTGTAAAATCAAGCACCGTGAAGGCATTGTGTGAAAATTGTGAAGGATTTTCCAAAGTGGGCAAAAATTGAAAAAAATGACAGGGCCGGTAGTGTCGAAAAATCAAAAATGGGAAGGGTGAGGGATTGTTCCTAAACTCGCTACAAGGGGCCAGAGGGGCGGGCTGAATGAAAAATGTGTAAAATCAAGCACCGTGAAGGCATTGTGTGAAAATTGTGAAGGATTTTCCAAAGTGGGCAAAAATTGAAAAAAATGACAGGGCCGGTAGTGTCGAAAAAGTCAAAAATGGGAAGGGTGAGGGATTGTCCCTAAACTTGCTACAAGGGGCCAGATGGGCGGGCTGAATGAAAAATGTGTAAAATCAAGCACCGTGAAGGCATTGTGTGAAAATTGTGAAGGATTTTCCAAAGTGGGCAAAAATTGAAAAAAATGACAGGGCCGGTAGTGTCGAAAAAGTCAAAAATAGGGAAGGGTGGGGGATTGTCCCAAAACTTGCTACAAGGGGCCAGAGGGGCGGGCTGAATGAAAAATGTGTAAAATCAAGCACCGTGAAGGCATTGTGTGAAAATTGTGAAGGATTTTCCAAAGTGGGCAAAAATTGAAAAAAATGACAGGGCCGGTAGTGTCGAAAAAGTCAAAAATGGGAAGGGTGAGGGATTGTCCCTAAACTTGCTACAAGGGGCCAGAGGGGCGGGCTGAATGAAAAATGTGTAAAATCAAGCACCGTGAAGGCATTGTGTGAAAATTGTGAAGGATTTTCCAAAGTGGGCAAAAATTGAAAAAAATGACAGGGCCGGTAGTGTCGAAAAAGTCAAAAATGGGAAGGGTGAGGGATTGTCCCTAAACTTGCTACAAGGGGCCAGAGGGGCGGGCTGAATGAAAAATGTGTAAAATCAAGCACCGTGAAGGCATTGTGTGAAAATTGTGAAGGATTTTCCAAAGCGGGGAAAAATTGAAAAAAATGACAGGGCCGGTAGTGTCGAAAAAGTCAAAAATGGGAAGGGTGGGGGATTGTCCCAAAACTTGCTACAAGGGGCCAGAGGGGCGGGCTGAATGAAAAATGTGTAAAATCAAGCACCGTGAAGGCATTGTGTGAAAATTGTGAAGGATTTTCCAAAGTGGGCAAAAATTGAAAAAAATGACAGGGCCGGTAGTGTCGAAAAAGTCAAAAATGGGAAGGGTGGGGGATTGTCCCAAAACTTGCTACAAGGGGCCAGAGGGGCGGGCTGAATGAAAAATGTGTAAAATCAAGCACCGTGAAGGCATTGTGTGAAAATTGTGAAGGATTTTCCAAAGTGGGCAAAAATTGAAAAAAATGACAGGGCCGGTAGTGTCGAAAAAGTCAAAAATGGGAAGGGTGAGGGATTGTCCCTAAACTTGCTACAAGGGGCCAGAGGGGCGGGCTGAATGAAAAATGTGTAAAATCAAGCACCGTGAAGGCATTGTGTGAAAATTGTGAAGGATTTTCCAAAGTGGGCAAAAATTGAAAAAAATGACAGGGCCGGTAGTGTCGAAAAAGTCAAAAATGGGAATGGTGAGGGATTGTCCCAAAACTTGCTACAAGGGGCCAGAGGGGCGGGCTGAATGAAAAATGTGTAAAATCAAGCACCGTGAAGGCATTGTGTGAAAATTGTGAAGGATTTTCCAAAGTGGGCAAAAATTGAAAAAAATGACAGGGCCGGTAGTGTCGAAAAAGTCAAAAATGGGAAGGGTGAGGGATTGTTCCTAAACTCGCTACAAGGGGCCAGAGGGGCGGGCTGAATGAAAAATGTGTAAAATCAAGCACCGTGAAGGCATTGTGTGAAAATTGTGAAGGATTTTCCAAAGTGGGCAAAAATTGAAAAAAATGACAGGGCCGGTAGTGTCGAAAAAGTCAAAAATAGGGAAGGGTGGGTGATTGTCCCAAAACTTGCTACAAGGGGCCAGAGGGGCGGGCTGAATGAAAAATGTGTAAAATCAAGCACCGTGAAGGCATTGTGTGAAAATTGTGAAGGATTTTCCAAAGTGGGCAAAAATTGAAAAAAATGACAGGGCCGGTAGTGTCGAAAAAGTCAAAAATAGGGAAGGGTGGGTGATTGTCCCAAAACTTGCTACAAGGGGCCAGAGGGGCGGGCTGAATGAAAAATGTGTAAAATCAAGCACCGTGAAGGCATTGTGTGAAAATTGTGAAGGATTTTCCAAAGTGGGCAAAAATTGAAAAAAATGACAGGGCCGGTAGTGTCGAAAAAGTCAAAAATGGGAAGGGTGGGGGATTGTCCCAAAACTTGCTACAAGGGGCCAGAGGGGCGGGCTGAATGAAAAATGTGTAAAATCAAGCACCGTGAAGGCATTGTGTGAAAATTGTGAAGGATTTTCCAAAGTGGGCAAAAATTGAACAAAATGACAGGGCCGGTAGTGTCGAAAAAGTCAAAAATGGGAAGGGTGGGGGATTGTCCCAAAACTTGCTACAAGGGGCCAGAGGGGCGGGCTGAATGAAAAATGTGTAAAATCAAGCACCGTGAAGGCATTGTTTGAAAATTGTGAAGGATTTTCCAAAGTGGGCAAAAATTGAAAAAAATGACAGGGCCGGTAGTGTTGAAAAAGTCAAAAATGGGAAAAGTGGGGGATTGTCCCAAAAATTGCTACAAGGGGCCAGAGGGGCGGGCTGAATGAAAAATGTGTAAAATCAAGCACCGTGAAGGCATTGTGTGAAAATTGTGAAGGATTTTCCAAAGCGGGCAAAAATTGAAAAAAATGACAGGGCCGGTAGTGTCGAAAAAGTCAAAAATGGGAAGGGTGAGGGATTGTCCCCAAACTTGCTACAAGGGGCCAGAGGGGCGGGCTGAATGAAAAATGTGTAAAATCAAGCACCGTGAAGGCATTGTGTGAAAATTGTGAAGGATTTTCCAAAGTGGGCAAAAATTGAAAAAAATGACAGGGCCGGTAGTGTCGAAAAAGTCAAAAATGGGAAGGGTGAGGGATTGTCCCTAAACTTGCTACAAGGGGCCAGAGGGGCGGGCTGAATGAAAAATGTGTAAAATCAAGCACCGTGAAGGCATTGTGTGAAAATTGTGAAGGATTTTCCAAAGTGGGCAAAAATTGAAAAAAATGACAGGGCCGGTAGTGTCGAAAAAGTCAAAAATGGGAAGGGTGAGGTATTGTCCCAAAACTTGCTACAAGGGGCCAGAGGGGCGGGCTGAATGAAAAATGTGTAAAATCAAGCACCGTGAAGGCATTGTGTGAAAATTGTGAAGGATTTTCCAAAGTGGGCAAAAATTGAAAAAAATGACAGGGCCGGTAGTGTCGAAAAAGTCAAAAATAGGGAAGGGTGGGGGATTGTCCCAAAACTTGCTACAAGGGGCCAGAGGGGCGGGCTGAATGAAAAATGTGTAAAATCAAGCACCGTGAAGGCATTGTGTGAAAGTTGTGAAGGATTTTCCAAAGTGGGCAAAAATTTAAAAAAATGACAGGGCCGGTAGTGTCGAAAAAGTCAAAAATGGGAAGGGTGAGGGATTGTCCCTAAACTTGCTACAAGGGGCCAGAGGGGCGGGCTGAATGAAAAATGTGTAAAATCAAGCACCGTGAAGGCATTGTGTGAAAATTGTGAAGGATTTTCCAAAGTGGGCAAAAATTGAAAAAAATGACAGGGCCGGTAGTGTCGAAAAAGTCAAAAATGGGAAGGGTGAGGGATTGTCCCTAAACTTGCTACAAGGGGCCAGAGGGGCGGACTGAATGAAAAATGTGTAAAATCAAGCACCGTGAAGGCATTGTGTGAAAATTGTGAAGGATTTTCCAAAGCGGGCAAAAATTGACAAAAATGACAGGGCCGGTAGTGTCGAAAAAGTCAAAAATGGGAAGGGTGGGGGATTGTCCCAAAACTTGCTACAAGGGGCCAGAGGGGCGGGCTGAATGAAAAATGTGTAAAATCAAGCACTGTGAAGGCATTGTGTGAAAATTGTGAAGGATTTTCCAAAGTGGGCAAAAATTGAAAAAAATGACAGGGCCGGTAGTGTCGAAAAAATCAAAAATGGGAAGGGTGAGGGATTGTCCCAAAACTTGCTACAAGGGGCCAGAGGGGCGGGCTGAATGAAAAATGTGTAAAATCAAGCATCGTGAAGGCATTGTTTGAAAATTGTGAAGGATTTTCCAAAGTGGGCAAAAATTGAAAAAAATGACAGGGCCGGTAGTGTCGAAAAAGTCAAAAATGGGAAAAGTGGGGGATTGTCCCAAAACTTGCTACAAGGGGCCAGAGGGGCGGGCTGAATGAAAAATGTGTAAAATCAAGCACCGTGAAGGCATTGTGTGAAAATTGTGAAGGATTTTCCAAAGCGGGCAAAAATTGAAAAAAATGACAGGGCCGGTAGTGTCGAAAAAATCAAAAATGGGAAGGGTGAGGGATTGTCCCAAAACTTGCTACAAGGGGCCAGAGGGGCGGGCTGAATTAAAAATGTGTAAAATCAAGCATCGTGAAGGCATTGTTTGAAAATTGTGAAGGATTTTCCAAAGTTGGCAAAAATTGAAAAAAATGACAGGGCCGGTAGTGTCGAAAAAGTCAAAAATGGGAAAAGTGGGGGATTGTCCCAAAAATTGCTACAAGGGGCCAGAGGGGCGGGCTGAATGAAAAATGTGTAAAATCAAGCACCGTGAAGGCATTGTGTGAAAATTGTGAAGGATTTTCCAAAGTGGGCAAAAATTGAAAAAAATGACAGGGCCGGTAGTGTCGAAAAAGTCAAAAATGGGAAGGGTGAGGGATTGTCCCTAAACTTGCTACAAGGGGCCAGAGGGGCGGGCTGAATGAAAAATGTGTAAAATCAAGCACCGTGAAGGCATTGTGTGAAAATTGTGAAGGATTTTCCAAAGTGGGCAAAAATTGAAAAAAATGACAGGGCCGGTAGTGTCGAAAAAGTCAAAAATGGGAAGGGTGAGGGATTGTCCCTAAACTTGCTACAAGGGGCCAGAGGGGCGGGCTGAATGAAAAATGTGTAAAATCAAGCACCGTGAAGGCATTGTGTGAAAATTGTGAAGGATTTTCCAAAGTGGGCAAAAATTGAAAAAAATGACAGGGCCGGTAGTGTCGAAAAAGTCAAAAATGGGAAGGGTGAGGGATTGTTCCTAAACTCGCTACAAGGGGCCAGAGGGGCGGGCTGAATGAAAAATGTGTAAAATCAAGCACCGTGAAGGCATTGTGTGAAAATTGTGAAGGATTTTCCAAAGTGGGCAAAAATTGAAAAAAATGACAGGGCCGGTAGTGTCGAAAAAGTCAAAAATAGGGAAGGGTGGGTGATTGTCCCAAAACTTGCTACAAGGGGCCAGAGGGGCGGGCTGAATGAAAAATGTGTAAAATCAAGCACCGTGAAGGCATTGTGTGAAAATTGTGAAGGATTTTCCAAAGTGGGCAAAAATTGAAAAAAATGACAGGGCCGGTAGTGTCGAAAAAGTCAAAAATGGGAAGGGTGAGGGATTGTCCTTAAACTTGCTACAAGGGGCCAGAGGGGCGGGCTGAATGAAAAATGTGTAAAATCAAGCACCGTGAAGGCATTGTGTGAAAATTGTGAAGGATTTTCCAAAGTGGGCAAAAATTGAAAAAAATGACAGGGCCGGTAGTGTCGAAAAAGTCAAAAATGGGAAGGGTGAGGGATTGTCCCAAAACTTGCTACAAGGGGCCAGAGGGGCGGGCTGAATGAAAAATGTGTAAAATCAAGCATCGTGAAGGCATTGTTTGAAAATTGTGAAGGATTTTCCAAAGTGGGCAAAAATTGAAAAAAATGACAGGGCCGGTAGTGTCGAAAAAGTCAAAAATGGGAAAAGTGGGGGATTGTCCCAAAACTTGCTACAAGGGGCCAGAGGGGCGGGCTGAATGAAAAATGTGTAAAATCAAGCACCGTGAAGGCATTGTGTGAAAATTGTGAAGGATTTTCCAAAGTGGGCAAAAATTGAAAAAAATGACAGGGCCGGTAGTGTCGAAAAAGTCAAAAATGGGAATGGTGAGGGATTGTCCCAAAACTTGCTACAAGGGGCCAGAGGGGCGGGCTGAATGAAAAATGTGTAAAATCAAGCACCGTGAAGGCATTGTGTGAAAATTGTGAAGGATTTTCCAAAGTGGGCAAAAATTGAAAAAAATGACAGGGCCGGTAGTGTCGAAAAAGTCAAAAATGGGAAGGGTGGGGGATTGTCCCAAAACTTGCTACAAGGGGCCAGAGGGGCGGGCTGAATGAAAAATGTGTAAAATCAAGCACCGTGAAGGCATTGTTTGAAAATTGTGAAGGATTTTCCAAAGTGGGCAAAAATTGAAAAAAATGACAGGGCCGGTAGTGTTGAAAAAGTCAAAAATGGGAAAAGTGGGGGATTGTCCCAAAAATTGCTACAAGGGGCCAGAGGGGCGGGCTGAATGAAAAATGTGTAAAATCAAGCACCGTGAAGGCATTGTGTGAAAATTGTGAAGGATTTTCCAAAGCGGGCAAAAATTGAAAAAAATGACAGGGCCGGTAGTGTCGAAAAAGTCAAAAATGGGAAGGGTGAGGGATTGTCCCCAAACTTGCTACAAGGGGCCAGAGGGGCGGGCTGAATGAAAAATGTGTAAAATCAAGCACCGTGAAGGCATTGTGTGAAAATTGTGAAGGATTTTCCAAAGTGGGCAAAAATTGAAAAAAATGACAGGGCCGGTAGTGTCGAAAAAGTCAAAAATGGGAAGGGTGAGGGATTGTCCCTAAACTTGCTACAAGGGGCCAGAGGGGCGGGCTGAATGAAAAATGTGTAAAATCAAGCACCGTGAAGGCATTGTGTGAAAATTGTGAAGGATTTTCCAAAGTGGGCAAAAATTGAAAAAAATGACAGGGCCGGTAGTGTCGAAAAAGTCAAAAATAGGGAAGGGTGGGGGATTGTCCCAAAACTTGCTACAAGGGGCCAGAGGGGCGGGCTGAATGAAAAATGTGTAAAATCAAGCACCGTGAAGGCATTGTGTGAAAATTGTGAAGGATTTTCCAAAGTGGGCAAAAATTTAAAAAAATGACAGGGCCGGTAGTGTCGAAAAAGTCAAAAATGGGAAGGGTGAGGGATTGTCCCTAAACTTGCTACAAGGGGCCAGAGGGGCGGGCTGAATGAAAAATGTGTAAAATCAAGCACCGTGAAGGCATTGTGTGAAAATTGTGAAGGATTTTCCAAAGCGGGCAAAAATTGACAAAAATGACAGGGCCGGTAGTGTCGAAAAAGTCAAAAATGGGAAGGGTGGGGGATTGTCCCAAAACTTGCTACAAGGGGCCAGAGGGGCGGGCTGAATGAAAAATGTGTAAAATCAAGCACCGTGAAGGCATTGTGTGAAAATTGTGAAGGATTTTCCAAAGTGGGCAAAAATTGAAAAAAATGACAGGGCCGGTAGTGTCGAAAAAATCAAAAATGGGAAAAGTGGGGGATTGTCCCAAAACTTGCTACAAGGGGCCAGAGGGGCGGGCTGAATGAAAAATGTGTAAAATCAAGCATCGTGAAGGCATTGTTTGAAAATTGTGAAGGATTTTCCAAAGTGGGCAAAAATTGAAAAAAATGACAGGGCCGGTAGTGTCGAAAAAGTCAAAAATGGGAAAAGTGGGGGATTGTCCCAAAACTTGCTACAAGGGGCCAGAGGGGCGGGCTGAATGAAAAATGTGTAAAATCAAGCACCGTGAAGGCATTGTGTGAAAATTGTGAAGGATTTTCCAAAGCGGGCAAAAATTGAAAAAAATGACAGGGCCGGTAGTGTCGAAAAAATCAAAAATGGGAAGGGTGAGGGATTGTCCCAAAACTTGCTACAAGGGGCCAGAGGGGCGGGCTGAATGAAAAATGTGTAAAATCAAGCATCGTGAAGGCATTGTTTGAAAATTGTGAAGGATTTTCCAAAGTTGGCAAAAATTGAAAAAAATGACAGGGCCGGTAGTGTCGAAAAAGTCAAAAATGGGAAAAGTGGGGGATTGTCCCAAAAATTGCTACAAGGGGCCAGAGGGGCGGGCTGAATGAAAAATGTGTAAAATCAAGCACCGTGAAGGCATTGTGTGAAAATTGTGAAGGATTTTCCAAAGTGGGCAAAAATTGAAAAAAATGACAGGGCCGGTAGTGTCGAAAAAGTCAAAAATGGGAAGGGTGAGGGATTGTCCCTAAACTTGCTACAAGGGGCCAGAGGGGCGGGCTGAATGAAAAATGTGTAAAATCAAGCACCGTGAAGGCATTGTGTGAAAATTGTGAAGGATTTTCCAAAGTGGGCAAAAATTGAAAAAAATGACAGGGCCGGTAGTGTCGAAAAAGTCAAAAATGGGAAGGGTGAGGGATTGTCCCAAAACTTGCTACAAGGGGCCAGAGGGGCGGGCTGAATGAAAAATGTGTAAAATCAAGCATCGTGAAGGCATTGTTTGAAAATTGTGAAGGATTTTCCAAAGTGGGCAAAAATTGAAAAAAATGACAGGGCCGGTAGTGTCGAAAAAGTCAAAAATGGGAAAAGTGGGGGATTGTCCCAAAACTTGCTACAAGGGGCCAGAGGGGCGGGCTGAATGAAAAATGTGTAAAATCAAGCACCGTGAAGGCATTGTGTAAAAATTGTGAAGGATTTTCCAAAGTGGGCAAAAATTGAAAAAAATGACAGGGCCGGTAGTGTCGAAAAAGTCAAAAATGGGAAGGGTGAGGGATTGTCCCAAAACTTGCTACAAGGGGCCAGAGGGGCGGGCTGAATGAAAAATGTGTAAAATCAAGCACCGTGAAGGCATTGTGTGAAAATTGTGAAGGATTTTCCAAAGCGGGGAAAAATTGAAAAAAATGACAGGGCCGGTAGTGTCGAAAAAGTCAAAAATGGGAAGGGTGGGGGATTGTCCCAAAACTTGCTACAAGGGGCCAGAGGGGCGGGCTGAATGAAAAATGTGTAAAATCAAGCACCGTGAAGGCATTGGGTGAAAATTGTGAAGGATTTTCCAAAGTGGGCAAAAATTGAAAAAAATGACAGGGCCGGTAGTGTCGAAAAAGTCAAAAATGGGAAGGGTGGGGGATTGTCCCAAAACTTGCTACAAGGGGCCAGAGGGGCGGGCTGAATGAAAAATGTGTAAAATCAAGCACCGTGAAGGCATTGTGTGAAAATTGTGAAGGATTTTCCAAAGTGGGCAAAAATTGAAAAAAATGACAGGGCCGGTAGTGTCGAAAAAGTCAAAAATGGGAAGGGTGAGGGATTGTCCCTAAACTTTCTACAAGGGGCCAGAGGGGCGGGCTGAATGAAAAATGTGTAAAATCAAGCACCGTGAAGGCATTGTGTGAAAATTGTGAAGGATTTTCCAAAGTGGGCAAAAATTGAAAAAAATGACAGGGCCGGTAGTGTCGAAAAAGTCAAAAATGGGAAGGGTGAGGGATTGTCCCTAAACTTGCTACAAGGGGCCAGAGGGGCGGGCTGAATGAAAAATGTGTAAAATCAAGCACCGTGAAGGCATTGTGTGAAAATTGTGAAGGATTTTCCAAAGCGGGCAAAAATTGAAAAAAATGACAGGGCCGGTAGTGTCGAAAAAGTCAAAAATGGGAAGGGTGAGGGATTGTCCCAAAACTTGCTACAAGGGGCCAGAGGGGCGGGCTGAATGAAAAATGTGTAAAATCAAGCACCGTGAAGGCATTGTGTGAAAATTGTGAAGGATTTTCCAAAGTGGGCAAAAATTGAAAAAAATGACAGGGCCGGTAGTGTCGAAAAAGTCAAAAATGGGAAGGGTGAGGGATTGTTCCTAAACTCGCTACAAGGGGCCAGAGGGGCGGGCTGAATGAAAAATGTGTAAAATCAAGCACCGTGAAGGCATTGTGTGAAAATTGTGAAGGATTTTCCAAAGCGGGCAAAAATTGAAAAAAATGACAGGGCCGGTAGTGTCGAAAAAATCAAAAATGGGAAGGGTGAGGGATTGTCCCAAAACTTGCTACAAGGGGCCAGAGGGGCGGGCTGAATGAAAAATGTGTAAAATCAAGCATCGTGAAGGCATTGTTTGAAAATTGTGAAGGATTTTCCAAAGTGGGCAAAAATTGAAAAAAATGACAGGGCCGGTAGTGTCGAAAAAGTCAAAAATGGGAAGGGTGAGGGATTGTCCCTAAACTTGCTACAAGGGGCCAGAGGGGCGGGCTGAATGAAAAATGTGTAAAATCAAGCACCGTGAAGGCATTGTGTGAAAATTGTGAAGGATTTTCCAAAGTGGGCAAAAATTGAAAAAAATGACAGGGCCGGTAGTGTCGAAAAAGTCAAAAATGGGAAGGGTGAGGGATTGTCCCAAAACTTGCTACAAGGGGCCAGAGGGGCGGGCTGAATGAAAAATGTGTAAAATCAAGCACCGTGAAGGCATTGTGTGAAAATTGTGAAGGATTTTCCAAAGTGGGCAAAAATTGAAAAAAATGACAGGGCCGGTAGTGTCGAAAAAGTCAAAAATGGGAAGGGTGAGGGATTGTTCCTAAACTCGCTACAAGGGGCCAGAGGGGCGGGCTGAATGAAAAATGTGTAAAATCAAGCATCGTGAAGGCATTGTTTGAAAATTGTGAAGGATTTTCCAAAGTGGGCAAAAATTGAAAAAAATGACAGGGCCGGTAGTGTCGAAAAAGTCAAAAATGGGAAGGGTGAGGGATTGTCCCAAAACTTGCTACAAGGGGCCAGAGGGGCGGGCTGAATGAAAAATGTGTAAAATCAAGCACCGTGAAGGCATTGTGTGAAAATTGTGAAGGATTTTCCAAAGTGGGCAAAAATTGAAAAAAATGACAGGGCCGGTAGTGTCGAAAAAGTCAAAAATGGGAAAAGTGGGGGATTGTCCCAAAACTTGCTCCAAGGGGCCAGAGGGGCGGGCTGAATGAAAAATGTGTAAAATCAAGCACCGTGAAGGCATTGTGTGAAAATTGTGAAGGATTTTCCAAAGCGGGCAAAAATTGAAAAAAATGACAGGGCCGGTAGTGTCGAAAAAGTCAAAAATGGGAAGGGTGAGGGATTGTCCCCAAACTTGCTACAAGGGGCCAGAGGGGCGGGCTGAATGAAAAATGTGTAAAATCAAGCATCGTGAAGGCATTGTTTGAAAATTGTGAAGGATTTTCCAAAGTGGGCAAAAATTGAAAAAAATGACAGGGCCGGTAGTGTCGAAAAAGTCAAAAATGGGAAGGGTGAGGGATTGTTCCTAAACTCGCTACAAGGGGCCAGAGGGGCGGGCTGAATGAAAAATGTGTAAAATCAAGCATCGTGAAGGCATTGTTTGAAAATTGTGAAGGATTTTCCAAAGTGGGCAAAAATTGAAAAAAATGACAGGGCCGGTAGTGTCGAAAAAGTCAAAAATGGGAAGGGTGAGGGATTGTCCCAAAACTTGCTACAAGGGGCCAGAGGGGCGGGCTGAATGAAAAATGTGTAAAATCAAGCACCGTGAAGGCATTGTGTGAAAATTGTGAAGGATTTTCCAAAGTGGGCAAAAATTGAAAAAAATGACAGGGCCGGTAGTGTCGAAAAAGTCAAAAATGGGAAAAGTGGGGGATTGTCCCAAAACTTGCTCCAAGGGGCCAGAGGGGCGGGCTGAATGAAAAATGTGTAAAATCAAGCACCGTGAAGGCATTGTGTGAAAATTGTGAAGGATTTTCCAAAGTGGGCAAAAATTGAAAAAAATGACAGGGCCGGTAGTGTCGAAAAAGTCAAAAATGGGAAGGGTGAGGGATTGTCCCTAAACTTGCTACAAGGGGCCAGAGGGGCGGGCTGAATGAAAAATGTGTAAAATCAAGCACCGTGAAGGCATTGTGTGAAAATTGTGAAGGATTTTCCAAAGTGGGCAAAAATTGAAAAAAATGACAGGGCCGGTAGTGTCGAAAAAGTCAAAAATGGGAAGGGTGAGGGATTGTCCCAAAACTTGCTACAAGGGGCCAGAGGGGCGGGCTGAATGAAAAATGTGTAAAATCAAGCACCGTGAAGGCATTGTGTGAAAATTGTGAAGGATTTTCCAAAGTGGGCAAAAATTGAAAAAAATGACAGGGCCGGTAGTGTCGAAAAAGTCAAAAATGGGAAGGGTGAGGGATTGTTCCTAAACTCGCTACAAGGGGCCAGAGGGGCGGGCTGAATGAAAAATGTGTAAAATCAAGCACCGTGAAGGCATTGTGTGAAAATTGTGAAGGATTTTCCAAAGCGGGCAAAAATTGAAAAAAATGACAGGGCCGGTAGTGTCGAAAAAATCAAAAATGGGAAGGGTGAGGGATTGTCCCAAAACTTGCTACAAGGGGCCAGAGGGGCGGGCTGAATGAAAAATGTGTAAAATCAAGCATCGTGAAGGCATTGTTTGAAAATTGTGAAGGATTTTCCAAAGTGGGCAAAAATTGAAAAAAATGACAGGGCCGGTAGTGTCGAAAAAGTCAAAAATGGGAAGGGTGAGGGATTGTCCCTAAACTTGCTACAAGGGGCCAGAGGGGCGGGCTGAATGAAAAATGTGTAAAATCAAGCACCGTGAAGGCATTGTGTGAAAATTGTGAAGGATTTTCCAAAGTGGGCAAAAATTGAAAAAAATGACAGGGCCGGTAGTGTCGAAAAAGTCAAAAATGGGAAGGGTGAGGGATTGTCCCAAAACTTGCTACAAGGGGCCAGAGGGGCGGGCTGAATGAAAAATGTGTAAAATCAAGCACCGTGAAGGCATTGTGTGAAAATTGTGAAGGATTTTCCAAAGTGGGCAAAAATTGAAAAAAATGACAGGGCCGGTAGTGTCGAAAAAGTCAAAAATGGGAAGGGTGAGGGATTGTTCCTAAACTCGCTACAAGGGGCCAGAGGGGCGGGCTGAATGAAAAATGTGTAAAATCAAGCATCGTGAAGGCATTGTTTGAAAATTGTGAAGGATTTTCCAAAGTGGGCAAAAATTGAAAAAAATGACAGGGCCGGTAGTGTCGAAAAAGTCAAAAATGGGAAGGGTGAGGGATTGTCCCAAAACTTGCTACAAGGGGCCAGAGGGGCGGGCTGAATGAAAAATGTGTAAAATCAAGCACCGTGAAGGCATTGTGTGAAAATTGTGAAGGATTTTCCAAAGTGGGCAAAAATTGAAAAAAATGACAGGGCCGGTAGTGTCGAAAAAGTCAAAAATGGGAAAAGTGGGGGATTGTCCCAAAACTTGCTCCAAGGGGCCAGAGGGGCGGGCTGAATGAAAAATGTGTAAAATCAAGCACCGTGAAGGCATTGTGTGAAAATTGTGAAGGATTTTCCAAAGCGGGCAAAAATTGAAAAAAATGACAGGGCCGGTAGTGTCGAAAAAGTCAAAAATAGGGAAGGGTGGGGGATTGTCCCAAAACTTGCTACAAGGGGCCAGAGGGGCGGGCTGAATGAAAAATGTGTAAAATCAAGCACCGTGAAGGCATTGTGTGAAAATTGTGAAGGATTTTCCAAAGTGGGCAAAAATTGAAAAAAATGACAGGGCCGGTAGTGTCGAAAAATCAAAAATGGGAAGGGTGAGGGATTGTTCCTAAACTCGCTACAAGGGGCCAGAGGGGCGGGCTGAATGAAAAATGTGTAAAATCAAGCACCGTGAAGGCATTGTGTGAAAATTGTGAAGGATTTTCCAAAGTGGGCAAAAATTGAAAAAAATGACAGGGCCGGTAGTGTCGAAAAAGTCAAAAATGGGAAGGGTGGGGGATTGTCCCTAAACTTGCTACAAGGGGCCAGAGGGGCGGGCTGAATGAAAAATGTGTAAAATCAAGCACCGTGAAGGCATTGTGTGAAAATTGTGAAGGATTTTCCAAAGTGGGCAAAAATTGAAAAAAATGACAGGGCCGGTAGTGTCGAAAAAGTCAAAAATGGGAAGGGTGAGGGATTGTCCCTAAACTTGCTACAAGGGGCCAGATGGGCGGGCTGAATGAAAAATGTGTAAAATCAAGCACCGTGAAGGCATTGTGTGAAAATTGTGAAGGATTTTCCAAAGTGGGCAAAAATTGAAAAAAATGACAGGGCCGGTAGTGTCGAAAAAGTCAAAAATAGGGAAGGGTGGGGGATTGTCCCAAAACTTGCTACAAGGGGCCAGAGGGGCGGGCTGAATGAAAAATGTGTAAAATCAAGCACCGTGAAGGCATTGTGTGAAAATTGTGAAGGATTTTCCAAAGTGGGCAAAAATTGAAAAAAATGACAGGGCCGGTAGTGTCGAAAAAGTCAAAAATGGGAAGGGTGAGGGATTGTCCCTAAACTTGCTACAAGGGGCCAGAGGGGCGGGCTGAATGAAAAATGTGTAAAATCAAGCACCGTGAAGGCATTGTGTGAAAATTGTGAAGGATTTTCCAAAGTGGGCAAAAATTGAAAAAAATGACAGGGCCGGTAGTGTCGAAAAAGTCAAAAATGGGAAGGGTGAGGGATTGTCCCTAAACTTGCTACAAGGGGCCAGAGGGGCGGGCTGAATGAAAAATGTGTAAAATCAAGCACCGTGAAGGCATTGTGTGAAAATTGTGAAGGATTTTCCAAAGCGGGGAAAAATTGAAAAAAATGACAGGGCCGGTAGTGTCGAAAAAGTCAAAAATGGGAAGGGTGGGGGATTGTCCCAAAACTTGCTACAAGGGGCCAGAGGGGCGGGCTGAATGAAAAATGTGTAAAATCAAGCACCGTGAAGGCATTGTGTGAAAATTGTGAAGGATTTTCCAAAGTGGGCAAAAATTGAAAAAAATGACAGGGCCGGTAGTGTCGAAAAAGTCAAAAATGGGAAGGGTGGGGGATTGTCCCAAAACTTGCTACAAGGGGCCAGAGGGGCGGGCTGAATGAAAAATGTGTAAAATCAAGCACCGTGAAGGCATTGTGTGAAAATTGTGAAGGATTTTCCAAAGTGGGCAAAAATTGAAAAAAATGACAGGGCCGGTAGTGTCGAAAAAGTCAAAAATGGGAAGGGTGAGGGATTGTCCCTAAACTTGCTACAAGGGGCCAGAGGGGCGGGCTGAATGAAAAATGTGTAAAATCAAGCACCGTGAAGGCATTGTGTGAAAATTGTGAAGGATTTTCCAAAGTGGGCAAAAATTGAAAAAAATGACAGGGCCGGTAGTGTCGAAAAAGTCAAAAATGGGAAGGGTGAGGGATTGTCCCTAAACTTGCTACAAGGGGCCAGAGGGGCGGGCTGAATGAAAAATGTGTAAAATCAAGCACCGTGAAGGCATTGTGTGAAAATTGTGAAGGATTTTCCAAAGTGGGCAAAAATTGAAAAAAATGACAGGGCCGGTAGTGTCGAAAAAGTCAAAAATGGGAATGGTGAGGGATTGTCCCAAAACTTGCTACAAGGGGCCAGAGGGGCGGGCTGAATGAAAAATGTGTAAAATCAAGCACCGTGAAGGCATTGTGTGAAAATTGTGAAGGATTTTCCAAAGTGGGCAAAAATTGAAAAAAATGACAGGGCCGGTAGTGTCGAAAAAGTCAAAAATGGGAAGGGTGAGGGATTGTTCCTAAACTCGCTACAAGGGGCCAGAGGGGCGGGCTGAATGAAAAATGTGTAAAATCAAGCACCGTGAAGGCATTGTGTGAAAATTGTGAAGGATTTTCCAAAGTGGGCAAAAATTGAAAAAAATGACAGGGCCGGTAGTGTCGAAAAAGTCAAAAATAGGGAAGGGTGGGTGATTGTCCCAAAACTTGCTACAAGGGGCCAGAGGGGCGGGCTGAATGAAAAATGTGTAAAATCAAGCACCGTGAAGTAATTGTGTGAAAATTGTGAAGGATTTTCCAAAGTGGGCAAAAATTGAAAAAAATGACAGGGCCGGTAGTGTCGAAAAAGTCAAAAATGGGAAGGGTGAGGGATTGTCCTTAAACTTGCTACAAGGGGCCAGAGGGGCGGGCTGAATGAAAAATGTGTAAAATCAAGCACCGTGAAGGCATTGTGTGAAAATTGTGAAGGATTTTCCAAAGTGGGCAAAAATTGAAAAAAATGACAGGGCCGGTAGTGTCGAAAAAGTCAAAAATGGGAAGGGTGGGGGATTGTCCCAAAACTTGCTACAAGGGGCCAGAGGGGCGGGCTGAATGAAAAATGTGTAAAATCAAGCACCGTGAAGGCATTGTGTGAAAATTGTGAAGGATTTTCCAAAGTGGGCAAAAATTGAACAAAATGACAGGGCCGGTAGTGTCGAAAAAGTCAAAAATGGGAAGGGTGGGGGATTGTCCCAAAACTTGCTACAAGGGGCCAGAGGGGCGGGCTGAATGAAAAATGTGTAAAATCAAGCACCGTGAAGGCATTGTTTGAAAATTGTGAAGGATTTTCCAAAGTGGGCAAAAATTGAAAAAAATGACAGGGCCGGTAGTGTTGAAAAAGTCAAAAATGGGAAAAGTGGGGGATTGTCCCAAAAATTGCTACAAGGGGCCAGAGGGGCGGGCTGAATGAAAAATGTGTAAAATCAAGCACCGTGAAGGCATTGTGTGAAAATTGTGAAGGATTTTCCAAAGCGGGCAAAAATTGAAAAAAATGACAGGGCCGGTAGTGTCGAAAAAGTCAAAAATGGGAAGTGTGAGGGATTGTCCCCAAACTTGCTACAAGGGGCCAGAGGGGCGGGCTGAATGAAAAATGTGTAAAATCAAGCACCGTGAAGGCATTGTGTGAAAATTGTGAAGGATTTTCCAAAGTGGGCAAAAATTGAAAAAAATGACAGGGCCGGTAGTGTCGAAAAAGTCAAAAATGGGAAGGGTGGGGGATTGTCCCAAAACTTGCTACAAGGGGCCAGAGGGGCGGGCTGAATGAAAAATGTGTAAAATCAAGCACCGTGAAGGCATTGTGTGAAAATTGTGAAGGATTTTCCAAAGTGGGCAAAAATTGAAAAAAATGACAGGGCCGGTAGTGTCGAAAAAGTCAAAAATGGGAAGGGTGAGGGATTGTCCCTAAACTTGCTACAAGGGGCCAGAGGGGCGGGCTGAATGAAAAATGTGTAAAATCAAGCACCGTGAAGGCATTGTGTGAAAATTGTGAAGGATTTTCCAAAGTGGGCAAAAATTGAAAAAAATGACAGGGCCGGTAGTGTCGAAAAAGTCAAAAATGGGAAGGGTGAGGGATTGTCCCTAAACTTGCTACAAGGGGCCAGAGGGGCGGGCTGAATGAAAAATGTGTAAAATCAAGCACCGTGAAGGCATTGTGTGAAAATTGTGAAGGATTTTCCAAAGTGGGCAAAAATTGAAAAAAATGACAGGGCCGGTAGTGTCGAAAAAGTCAAAAATGGGAATGGTGAGGGATTGTCCCAAAACTTGCTACAAGGGGCCAGAGGGGCGGGCTGAATGAAAAATGTGTAAAATCAAGCACCGTGAAGGCATTGTGTGAAAATTGTGAAGGATTTTCCAAAGTGGGCAAAAATTGAAAAAAATGACAGGGCCGGTAGTGTCGAAAAAGTCAAAAATGGGAAGGGTGAGGGATTGTTCCTAAACTCGCTACAAGGGGCCAGAGGGGCGGGCTGAATGAAAAATGTGTAAAATCAAGCACCGTGAAGGCATTGTGTGAAAATTGTGAAGGATTTTCCAAAGTGGGCAAAAATTGAAAAAAATGACAGGGCCGGTAGTGTCGAAAAAGTCAAAAATAGGGAAGGGTGGGTGATTGTCCCAAAACTTGCTACAAGGGGCCAGAGGGGCGGGCTGAATGAAAAATGTGTAAAATCAAGCACCGTGAAGTAATTGTGTGAAAATTGTGAAGGATTTTCCAAAGTGGGCAAAAATTGAAAAAAATGACAGGGCCGGTAGTGTCGAAAAAGTCAAAAATGGGAAGGGTGAGGGATTGTCCTTAAACTTGCTACAAGGGGCCAGAGGGGCGGGCTGAATGAAAAATGTGTAAAATCAAGCACCGTGAAGGCATTGTGTGAAAATTGTGAAGGATTTTCCAAAGTGGGCAAAAATTGAAAAAAATGACAGGGCCGGTAGTGTCGAAAAAGTCAAAAATGGGAAGGGTGGGGGATTGTCCCAAAACTTGCTACAAGGGGCCAGAGGGGCGGGCTGAATGAAAAATGTGTAAAATCAAGCACCGTGAAGGCATTGTGTGAAAATTGTGAAGGATTTTCCAAAGTGGGCAAAAATTGAACAAAATGACAGGGCCGGTAGTGTCGAAAAAGTCAAAAATGGGAAGGGTGGGGGATTGTCCCAAAACTTGCTACAAGGGGCCAGAGGGGCGGGCTGAATGAAAAATGTGTAAAATCAAGCACCGTGAAGGCATTGTTTGAAAATTGTGAAGGATTTTCCAAAGTGGGCAAAAATTGAAAAAAATGACAGGGCCGGTAGTGTTGAAAAAGTCAAAAATGGGAAAAGTGGGGGATTGTCCCAAAAATTGCTACAAGGGGCCAGAGGGGCGGGCTGAATGAAAAATGTGTAAAATCAAGCACCGTGAAGGCATTGTGTGAAAATTGTGAAGGATTTTCCAAAGCGGGCAAAAATTGAAAAAAATGACAGGGCCGGTAGTGTCGAAAAAGTCAAAAATGGGAAGGGTGAGGGATTGTCCCCAAACTTGCTACAAGGGGCCAGAGGGGCGGGCTGAATGAAAAATGTGTAAAATCAAGCACCGTGAAGGCATTGTGTGAAAATTGTGAAGGATTTTCCAAAGTGGGCAAAAATTGAAAAAAATGACAGGGCCGGTAGTGTCGAAAAAGTCAAAAATGGGAAGGGTGAGGTATTGTCCCAAAACTTGCTACAAGGGGCCAGAGGGGCGGGCTGAATGAAAAATGTGTAAAATCAAGCACCGTGAAGGCATTGTGTGAAAATTGTGAAGGATTTTCCAAAGTGGGCAAAAATTGAAAAAAATGACAGGGCCGGTAGTGTCGAAAAAGTCAAAAATAGGGAAGGGTGGGGGATTGTCCCAAAACTTGCTACAAGGGGCCAGAGGGGCGGGCTGAATGAAAAATGTGTAAAATCAAGCACCGTGAAGGCATTGTGTGAAAATTGTGAAGGATTTTCCAAAGTGGGCAAAAATTTAAAAAAATGACAGGGCCGGTAGTGTCGAAAAAGTCAAAAATGGGAAGGGTGAGGGATTGTCCCTAAACTTGCTACAAGGGGCCAGAGGGGCGGGCTGAATGAAAAATGTGTAAAATCAAGCACCGTGAAGGCATTGTGTGAAAATTGTGAAGGATTTTCCAAAGTGGGCAAAAATTGAAAAAAATGACAGGGCCGGTAGTGTCGAAAAAGTCAAAAATGGGAAGGGTGAGGGATTGTCCCTAAACTTGCTACAAGGGGCCAGAGGGGCGGACTGAATGAAAAATGTGTAAAATCAAGCACCGTGAAGGCATTGTGTGAAAATTGTGAAGGATTTTCCAAAGCGGGCAAAAATTGACAAAAATGACAGGGCCGGTAGTGTCGAAAAAGTCAAAAATGGGAAGGGTGGGGGATTGTCCCAAAACTTGCTACAAGGGGCCAGAGGGGCGGGCTGAATGAAAAATGTGTAAAATCAAGCACTGTGAAGGCATTGTGTGAAAATTGTGAAGGATTTTCCAAAGTGGGCAAAAATTGAAAAAAATGACAGGGCCGGTAGTGTCGAAAAAATCAAAAATGGGAAGGGTGAGGGATTGTCCCAAAACTTGCTACAAGGGGCCAGAGGGGCGGGCTGAATGAAAAATGTGTAAAATCAAGCATCGTGAAGGCATTGTTTGAAAATTGTGAAGGATTTTCCAAAGTGGGCAAAAATTGAAAAAAATGACAGGGCCGGTAGTGTCGAAAAAGTCAAAAATGGGAAAAGTGGGGGATTGTCCCAAAACTTGCTACAAGGGGCCAGAGGGGCGGGCTGAATGAAAAATGTGTAAAATCAAGCACCGTGAAGGCATTGTGTGAAAATTGTGAAGGATTTTCCAAAGCGGGCAAAAATTGAAAAAAATGACAGGGCCGGTAGTGTCGAAAAAATCAAAAATGGGAAGGGTGAGGGATTGTCCCAAAACTTGCTACAAGGGGCCAGAGGGGCGGGCTGAATGAAAAATGTGTAAAATCAAGCATCGTGAAGGCATTGTTTGAAAATTGTGAAGGATTTTCCAAAGTTGGCAAAAATTGAAAAAAATGACAGGGCCGGTAGTGTCGAAAAAGTCAAAAATGGGAAGGGTGAGGGATTGTCCCAAAACTTGCTACAAGGGGCCAGAGGGGCGGGCTGAATGAAAAATGTGTAAAATCAAGCATCGTGAAGGCATTGTTTGAAAATTGTGAAGGATTTTCCAAAGTGGGCAAAAATTGAAAAAAATGACAGGGCCGGTAGTGTCGAAAAAGTCAAAAATGGGAAGGGTGAGGGATTGTCCCTAAACTTGCTACAAGGGGCCAGAGGGGCGGGCTGAATGAAAAATGTGTAAAATCAAGCACCGTGAAGGCATTGTGTGAAAATTGTGAAGGATTTTCCAAAGTGGGCAAAAATTGAAAAAAATGACAGGGCCGGTAGTGTCGAAAAAGTCAAAAATGGGAAGGGTGAGGGATTGTCCCTAAACTTGCTACAAGGGGCCAGAGGGGCGGGCTGAATGAAAAATGTGTAAAATCAAGCACCGTGAAGGCATTGTGTGAAAATTGTGAAGGATTTTCCAAAGTGGGCAAAAATTGAAAAAAATGACAGGGCCGGTAGTGTCGAAAAAGTCAAAAATGGGAATGGTGAGGGATTGTCCCAAAACTTGCTACAAGGGGCCAGAGGGGCGGGCTGAATGAAAAATGTGTAAAATCAAGCACCGTGAAGGCATTGTGTGAAAATTGTGAAGGATTTTCCAAAGTGGGCAAAAATTGAAAAAAATGACAGGGCCGGTAGTGTCGAAAAAGTCAAAAATAGGGAAGGGTGGGTGATTGTCCCAAAACTTGCTACAAGGGGCCAGAGGGGCGGGCTGAATGAAAAATGTGTAAAATCAAGCACCGTGAAGGCATTGTGTGAAAATTGTGAAGGATTTTCCAAAGTGGGCAAAAATTGAAAAAAATGACAGGGCCGGTAGTGTCGAAAAAGTCAAAAATGGGAAGGGTGAGGGATTGTCCTTAAACTTGCTACAAGGGGCCAGAGGGGCGGGCTGAATGAAAAATGTGTAAAATCAAGCACCGTGAAGGCATTGTGTGAAAATTGTGAAGGATTTTCCAAAGTGGGCAAAAATTGAAAAAAATGACAGGGCCGGTAGTGTCGAAAAAGTCAAAAATGGGAAGGGTGAGGGATTGTCCCAAAACTTGCTACAAGGGGCCAGAGGGGCGGGCTGAATGAAAAATGTGTAAAATCAAGCATCGTGAAGGCATTGTTTGAAAATTGTGAAGGATTTTCCAAAGTGGGCAAAAATTGAAAAAAATGACAGGGCCGGTAGTGTCGAAAAAGTCAAAAATGGGAAAAGTGGGGGATTGTCCCAAAACTTGCTACAAGGGGCCAGAGGGGCGGGCTGAATGAAAAATGTGTAAAATCAAGCACCGTGAAGGCATTGTGTGAAAATTGTGAAGGATTTTCCAAAGTGGGCAAAAATTGAAAAAAATGACAGGGCCGGTAGTGTCGAAAAAGTCAAAAATGGGAATGGTGAGGGATTGTCCCAAAACTTGCTACAAGGGGCCAGAGGGGCGGGCTGAATGAAAAATGTGTAAAATCAAGCACCGTGAAGGCATTGTGTGAAAATTGTGAAGGATTTTCCAAAGTGGGCAAAAATTGAAAAAAATGACAGGGCCGGTAGTGTCGAAAAAGTCAAAAATGGGAAGGGTGGGGGATTGTCCCAAAACTTGCTACAAGGGGCCAGAGGGGCGGGCTGAATGAAAAATGTGTAAAATCAAGCACCGTGAAGGCATTGTTTGAAAATTGTGAAGGATTTTCCAAAGTGGGCAAAAATTGAAAAAAATGACAGGGCCGGTAGTGTTGAAAAAGTCAAAAATGGGAAAAGTGGGGGATTGTCCCAAAAATTGCTACAAGGGGCCAGAGGGGCGGGCTGAATGAAAAATGTGTAAAATCAAGCACCGTGAAGGCATTGTGTGAAAATTGTGAAGGATTTTCCAAAGTGGGCAAAAATTGAAAAAAATGACAGGGCCGGTAGTGTCGAAAAAGTCAAAAATGGGAAGGGTGAGGGATTGTCCCTAAACTTGCTACAAGGGGCCAGAGGGGCGGGCTGAATGAAAAATGTGTAAAATCAAGCACCGTGAAGGCATTGTGTGAAAATTGTGAAGGATTTTCCAAAGTGGGCAAAAATTGAAAAAAATGACAGGGCCGGTAGTGTCGAAAAAGTCAAAAATGGGAAGGGTGAGGGATTGTCCCTAAACTTGCTACAAGGGGCCAGAGGGGCGGGCTGAATGAAAAATGTGTAAAATCAAGCACCGTGAAGGCATTGTGTGAAAATTGTGAAGGATTTTCCAAAGCGGGGAAAAATTGAAAAAAATGACAGGGCCGGTAGTGTCGAAAAAGTCAAAAATGGGAAGGGTGGGGGATTGTCCCAAAACTTGCTACAAGGGGCCAGAGGGGCGGGCTGAATGAAAAATGTGTAAAATCAAGCACCGTGAAGGCATTGTGTGAAAATTGTGAAGGATTTTCCAAAGTGGGCAAAAATTGAAAAAAATGACAGGGCCGGTAGTGTCGAAAAAGTCAAAAATGGGAAGGGTGGGGGATTGTCCCAAAACTTGCTACAAGGGGCCAGAGGGGCGGGCTGAATGAAAAATGTGTAAAATCAAGCACCGTGAAGGCATTGTGTGAAAATTGTGAAGGATTTTCCAAAGTGGGCAAAAATTGAAAAAAATGACAGGGCCGGTAGTGTCGAAAAAGTCAAAAATGGGAAGGGTGAGGGATTGTCCCTAAACTTGCTACAAGGGGCCAGAGGGGCGGGCTGAATGAAAAATGTGTAAAATCAAGCACCGTGAAGGCATTGTGTGAAAATTGTGAAGGATTTTCCAAAGTGGGCAAAAATTGAAAAAAATGACAGGGCCGGTAGTGTCGAAAAAGTCAAAAATGGGAAGGGTGAGGGATTGTCCCTAAACTTGCTACAAGGGGCCAGAGGGGCGGGCTGAATGAAAAATGTGTAAAATCAAGCACCGTGAAGGCATTGTGTGAAAATTGTGAAGGATTTTCCAAAGTGGGCAAAAATTGAAAAAAATGACAGGGCCGGTAGTGTCGAAAAAGTCAAAAATGGGAATGGTGAGGGATTGTCCCAAAACTTGCTACAAGGGGCCAGAGGGGCGGGCTGAATGAAAAATGTGTAAAATCAAGCACCGTGAAGGCATTGTGTGAAAATTGTGAAGGATTTTCCAAAGTGGGCAAAAATTGAAAAAAATGACAGGGCCGGTAGTGTCGAAAAAGTCAAAAATGGGAAGGGTGAGGGATTGTTCCTAAACTCGCTACAAGGGGCCAGAGGGGCGGGCTGAATGAAAAATGTGTAAAATCAAGCACCGTGAAGGCATTGTGTGAAAATTGTGAAGGATTTTCCAAAGTGGGCAAAAATTGAAAAAAATGACAGGGCCGGTAGTGTCGAAAAAGTCAAAAATAGGGAAGGGTGGGTGATTGTCCCAAAACTTGCTACAAGGGGCCAGAGGGGCGGGCTGAATGAAAAATGTGTAAAATCAAGCACCGTGAAGTAATTGTGTGAAAATTGTGAAGGATTTTCCAAAGTGGGCAAAAATTGAAAAAAATGACAGGGCCGGTAGTGTCGAAAAAGTCAAAAATGGGAAGGGTGAGGGATTGTCCTTAAACTTGCTACAAGGGGCCAGAGGGGCGGGCTGAATGAAAAATGTGTAAAATCAAGCACCGTGAAGGCATTGTGTGAAAATTGTGAAGGATTTTCCAAAGTGGGCAAAAATTGAAAAAAATGACAGGGCCGGTAGTGTCGAAAAAGTCAAAAATGGGAAGGGTGGGGGATTGTCCCAAAACTTGCTACAAGGGGCCAGAGGGGCGGGCTGAATGAAAAATGTGTAAAATCAAGCACCGTGAAGGCATTGTGTGAAAATTGTGAAGGATTTTCCAAAGTGGGCAAAAATTGAACAAAATGACAGGGCCGGTAGTGTCGAAAAAGTCAAAAATGGGAAGGGTGGGGGATTGTCCCAAAACTTGCTACAAGGGGCCAGAGGGGCGGGCTGAATGAAAAATGTGTAAAATCAAGCACCGTGAAGGCATTGTTTGAAAATTGTGAAGGATTTTCCAAAGTGGGCAAAAATTGAAAAAAATGACAGGGCCGGTAGTGTTGAAAAAGTCAAAAATGGGAAAAGTGGGGGATTGTCCCAAAAATTGCTACAAGGGGCCAGAGGGGCGGGCTGAATGAAAAATGTGTAAAATCAAGCACCGTGAAGGCATTGTGTGAAAATTGTGAAGGATTTTCCAAAGCGGGCAAAAATTGAAAAAAATGACAGGGCCGGTAGTGTCGAAAAAGTCAAAAATGGGAAGGGTGAGGGATTGTCCCCAAACTTGCTACAAGGGGCCAGAGGGGCGGGCTGAATGAAAAATGTGTAAAATCAAGCACCGTGAAGGCATTGTGTGAAAATTGTGAAGGATTTTCCAAAGTGGGCAAAAATTGAAAAAAATGACAGGGCCGGTAGTGTCGAAAAAGTCAAAAATGGGAAGGGTGAGGGATTGTCCCTAAACTTGCTACAAGGGGCCAGAGGGGCGGGCTGAATGAAAAATGTGTAAAATCAAGCACCGTGAAGGCATTGTGTGAAAATTGTGAAGGATTTTCCAAAGTGGGCAAAAATTGAAAAAAATGACAGGGCCGGTAGTGTCGAAAAAGTCAAAAATGGGAAGGGTGAGGTATTGTCCCAAAACTTGCTACAAGGGGCCAGAGGGGCGGGCTGAATGAAAAATGTGTAAAATCAAGCACCGTGAAGGCATTGTGTGAAAATTGTGAAGGATTTTCCAAAGTGGGCAAAAATTGAAAAAAATGACAGGGCCGGTAGTGTCGAAAAAGTCAAAAATAGGGAAGGGTGGGGGATTGTCCCAAAACTTGCTACAAGGGGCCAGAGGGGCGGGCTGAATGAAAAATGTGTAAAATCAAGCACCGTGAAGGCATTGTGTGAAAATTGTGAAGGATTTTCCAAAGTGGGCAAAAATTTAAAAAAATGACAGGGCCGGTAGTGTCGAAAAAGTCAAAAATGGGAAGGGTGAGGGATTGTCCCTAAACTTGCTACAAGGGGCCAGAGGGGCGGGCTGAATGAAAAATGTGTAAAATCAAGCACCGTGAAGGCATTGTGTGAAAATTGTGAAGGATTTTCCAAAGTGGGCAAAAATTGAAAAAAATGACAGGGCCGGTAGTGTCGAAAAAGTCAAAAATGGGAAGGGTGAGGGATTGTCCCTAAACTTGCTACAAGGGGCCAGAGGGGCGGACTGAATGAAAAATGTGTAAAATCAAGCACCGTGAAGGCATTGTGTGAAAATTGTGAAGGATTTTCCAAAGCGGGCAAAAATTGACAAAAATGACAGGGCCGGTAGTGTCGAAAAAGTCAAAAATGGGAAGGGTGGGGGATTGTCCCAAAACTTGCTACAAGGGGCCAGAGGGGCGGGCTGAATGAAAAATGTGTAAAATCAAGCACTGTGAAGGCATTGTGTGAAAATTGTGAAGGATTTTCCAAAGTGGGCAAAAATTGAAAAAAATGACAGGGCCGGTAGTGTCGAAAAAATCAAAAATGGGAAGGGTGAGGGATTGTCCCAAAACTTGCTACAAGGGGCCAGAGGGGCGGGCTGAATGAAAAATGTGTAAAATCAAGCATCGTGAAGGCATTGTTTGAAAATTGTGAAGGATTTTCCAAAGTGGGCAAAAATTGAAAAAAATGACAGGGCCGGTAGTGTCGAAAAAGTCAAAAATGGGAAAAGTGGGGGATTGTCCCAAAACTTGCTACAAGGGGCCAGAGGGGCGGGCTGAATGAAAAATGTGTAAAATCAAGCACCGTGAAGGCATTGTGTGAAAATTGTGAAGGATTTTCCAAAGCGGGCAAAAATTGAAAAAAATGACAGGGCCGGTAGTGTCGAAAAAATCAAAAATGGGAAGGGTGAGGGATTGTCCCAAAACTTGCTACAAGGGGCCAGAGGGGCGGGCTGAATGAAAAATGTGTAAAATCAAGCATCGTGAAGGCAATGTTTGAAAATTGTGAAGGATTTTCCAAAGTTGGCAAAAATTGAAAAAAATGACAGGGCCGGTAGTGTCGAAAAAGTCAAAAATGGGAAAAGTGGGGGATTGTCCCAAAAATTGCTACAAGGGGCCAGAGGGGCGGGCTGAATGAAAAATGTGTAAAATCAAGCACCGTGAAGGCATTGTGTGAAAATTGTGAAGGATTTTCCAAAGTGGGCAAAAATTGAAAAAAATGACAGGGCCGGTAGTGTCGAAAAAGTCAAAAATGGGAAGGGTGAGGGATTGTCCCTAAACTTGCTACAAGGGGCCAGAGGGGCGGGCTGAATGAAAAATGTGTAAAATCAAGCACCGTGAAGGCATTGTGTGAAAATTGTGAAGGATTTTCCAAAGTGGGCAAAAATTGAAAAAAATGACAGGGCCGGTAGTGTCGAAAAAGTCAAAAATGGGAAGGGTGAGGGATTGTCCCTAAACTTGCTACAAGGGGCCAGAGGGGCGGGCTGAATGAAAAATGTGTAAAATCAAGCACCGTGAAGGCATTGTGTGAAAATTGTGAAGGATTTTCCAAAGTGGGCAAAAATTGAAAAAAATGACAGGGCCGGTAGTGTCGAAAAAGTCAAAAATGGGAATGGTGAGGGATTGTCCCAAAACTTGCTACAAGGGGCCAGAGGGGCGGGCTGAATGAAAAATGTGTAAAATCAAGCACCGTGAAGGCATTGTGTGAAAATTGTGAAGGATTTTCCAAAGTGGGCAAAAATTGAAAAAAATGACAGGGCCGGTAGTGTCGAAAAAGTCAAAAATAGGGAAGGGTGGGTGATTGTCCCAAAACTTGCTACAAGGGGCCAGAGGGGCGGGCTGAATGAAAAATGTGTAAAATCAAGCACCGTGAAGGCATTGTGTGAAAATTGTGAAGGATTTTCCAAAGTGGGCAAAAATTGAAAAAAATGACAGGGCCGGTAGTGTCGAAAAAGTCAAAAATGGGAAGGGTGAGGGATTGTCCTTAAACTTGCTACAAGGGGCCAGAGGGGCGGGCTGAATGAAAAATGTGTAAAATCAAGCACCGTGAAGGCATTGTGTGAAAATTGTGAAGGATTTTCCAAAGTGGGCAAAAATTGAAAAAAATGACAGGGCCGGTAGTGTCGAAAAAGTCAAAAATGGGAAGGGTGAGGGATTGTCCCAAAACTTGCTACAAGGGGCCAGAGGGGCGGGCTGAATGAAAAATGTGTAAAATCAAGCATCGTGAAGGCATTGTTTGAAAATTGTGAAGGATTTTCCAAAGTGGGCAAAAATTGAAAAAAATGACAGGGCCGGTAGTGTCGAAAAAGTCAAAAATGGGAAAAGTGGGGGATTGTCCCAAAACTTGCTACAAGGGGCCAGAGGGGCGGGCTGAATGAAAAATGTGTAAAATCAAGCACCGTGAAGGCATTGTGTGAAAATTGTGAAGGATTTTCCAAAGTGGGCAAAAATTGAAAAAAATGACAGGGCCGGTAGTGTCGAAAAAGTCAAAAATGGGAATGGTGAGGGATTGTCCCAAAACTTGCTACAAGGGGCCAGAGGGGCGGGCTGAATGAAAAATGTGTAAAATCAAGCACCGTGAAGGCATTGTGTGAAAATTGTGAAGGATTTTCCAAAGTGGGCAAAAATTGAAAAAAATGACAGGGCCGGTAGTGTCGAAAAAGTCAAAAATGGGAAGGGTGGGGGATTGTCCCAAAACTTGCTACAAGGGGCCAGAGGGGCGGGCTGAATGAAAAATGTGTAAAATCAAGCACCGTGAAGGCATTGTTTGAAAATTGTGAAGGATTTTCCAAAGTGGGCAAAAATTGAAAAAAATGACAGGGCCGGTAGTGTTGAAAAAGTCAAAAATGGGAAAAGTGGGGGATTGTCCCAAAAATTGCTACAAGGGGCCAGAGGGGCGGGCTGAATGAAAAATGTGTAAAATCAAGCACCGTGAAGGCATTGTGTGAAAATTGTGAAGGATTTTCCAAAGCGGGCAAAAATTGAAAAAAATGACAGGGCCGGTAGTGTCGAAAAAGTCAAAAATGGGAAGGGTGAGGGATTGTCCCCAAACTTGCTACAAGGGGCCAGAGGGGCGGGCTGAATGAAAAATGTGTAAAATCAAGCACCGTGAAGGCATTGTGTGAAAATTGTGAAGGATTTTCCAAAGTGGGCAAAAATTGAAAAAAATGACAGGGCCGGTAGTGTCGAAAAAGTCAAAAATGGGAAGGGTGAGGGATTGTCCCTAAACTTGCTACAAGGGGCCAGAGGGGCGGGCTGAATGAAAAATGTGTAAAATCAAGCACCGTGAAGGCATTGTGTGAAAATTGTGAAGGATTTTCCAAAGTGTGCAAAAATTGAAAAAAATGACAGGGCCGGTAGTGTCGAAAAAGTCAAAAATAGGGAAGGGTGGGGGATTGTCCCAAAACTTGCTACAAGGGGCCAGAGGGGCGGGCTGAATGAAAAATGTGTAAAATCAAGCACCGTGAAGGCATTGTGTGAAAATTGTGAAGGATTTTCCAAAGTGGGCAAAAATTTAAAAAAATGACAGGGCCGGTAGTGTCGAAAAAGTCAAAAATGGGAAGGGTGAGGGATTGTCCCTAAACTTGCTACAAGGGGCCAGAGGGGCGGGCTGAATGAAAAATGTGTAAAATCAAGCACCGTGAAGGCATTGTGTGAAAATTGTGAAGGATTTTCCAAAGTGGGCAAAAATTGAAAAAAATGACAGGGCCGGTAGTGTCGAAAAAGTCAAAAATGGGAAGGGTGAGGGATTGTCCCTAAACTTGCTACAAGGGGCCAGAGGGGCGGACTGAATGAAAAATGTGTAAAATCAAGCACCGTGAAGGCATTGTGTGAAAATTGTGAAGGATTTTCCAAAGCGGGCAAAAATTGACAAAAATGACAGGGCCGGTAGTGTCGAAAAAGTCAAAAATGGGAAGGGTGGGGGATTGTCCCAAAACTTGCTACAAGGGGCCAGAGGGGCGGGCTGAATGAAAAATGTGTAAAATCAAGCACTGTGAAGGCATTGTGTGAAAATTGTGAAGGATTTTCCAAAGTGGGCAAAAATTGAAAAAAATGACAGGGCCGGTAGTGTCGAAAAAATCAAAAATGGGAAGGGTGAGGGATTGTCCCAAAACTTGCTACAAGGGGCCAGAGGGGCGGGCTGAATGAAAAATGTGTAAAATCAAGCATCGTGAAGGCATTGTTTGAAAATTGTGAAGGATTTTCCAAAGTGGGCAAAAATTGAAAAAAATGACAGGGCCGGTAGTGTCGAAAAAGTCAAAAATGGGAAAAGTGGGGGATTGTCCCAAAACTTGCTACAAGGGGCCAGAGGGGCGGGCTGAATGAAAAATGTGTAAAATCAAGCACCGTGAAGGCATTGTGTGAAAATTGTGAAGGATTTTCCAAAGCGGGCAAAAATTGAAAAAAATGACAGGGCCGGTAGTGTCGAAAAAATCAAAAATGGGAAGGGTGAGGGATTGTCCCAAAACTTGCTACAAGGGGCCAGAGGGGCGGGCTGAATGAAAAATGTGTAAAATCAAGCATCGTGAAGGCATTGTTTGAAAATTGTGAAGGATTTTCCAAAGTTGGCAAAAATTGAAAAAAATGACAGGGCCGGTAGTGTCGAAAAAGTCAAAAATGGGAAAAGTGGGGGATTGTCCCAAAAATTGCTACAAGGGGCCAGAGGGGCGGGCTGAATGAAAAATGTGTAAAATCAAGCACCGTGAAGGCATTGTGTGAAAATTGTGAAGGATTTTCCAAAGTGGGCAAAAATTGAAAAAAATGACAGGGCCGGTAGTGTCGAAAAAGTCAAAAATGGGAAGGGTGAGGGATTGTCCCTAAACTTGCTACAAGGGGCCAGAGGGGCGGGCTGAATGAAAAATGTGTAAAATCAAGCACCGTGAAGGCATTGTGTGAAAATTGTGAAGGATTTTCCAAAGTGGGCAAAAATTGAAAAAAATGACAGGGCCGGTAGTGTCGAAAAAGTCAAAAATGGGAAGGGTGAGGGATTGTCCCAAAACTTGCTACAAGGGGCCAGAGGGGCGGGCTGAATGAAAAATGTGTAAAATCAAGCATCGTGAAGGCATTGTTTGAAAATTGTGAAGGATTTTCCAAAGTGGGCAAAAATTGAAAAAAATGACAGGGCCGGTAGTGTCGAAAAAGTCAAAAATGGGAAAAGTGGGGGATTGTCCCAAAACTTGCTACAAGGGGCCAGAGGGGCGGGCTGAATGAAAAATGTGTAAAATCAAGCACCGTGAAGGCATTGTGTAAAAATTGTGAAGGATTTTCCAAAGTGGGCAAAAATTGAAAAAAATGACAGGGCCGGTAGTGTCGAAAAAGTCAAAAATGGGAAGGGTGAGGGATTGTCCCAAAACTTGCTACAAGGGGCCAGAGGGGCGGGCTGAATGAAAAATGTGTAAAATCAAGCATCGTGAAGGCATTGTTTGAAAATTGTGAAGGATTTTCCAAAGTGGGCAAAAATTGAAAAAAATGACAGGGCCGGTAGTGTCGAAAAAGTCAAAAATAAGGAAGGGTGGGGGATTGTCCCAAAACTTGCTACAAGGGGCCAGAGGGGCGGGCTGAATGAAAAATGTGTAAAATCAAGCACCGTGAAGGCATTGTGTGAAAATTGTGAAGGATTTTCCAAAGTGGGCAAAAATTGAAAAAAATGACAGGGCCGGTAGTGTCGAAAAAGTCAAAAATGGGAAGGGTGAGGGATTGTCCCTAAACTTGCTACAAGGGGCCAGAGGGGCGGGCTGAATGAAAAATGTGTAAAATCAAGCACCGTGAAGGCATTGTGTGAAAATTGTGAAGGATTTTCCAAAGTGGGCAAAAATTGAAAAAAATGACAGGGCCGGTAGTGTCGAAAAAGTCAAAAATGGGAAGGGTGAGGGATTGTCCCTAAACTTGCTACAAGGGGCCAGAGGGGCGGGCTGAATGAAAAATGTGTAAAATCAAGCACCGTGAAGGCATTGTGTGAAAATTGTGAAGGATTTTCCAAAGCGGGCAAAAATTGACAAAAATGACAGGGCCGGTAGTGTCGAAAAAGTCAAAAATGGGAAGGGTGGGGGATTGTCCCAAAACTTGCTACAAGGGGCCAGAGGGGCGGGCTGAATGAAAAATGTGTAAAATCAAGCACTGTGAAGGCATTGTGTGAAAATTGTGAAGGATTTTCCAAAGTGGGCAAAAATTGAAAAAAATGACAGGGCCGGTAGTGTCGAAAAAGTCAAAAATGGGAAGGGTGAGGGATTGTTCCTAAACTCGCTACAAGGGGCCAGAGGGGCGGGCTGAATGAAAAATGTGTAAAATCAAGCACCGTGAAGGCATTGTGTGAAAATTGTGAAGGATTTTCCAAAGCGGGCAAAAATTGAAAAAAATGACAGGGCCGGTAGTGTCGAAAAAATCAAAAATGGGAAGGGTGAGGGATTGTCCCAAAACTTGCTACAAGGGGCCAGAGGGGCGGGCTGAATGAAAAATGTGTAAAATCAAGCATCGTGAAGGCATTGTTTGAAAATTGTGAAGGATTTTCCAAAGTGGGCAAAAATTGAAAAAAATGACAGGGCCGGTAGTGTCGAAAAAGTCAAAAATGGGAAAAGTGGGGGATTGTCCCAAAACTTGCTACAAGGGGCCAGAGGGGCGGGCTGAATGAAAAATGTGTAAAATCAAGCACCGTGAAGGCATTGTGTGAAAATTGTGAAGGATTTTCCAAAGCGGGCAAAAATTGAAAAAAATGACAGGGCCGGTAGTGTCGAAAAAATCAAAAATGGGAAGGGTGAGGTATTGTCCCAAAACTTGCTACAAGGGGCCAGAGGGGCGGGCTGAATGAAAAATGTGTAAAATCAAGCACCGTGAAGGCATTGTGTGAAAATTGTGAAGGATTTTCCAAAGTTGGCAAAAATTGAAAAAAATGACAGGGCCGGTAGTGTCGAAAAAGTCAAAAATGGGAAAAGTGGGGGATTGTCCCAAAAATTGCTACAAGGGGCCAGAGGGGCGGGCTGAATGAAAAATGTGTAAAATCAAGCACCGTGAAGGCATTGTGTGAAAATTGTGAAGGATTTTCCAAAGTGGGCAAAAATTGAAAAAAATGACAGGGCCGGTAGTGTCGAAAAAGTCAAAAATGGGAAGGGTGAGGGATTGTTCCTAAACTCGCTACAAGGGGCCAGAGGGGCGGGCTGAATGAAAAATGTGTAAAATCAAGCACCGTGAAGGCATTGTGTGAAAATTGTGAAGGATTTTCCAAAGCGGGCAAAAATTGAAAAAAATGACAGGGCCGGTAGTGTCGAAAAAATCAAAAATGGGAAGGGTGAGGGATTGTCCCAAAACTTGCTACAAGGGGCCAGAGGGGCGGGCTGAATGAAAAATGTGTAAAATCAAGCATCGTGAAGGCATTGTTTGAAAATTGTGAAGGATTTTCCAAAGTGGGCAAAAATTGAAAAAAATGACAGGGCCGGTAGTGTCGAAAAAGTCAAAAATGGGAAAAGTGGGGGATTGTCCCAAAACTTGCTACAAGGGGCCAGAGGGGCGGGCTGAATGAAAAATGTGTAAAATCAAGCACCGTGAAGGCATTGTGTGAAAATTGTGAAGGATTTTCCAAAGCGGGCAAAAATTGAAAAAAATGACAGGGCCGGTAGTGTCGAAAAAATCAAAAATGGGAAGGGTGAGGTATTGTCCCAAAACTTGCTACAAGGGGCCAGAGGGGCGGGCTGAATGAAAAATGTGTAAAATCAAGCACCGTGAAGGCATTGTGTGAAAATTGTGAAGGATTTTCCAAAGTTGGCAAAAATTGAAAAAAATGACAGGGCCGGTAGTGTCGAAAAAGTCAAAAATGGGAAAAGTGGGGGATTGTCCCAAAACTTGCTACAAGGGGCCAGAGGGGCGGGCTGAATGAAAAATGTGTAAAATCAAGCACCGTGAAGGCATTGTGTGAAAATTGTGAAGGATTTTCCAAAGCGGGCAAAAATTGAAAAAAATGACAGGGCCGGTAGTGTCGAAAAAGTCAAAAATGGGAAGGGTGAGGGATTGTCCCAAAACTTGCTACAAGGGGCCAGAGGGGCGGGCTGAATGAAAAATGTGTAAAATCAAGCACCGTGAAGGCATTGTGTGAAAATTGTGAAGGATTTTCCAAAGTGGGCAAAAATTGAAAAAAATGACAGGGCCGGTAGTGTCGAAAAAGTCAAAAATGGGAAGGGTGAGGGATTGTCCCAAAACTTGCTACAAGGGGCCAGAGGGGCGGGCTGAATGAAAAATGTGTAAAATCAAGCACCGTGAAGGCATTGTGTGAAAATTGTGAAGGATTTTCCAAAGTGGGCAAAAATTGAAAAAAAATGACAGGGCCGGTAGTGTCGAAAAAGTCAAAAATGGGAAGGGTGAGGGATTGTTCCTAAACTCGCTACAAGGGGCCAGAGGGGCGGGCTGAATGAAAAATGTGTAAAATCAAGCACCGTGAAGGCATTGTTTGAAAATTGTGAAGGATTTTCCAAAGTGGGCAAAAATTGAAAAAAATGACAGGGCCGGTAGTGTCGAAAAAGTCAAAAATGGGAAGGGTGAGGGATTGTCCCTAAACTTGCTACAAGGGGCCAGAGGGGCGGGCTGAATGAAAAATGTGTAAAATCAAGCACCGTGAAGGCATTGTGTGAAAATTGTGAAGGATTTTCCAAAGTGGGCAAAAATTGAAAAAAATGACAGGGCCGGTAGTGTCGAAAAAGTCAAAAATGGGAAGGGTGAGGGATTGTCCCAAAACTTGCTACAAGGGGCCAGAGGGGCGGGCTGAATGAAAAATGTGTAAAATCAAGCACCGTGAAGGCATTGTGTGAAAATTGTGAAGGATTTTCCAAAGTGGGCAAAAATTGAAAAAAATGACAGGGCCGGTAGTGTCGAAAAAGTCAAAAATGGGAAGGGTGAGGGATTGTTCCTAAACTCGCTACAAGGGGCCAGAGGGGCGGGCTGAATGAAAAATGTGTAAAATCAAGCACCGTGAAGGCATTGTGTGAAAATTGTGAAGGATTTTCCAAAGTGGGCAAAAATTGAAAAAAATGACAGGGCCGGTAGTGTCGAAAAAGTCAAAAATGGGAAGGGTGAGGGATTGTTCCTAAACTCGCTACAAGGGGCCAGAGGGGCGGGCTGAATGAAAAATGTGTAAAATCAAGCACCGTGAAGGCATTGTGTGAAAATTGTGAAGGATTTTCCAAAGCGGGCAAAAATTGAAAAAAATGACAGGGCCGGTAGTGTCGAAAAAATCAAAAATGGGAAGGGTGAGGGATTGTCCCAAAACTTGCTACAAGGGGCCAGAGGGGCGGGCTGAATGAAAAATGTGTAAAATCAAGCATCGTGAAGGCATTGTTTGAAAATTGTGAAGGATTTTCCAAAGTGGGCAAAAATTGAAAAAAATGACAGGGCCGGTAGTGTCGAAAAAGTCAAAAATGGGAAAAGTGGGGGATTGTCCCAAAACTTGCTACAAGGGGCCAGAGGGGCGGGCTGAATGAAAAATGTGTAAAATCAAGCACCGTGAAGGCATTGTGTGAAAATTGTGAAGGATTTTCCAAAGCGGGCAAAAATTGAAAAAAATGACAGGGCCGGTAGTGTCGAAAAAATCAAAAATGGGAAGGGTGAGGTATTGTCCCAAAACTTGCTACAAGGGGCCAGAGGGGCGGGCTGAATGAAAAATGTGTAAAATCAAGCACCGTGAAGGCATTGTGTGAAAATTGTGAAGGATTTTCCAAAGTTGGCAAAAATTGAAAAAAATGACAGGGCCGGTAGTGTCGAAAAAGTCAAAAATGGGAAAAGTGGGGGATTGTCCCAAAACTTGCTACAAGGGGCCAGAGGGGCGGGCTGAATGAAAAATGTGTAAAATCAAGCACCGTGAAGGCATTGTGTGAAAATTGTGAAGGATTTTCCAAAGCGGGCAAAAATTGAAAAAAATGACAGGGCCGGTAGTGTCGAAAAAGTCAAAAATGGGAAGGGTGAGGGATTGTCCCAAAACTTGCTACAAGGGGCCAGAGGGGCGGGCTGAATGAAAAATGTGTAAAATCAAGCACCGTGAAGGCATTGTGTGAAAATTGTGAAGGATTTTCCAAAGTGGGCAAAAATTGAAAAAAATGACAGGGCCGGTAGTGTCGAAAAAGTCAAAAATGGGAAGGGTGAGGGATTGTCCCAAAACTTGCTACAAGGGGCCAGAGGGGCGGGCTGAATGAAAAATGTGTAAAATCAAGCACCGTGAAGGCATTGTGTGAAAATTGTGAAGGATTTTCCAAAGTGGGCAAAAATTGAAAAAAAATGACAGGGCCGGTAGTGTCGAAAAAGTCAAAAATGGGAAGGGTGAGGGATTGTTCCTAAACTCGCTACAAGGGGCCAGAGGGGCGGGCTGAATGAAAAATGTGTAAAATCAAGCACCGTGAAGGCATTGTTTGAAAATTGTGAAGGATTTTCCAAAGTGGGCAAAAATTGAAAAAAATGACAGGGCCGGTAGTGTCGAAAAAGTCAAAAATGGGAAGGGTGAGGGATTGTCCCTAAACTTGCTACAAGGGGCCAGAGGGGCGGGCTGAATGAAAAATGTGTAAAATCAAGCACCGTGAAGGCATTGTGTGAAAATTGTGAAGGATTTTCCAAAGTGGGCAAAAATTGAAAAAAATGACAGGGCCGGTAGTGTCGAAAAAGTCAAAAATGGGAAGGGTGAGGGATTGTCCCTAAACTTGCTACAAGGGGCCAGAGGGGCGGGCTGAATGAAAAATGTGTAAAATCAAGCACCGTGAAGGCATTGTGTGAAAATTGTGAAGGATTTTCCAAAGCGGGCAAAAATTGACAAAAATGACAGGGCCGGTAGTGTCGAAAAAGTCAAAAATGGGAAGGGTGGGGGATTGTCCCAAAACTTGCTACAAGGGGCCAGAGGGGCGGGCTGAATGAAAAATGTGTAAAATCAAGCACTGTGAAGGCATTGTGTGAAAATTGTGAAGGATTTTCCAAAGTGGGCAAAAATTGAAAAAAATGACAGGGCCGGTAGTGTCGAAAAAGTCAAAAATGGGAAGGGTGAGGGATTGTTCCTAAACTCGCTACAAGGGGCCAGAGGGGCGGGCTGAATGAAAAATGTGTAAAATCAAGCACCGTGAAGGCATTGTGTGAAAATTGTGAAGGATTTTCCAAAGCGGGCAAAAATTGAAAAAAATGACAGGGCCGGTAGTGTCGAAAAAATCAAAAATGGGAAGGGTGAGGGATTGTCCCAAAACTTGCTACAAGGGGCCAGAGGGGCGGGCTGAATGAAAAATGTGTAAAATCAAGCATCGTGAAGGCATTGTTTGAAAATTGTGAAGGATTTTCCAAAGTGGGCAAAAATTGAAAAAAATGACAGGGCCGGGTAGTGTCGAAAAAGTCAAAAATGGGAAAAGTGGGGGATTGTCCCAAAACTTGCTACAAGGGGCCAGAGGGGCGGGCTGAATGAAAAATGTGTAAAATCAAGCACCGTGAAGGCATTGTGTGAAAATTGTGAAGGATTTTCCAAAGCGGGCAAAAATTGAAAAAAATGACAGGGCCGGTAGTGTCGAAAAAATCAAAAATGGGAAGGGTGAGGTATTGTCCCAAAACTTGCTACAAGGGGCCAGAGGGGCGGGCTGAATGAAAAATGTGTAAAATCAAGCACCGTGAAGGCATTGTGTGAAAATTGTGAAGGATTTTCCAAAGTTGGCAAAAATTGAAAAAAATGACAGGGCCGGTAGTGTCGAAAAAGTCAAAAATGGGAAAAGTGGGGGATTGTCCCAAAACTTGCTACAAGGGGCCAGAGGGGCGGGCTGAATGAAAAATGTGTAAAATCAAGCACCGTGAAGGCATTGTGTGAAAATTGTGAAGGATTTTCCAAAGCGGGCAAAAATTGAAAAAAATGACAGGGCCGGTAGTGTCGAAAAAGTCAAAAATGGGAAGGGTGAGGGATTGTCCCAAAACTTGCTACAAGGGGCCAGAGGGGCGGGCTGAATGAAAAATGTGTAAAATCAAGCACCGTGAAGGCATTGTGTGAAAATTGTGAAGGATTTTCCAAAGTGGGCAAAAATTGAAAAAAATGACAGGGCCGGTAGTGTCGAAAAAGTCAAAAATGGGAAGGGTGAGGGATTGTCCCAAAACTTGCTACAAGGGGCCAGAGGGGCGGGCTGAATGAAAAATGTGTAAAATCAAGCACCGTGAAGGCATTGTGTGAAAATTGTGAAGGATTTTCCAAAGTGGGCAAAAATTGAAAAAAAATGACAGGGCCGGTAGTGTCGAAAAAGTCAAAAATGGGAAGGGTGAGGGATTGTTCCTAAACTCGCTACAAGGGGCCAGAGGGGCGGGCTGAATGAAAAATGTGTAAAATCAAGCACCGTGAAGGCATTGTTTGAAAATTGTGAAGGATTTTCCAAAGTGGGCAAAAATTGAAAAAAATGACAGGGCCGGTAGTGTTGAAAAAGTCAAAAATGGGAAAAGTGGGGGATTGTCCCAAAAATTGCTACAAGGGGCCAGAGGGGCGGGCTGAATGAAAAATGTGTAAAATCAAGCACCGTGAAGGCATTGTGTGAAAATTGTGAAGGATTTTCCAAAGTGGGCAAAAATTGAAAAAAATGACAGGGCCGGTAGTGTCGAAAAAGTCAAAAATGGGAAGGGTGAGGGATTGTCCCCAAACTTGCTACAAGGGGCCAGAGGGGCGGGCTGAATGAAAAATGTGTAAAATCAAGCACCGTGAAGGCATTGTGTGAAAATTGTGAAGGATTTTCCAAAGTGGGCAAAAATTGAAAAAAATGACAGGGCCGGTAGTGTCGAAAAAGTCAAAAATGGGAAGGGTGAGGGATTGTCCCTAAACTTGCTACAAGGGGCCAGAGGGGCGGGCTGAATGAAAAATGTGTAAAATCAAGCACCGTGAAGGCATTGTGTGAAAATTGTGAAGGATTTTCCAAAGTGGGCAAAAATTGAAAAAAATGACAGGGCCGGTAGTGTCGAAAAAGTCAAAAATGGGAAGGGTGAGGTATTGTCCCAAAACTTGCTACAAGGGGCCAGAGGGGCGGGCTGAATGAAAAATGTGTAAAATCAAGCACCGTGAAGGCATTGTGTGAAAATTGTGAAGGATTTTCCAAAGTGGGCAAAAATTGAAAAAAATGACAGGGCCGGTAGTGTCGAAAAAGTCAAAAATAGGGAAGGGTGGGGGATTGTCCCAAAACTTGCTACAAGGGGCCAGAGGGGCGGGCTGAATGAAAAATGTGTAAAATCAAGCACCGTGAAGGCATTGTGTGAAAATTGTGAAGGATTTTCCAAAGTGGGCAAAAATTGAAAAAAATGACAGGGCCGGTAGTGTCGAAAAAGTCAAAAATGGGAAGGGTGAGGGATTGTCCCTAAACTTGCTACAAGGGGCCAGAGGGGCGGGCTGAATGAAAAATGTGTAAAATCAAGCACCGTGAAGGCATTGTGTGAAAATTGTGAAGGATTTTCCAAAGTGGGCAAAAATTGAAAAAAATGACAGGGCCGGTAGTGTCGAAAAAGTCAAAAATGGGAAGGGTGAGGGATTGTCCCTAAACTTGCTACAAGGGGCCAGAGGGGCGGGCTGAATGAAAAATGTGTAAAATCAAGCACCGTGAAGGCATTGTGTGAAAATTGTGAAGGATTTTCCAAAGCGGGCAAAAATTGAAAAAAATGACAGGGCCGGTAGTGTCGAAAAAGTCAAAAATGGGAAGGGTGGGGGATTGTCCCAAAACTTGCTACAAGGGGCCAGAGGGGCGGGCTGAAAGAAAAATGTGTAAAATCAAGCACTGTGAAGGCATTGTGTGAAAATTGTGAAGGATTTTCCAAAGCGGGCAAAAATTGAAAAAAATGACAGGGCCGGTAGTGTCGAAAAAATCAAAAATGGGAAGGGTGAGGGATTGTCCCAAAACTTGCTACAAGGGGCCAGAGGGGCGGGCTGAATGAAAAATGTGTAAAATCAAGCATCGTGAAGGCATTGTTTGAAAATTGTGAAGGATTTTCCAAAGTGGGCAAAAATTGAAAAAAATGACAGGGCCGGTAGTGTCGAAAAAGTCAAAAATGGGAAAAGTGGGGGATTGTCCCAAAACTTGCTACAAGGGGCCAGAGGGGCGGGCTGAATGAAAAATGTGTAAAATCAAGCACCGTGAAGGCATTGTGTGAAAATTGTGAAGGATTTTCCAAAGTGGGCAAAAATTGAAAAAAATGACAGGGCCGGTAGTGTCGAAAAAGTCAAAAATGGGAAGGGTGAGGGATTGTCCCTAAACTTGCTACAAGGGGCCAGAGGGGCGGGCTGAATGAAAAATGTGTAAAATCAAGCATCGTGAAGGCATTGTTTGAACATTGTGAAGGATTTTCCAAAGTTGGCAAAAATTGAAAAAAATGACAGGGCCGGTAGTGTCGAAAAAGTCAAAAATGGGAAAAGTGGGGGATTGTCCCAAAAATTGCTACAAGGGGCCAGAGGGGCGGGCTGAATGAAAAATGTGTAAAATCAAGCACCGTGAAGGCATTGTGTGAAAATTGTGAAGGATTTTCCAAAGTGGGCAAAAATTGAAAAAAATGACAGGGCCGGTAGTGTCGAAAAAGTCAAAAATGGGAAGGGTGAGGGATTGTCCCTAAACTTGCTACAAGGGGCCAGAGGGGCGAGCTGAATGAAAAATGTGTAAAATCAAGCACCGTGAAGGGATTGTGTGAAAATTGTGAAGGATTTTCCAAAGTGGGCAAAAATTGAAAAAAATGACAGGGCCGGTAGTGTCGAAAAAATCAAAAATGGGAAGGGTGAGGGATTGTCCCAAAACTTGCTACAAGGGGCCAGAGGGGCGGGCTGAATGAAAAATGTGTAAAATCAAGCAATCGTGAAGGCATTGTTTGAAAATTGTGAAGGATTTTCCAAAGTGGGCAAAAAATGAAAAAAAAAAATGACAGGGCCGGTAGTGTCGAAAAAGTCAAAAATGGGAAAAGTGGGGGATTGTCCCAAAACTTGCTACAAGGGGCCAGAGGGGCGGGCTGAATGAAAAATGTGTAAAATCAAGCACCGTGAAGGCATTGTGTGAAAATTGTGAAGGATTTTCCAAAGTGGGCAAAAATTGAAAAAAATGACAGGGCCGGTAGTGTCGAAAAAGTCAAAAATGGGAAGGGTGAGGGATTGTCCCAAAACTTGCTACAAGGGGCCAGAGGGGCGGGCTGAATGAAAAATGTGTAAAATCAAGCACCGTGAAGGCATTGTGTGAAAATTGTGAAGGATTTTCCAAAGTGGGCAAAAATTGAAAAAAATGACAGGGCCGGTAGTGTCGAAAAAGTCAAAAATGGGAAGGGTGAGGGATTGTTCCTAAACTCGCTACAAGGGGCCAGAGGGGCGGGCTGAATGAAAAATGTGTAAAATCAAGCATCGTGAAGGCATTGTTTGAAAATTGTGAAGGATTTTCCAAAGTGGGCAAAAATTGAAAAAAATGACAGGGCCGGTAGTGTCGAAAAAGTCAAAAATGGGAAAAGTGGGGGATTGTCCCAAAACTTGCTACAAGGGGCCAGAGGGGCGGGCTGAATGAAAAATGTGTAAAATCAAGCACCGTGAAGGCATTGTGTGAAAATTGTGAAGGATTTTCCAAAGTGGGCAAAAATTGAAAAAAATGACTGGGCCGGTAGTGTCGAAAAAATCAAAAATGGGAAGGGTGAGGGATTGTCCCAAAACTTGCTACAAGGGGCCAGAGGGGCGGGCTGAATGAAAAATGTGTAAAATCAAGCACCGTGAAGGCATTGTTTGAAAATTGTGAAGGATTTTCCAAAGTGGGCAAAAATTGAAAAAAATGACAGGGCCGGTAGTGTCGAAAAAGTCAAAAATGGGAAAAGTGGGGGATTGTCCCAAAACTTGCTACAAGGGGCCAGAGGGGCGGGCTGAATGAAAAATGTGTAAAATCAAGCACCGTGAAGGCATTGTGTGAAAATTGTGAAGGATTTTCCAAAGCGGGCAAAAATTGAAAAAAATGACAGGGCCGGTAGTGTCGAAAAAGTCAAAAATGGGAAGGGTGAGGGATTGTCCCCAAACTTGCTACAAGGGGCCAGAGGGGCGGGCTGAATGAAAAATGTGTAAAATCAAGCACCGTGAAGGCATTGTGTGAAAATTGTGAAGGATTTTCCAAAGTGGGCAAAAATTGAAAAAAATGACAGGGCCGGTAGTGTCGAAAAAGTCAAAAATGGGAAGGGTGAGGGATTGTCCCTAAACTTGCTACAAGGGGCCAGATGGGCGGGCTGAATGAAAAATGTGTAAAATCAAGCACCGTGAAGGCATTGTGTGAAAATTGTGAAGGATTTTCCAAAGTGGGCAAAAATTGAAAAAAATGACAGGGCCGGTAGTGTCGAAAAAGTCAAAAATGGGAAGGGTGAGGGATTGTCCCAAAACTTGCTACAAGGGGCCAGAGGGGCGGGCTGAATGAAAAATGTGTAAAATCAAGCACCGTGAAGGCATTGTGTGAAAATTGTGAAGGATTTTCCAAAGTGGGCAAAAATTGAAAAAAATGACAGGGCCGGTAGTGTCGAAAAAGTCAAAAATGGGAAGGGTGAGGGATTGTCCCTAAACTTGCTACAAGGGGCCAGAGGGGCGGGCTGAATGAAAAATGTGTAAAATCAAGCACCGTGAAGGCATTGTGTGAAAATTGTGAAGGATTTTCCAAAGTGGGCAAAAATTGAAAAAAATGACAGGGCCGGTAGTGTCGAAAAAGTCAAAAATGGGAAGGGTGAGGGATTGTCCCAAAACTTGCTACAAGGGGCCAGAGGGGCGGGCTGAATGAAAAATGTGTAAAATCAAGCACCGTGAAGGCATTGTGTGAAAATTGTGAAGGATTTTCCAAAGTGGGCAAAAATTGAAAAAAAATGACAGGGCCGGTAGTGTCGAAAAAGTCAAAAATGGGAAGGGTGAGGGATTGTTCCTAAACTCGCTACAAGGGGCCAGAGGGGCGGGCTGAATGAAAAATGTGTAAAATCAAGCACCGTGAAGGCATTGTGTGAAAATTGTGAAGGATTTTCCAAAGCGGGCAAAAATTGAAAAAAATGACAGGGCCGGTAGTGTCGAAAAAGTCAAAAATGGGAAGGGTGAGGGATTGTCCCAAAACTTGCTCCAAGGGGCCAGAGAGGCGGGCTGAATGAAAAATGTGTCAAATCAAGCACCGTGAAGGCATTGTGTGAAAATTGTGAAGGATTTTCCAAAGTGGGCAAAAATTGAAAAAAATGACAGGGCCGGTAGTGTCGAAAAAGTCAAAAATGGGAAGGGTGAGGGATTGTCCCTAAACTTGCTATAAGGGGCCAGAGGGGCGGGCTGAATGAAAAATGTGTAAAATCAAGCACCGTGAAGGCATTGTGTGAAAATTGTGAAGGATTTTCCAAAGTGGGCAAAAATTGAAAAAAATGACAGGGCCGGTAGTGTCGAAAAAGTCAAAAATGGGAAGGTTGAGGGATTGTCCCAAAACTTGCTACAAGGGGCCAGAGGGGCGGGCTGAATGAAAAATGTGTAAAATCAAGCACCGTGAAGGCATTGTGTGAAAATTGTGAAGGATTTTCCAAAGTGGGCAAAAATTGAAAAAAATGACAGGGCCGGTAGTGTCGAAAAAGTCAAAAATGGGAAGGGTGAGGGATTGTCCCAAAACTTGCTACAAGGGGCCAGAGGGGCGGGCTGAATGAAAAATGTGTAAAATCAAGCATCGTGAAGGCATTGTTTGAAAATTGTGAAGGATTTTCCAAAGTGGGCAAAAATTGAAAAAAATGACAGGGCCGGTAGTGTCGAAAAAGTCAAAAATGGGAAAAGTGGGGGATTGTCCCAAAACTTGCTACAAGGGGCCAGAGGGGCGGGCTGAATGAAAAATGTGTAAAATCAAGCACCGTGAAGGCATTGTGTGAAAATTGTGAAGGATTTTCCAAAGCGGGCAAAAATTGAAAAAAATGACAGGGCCGGTAGTGTCGAAAAAGTCAAAAATGGGAAGGGTGAGGGATTGTCCCCAAACTTGCTACAAGGGGCCAGAGGGGCGGGCTGAATGAAAAATGTGTAAAATCAAGCACCGTGAAGGCATTGTGTGAAAATTGTGAAGGATTTTCCAAAGTGGGCAAAAATTGAAAAAAATGACAGGGCCGGTAGTGTCGAAAAAGTCAAAAATGGGAAGGGTGAGGGATTGTCCCAAAACTTGCTACAAGGGGCCAGAGGGGCGGGCTGAATGAAAAATGTGTAAAATCAAGCACCGTGAAGGCATTGTGTGAAAATTGTGAAGGATTTTCCAAAGTGGGCAAAAATTGAAAAAAAATGACAGGGCCGGTAGTGTCGAAAAAGTCAAAAATGGGAAGGGTGAGGGATTGTTCCTAAACTCGCTACAAGGGGCCAGAGGGGCGGGCTGAATGAAAAATGTGTAAAATCAAGCACCGTGAAGGCATTGTGTGAAAATTGTGAAGGATTTTCCAAAGCGGGCAAAAATTGAAAAAAATGACAGGGCCGGTAGTGTCGAAAAAGTCAAAAATGGGAAGGGTGAGGGATTGTCCCCAAACTTGCTACAAGGGGCCAGAGGGGCGGGCTGAATGAAAAATGTGTAAAATCAAGCACCGTGAAGGCATTGTGTGAAAATTGTGAAGGATTTTCCAAAGTGGGCAAAAATTGAAAAAAATGACAGGGCCGGTAGTGTCGAAAAAGTCAAAAATGGGAAGGGTGAGGGATTGTCCCTAAACTTGCTATAAGGGGCCAGAGGGGCGGACTGAATGAAAAATGTGTAAAATCAAGCACCGTGAAGGCATTGTGTGAAAATTGTGAAGGATTTTCCAAAGTGGGCAAAAATTGAAAAAAATGACAGGGCCGGTAGTGTCGAAAAAGTCAAAAATGGGAAGGTTGAGGGATTGTCCCAAAACTTGCTACAAGGGGCCAGAGGGGCGGGCTGAATGAAAAATGTGTAAAATCAAGCACCGTGAAGGCATTGTGTGAAAATTGTGAAGGATTTTCCAAAGTGGGCAAAAATTGAAAAAAATGACAGGGCCGGTAGTGTCGAAAAAGTCAAAAATGGGAAGGGTGAGGGATTGTCCCAAAACTTGCTACAAGGGGCCAGAGGGGCGGGCTGAATGAAAAATGTGTAAAATCAAGCATCGTGAAGGCATTGTTTGAAAATTGTGAAGGATTTTCCAAAGTGGGCAAAAATTGAAAAAAATGACAGGGCCGGTAGTGTCGAAAAAGTCAAAAATGGGAAAAGTGGGGGATTGTCCCAAAACTTGCTACAAGGGGCCAGAGGGGCGGGCTGAATGAAAAATGTGTAAAATCAAGCACCGTGAAGGCATTGTGTGAAAATTGTGAAGTATTTTCCAAAGCGGGCAAAAATTGAAAAAAATGACAGGGCCGGTAGTGTCGAAAAAGTCAAAAATGGGAAGGGTGAGGGATTGTCCCCAAACTTGCTACAAGGGGCCAGAGGGGCGGGCTGAATGAAAAATGTGTAAAATCAAGCACCGTGAAGGCATTGTGTGAAAATTGTGAAGGATTTTCCAAAGTGGGCAAAAATTGAAAAAAATGACAGGGCCGGTAGTGTCGAAAAAGTCAAAAATGGGAAGGGTGAGGGATTGTCCCTAAACTTGCTACAAGGGGCCAGAGGGGCGGGCTGAATGAAAAATGTGTAAAATCAAGCACCGTGAAGGCATTGTGTGAAAATTGTGAAGGATTTTCCAAAGTGGGCAAAAATTGAAAAAAATGACAGGGCCGGTAGTGTCGAAAAAGTCAAAAATGGGAAGGGTGAGGGATTGTCCCTAAACTTGCTACAAGGGGCCAGAGGGGCGGGCTGAATGAAAAATGTGTAAAATCAAGCACCGTGAAGGCATTGTGTGAAAATTGTGAAGGATTTTCCAAAGTGGGCAAAAATTGAAAAAAATGACAGGGCCGGTAGTGTCGAAAAAGTCAAAAATGGGAAGGGTGAGGGATTGTTCCTAAACTCGCTACAAGGGGCTAGAGGGGCGGGCTGAATGAAAAATGTGTAAAATCAAGCACCGTGAAGGCATTGTGTGAAAATTGTGAAGGATTTTCCAAAGCGGGCAAAAATTGAAAAAAATGACAGGGCCGGTAGTGTCGAAAAAATCAAAAATGGGAAGGGTGAGGGATTGTCCCAAAACTTGCTACAAGGGGCCAGAGGGGCGGGCTGAATGAAAAATGTGTAAAATCAAGCATCGTGAAGGCATTGTTTGAAAATTGTGAAGGATTTTCCAAAGCGGGCAAAAATTGAAAAAAATGACAGGGCCGGTAGTGTCGAAAAAGTCAAAAATGGGAAAAGTGGGGGATTGTCCCAAAACTTGCTACAAGGGGCCAGAGGGGCGGGCTGAATGAAAAATGTGTAAAATCAAGCACCGTGAAGGCATTGTGTGAAAATTGTGAAGGATTTTCCAAAGCGGGCAAAAATTGAAAAAAATGACAGGGCCGGTAGTGTCGAAAAAGTCAAAAATGGGAAAAGTGGGGGATTGTCCCAAAACTTGCTACAAGGGGCCAGAGGGGCGGGCTGAATGAAAAATGTGTAAAATCAAGCACCGTGAAGGCATTGTGTGAAAATTGTGAAGGATTTTCCAAAGCGGGCAAAAATTGAAAAAAATGACAGGGCCGGTAGTGTCGAAAAAGTCAAAAATGGGAAGGGTGAGGGATTGTCCCCAAACTTGCTACAAGGGGCCAGAGGGGCGGGCTGAATGAAAAATGTGTAAAATCAAGCACCGTGAAGGCATTGTGTGAAAATTGTGAAGGATTTTCCAAAGTGGGCAAAAATTGAAAAAAATGACAGGGCCGGTAGTGTCGAAAAAGTCAAAAATGGGAAAAGTGGGGGATTGTTCCAAAAATTGCTACAAGGGGCCAGAGGGGCGGGCTGAATGAAAAATGTGTAAAATCAAGCACCGTGAAGGCATTGTGTGAAAATTGTGAAGGATTTTCCAAAGCGGGCAAAAATTGAAAAAAATGACAGGGCCGGTAGTGTCGAAAAAGTCAAAAATGGGAAGGGTGAGGGATTGTCCCTAAACTTGCTACAAGGGGCCAGAGGGGCGGGCTGAATGAAAAATGTGTAAAATCAAGCACCGTGAAGGCATTGTGTGAAAATTATGAAGGATTTTCCAAAGTGGGCAAAAATTGAAAAAAATGACAGGGCCGGTAGTGTCGAAAAAGTCAAAAATGGGAAGGGTGAGGGATTGTCCCAAAACTTGCTACAAGGGGCCAGAGGGGCGGGCTGAATGAAAAATGTGTAAAATCAAGCACCGTGAAGGCATTGTGTGAAAATTGTGAAGGATTTTCCAAAGTGGGCAAAAATTGAAAAAAATGACAGGGCCGGTAGTGTCGAAAAAGTCAAAAATGGGAAGGGTGAGGGATTGTCCCTAAACTTGCTACAAGGGGCCAGAGGGGCGGGCTGAATGAAAAATGTGTAAAATCAAGCACCGTGAAGGCATTGTGTGAAAATTGTGAAGGATTTTCCAAAGCGGGCAAAAATTGAAAAAAATGACAGGGCCGGTAGTGTCGAAAAAATCAAAAATGGGAAGGGTGAGGGATTGTCCCAAAACTTGCTACAAGGGGCCAGAGGGGCGGGCTGAATGAAAAATGTGTAAAATCAAGCATCGTGAAGGCATTGTTTGAAAATTGTGAAGGATTTTCCAAAGTGGGCAAAAATTGAAAAAAATGACAGGGCCGGTAGTGTCGAAAAAGTCAAAAATGGGAAAAGTGGGGGATTGTCCCAAAACTTGCTACAAGGGGCCAGAGGGGCGGGCTGAATGAAAAATGTGTAAAATCAAGCACCGTGAAGGCATTGTGTGAAAATTGTGAAGGATTTTCCAAAGCGGGCAAAAATTGAAAAAAATGACAGGGCCGGTAGTGTCGAAAAAATCAAAAATGGGAAGGGTGAGGGATTGTCCCAAAACTTGCTACAAGGGGCCAGAGGGGTGGGCTGAATGAAAAATGTGTAAAATCAAGCATCGTGAAGGCATTGTTTGAAAATTGTGAAGGATTTTCCAAAGCGGGCAAAAATTGAAAAAAATGACAGGGCCGGTAGTGTCGAAAAAGTCAAAAATGGGAAAAGTGGGGGATTGTCCCAAAACTTGCTACAAGGGGCCAGAGGGGCGGGCTGAATGAAAAATGTGTAAAATCAAGCACCGTGAAGGCATTGTGTGAAAATTGTGAAGGATTTTCCAAAGCGGGCAAAAATTGAAAAAAATGACAGGGCCGGTAGTGTCGAAAAAATCAAAAATGGGAAGGGTGAGGGATTGTCCCAAAACTTGCTACAAGGGGCCAGAGGGGCGGGCTGAATGAAAAATGTGTAAAATCAAGCATCGTGAAGGCATTGTTTGAAAATTGTGAAGGATTTTCCAAAGTGGGCAAAAATTGAAAAAAATGACAGGGCCGGTAGTGTCGAAAAAGTCAAAAATGGGAAAAGTGGGGGATTGTCCCAAAAATTGCTACAAGGGGCCAGAGGGGCGGGCTGAATGAAAAATGTGTAAAATCAAGCACCGTGAAGGTATTGTGTGAAAATTGTGAAGGATTTTCCAAAATGGGCAAAAATTGAAAAAAATGACAGGGCCGGTAGTGTCGAAAAAGTCAAAAATGGGAAGGGTGAGGGATTGTCCCAAAACTTGCTACAAGGGGCCAGAGGGGCGGGCTGAATGAAAAATGTGTAAAATCAAGCACCGTGAAGGCATTGTGTGAAAATTGTGAAGGATTTTCCAAAATGGGCAAAAATTGAAAAAAATGACAGGGCCGGTAGTGTCGAAAAAGTCAAAAATGGGAAGGGTGAGGGATTGTACCAAAACTTGCTACAAGGGGCCAGAGGGGCGGGCTGAATGAAAAATGTGTAAAATCAAGCACCGTGAAGGCATTGTGTGAAAATTGTGAAGGATTTTCCAAAGCGGGCAAAAATTGAAAAAAATGACAGGGCCGGTAGTGTCGAAAAAATCAAAAATGGGAAGGGTGAGGGATTGTCCCAAAACTTGCTAAAAGGGGCCAAGGGGCGGGCTGAATGAAAAATGTGTAAAATCAAGCATCGTGAAGGCATTGTTTGAAAATTGTGAAGGATTTTCCAAAGTGGGCAAAAATTGAAAAAAATGACAGGGCCGGTAGTGTCGAAAAAGTCAAAAATGGGAAAAGTGGGGGATTGTCCCAAAACTTGCTACAAGGGGCCAGAGGGGCGGGCTGAATGAAAAATGTGTAAAATCAAGCACCGTGAAGGCATTGTGTGAAAATTGTGAAGGATTTTCCAAAGCGGGCAAAAATTGAAAAAAATGACAGGGCCGGTAGTGTCGAAAAAATCAAAAATGGGAAGGGTGAGGGATTGTCCCAAAACTTGCTACAAGGGGCCAGAGGGGCGGGCTGAATGAAAAATGTGTAAAATCAAGCACCGTGAAGGCATTGTGTGAAAATTGTGAAGGATTTTCCAAAGTGGGCAAAAATTGAAAAAAATGACAGGGCCCGTAGTGTCGAAAAAGTCAAAAATGGGAAGGGTGAGGGATTGTCCCTAAACTTGCTACAAGGGGCCAGAGGGGCGGGCTGAATGAAAAATGTGTAAAATCAAGCACCGTGAAGGCATTGTGTGAAAATTGTGAAGGATTTTCCAAAGTGGGCAAAAATTGAAAAAAATGACAGGGCCGGTAGTGTCGAAAAAGTCAAAAATGGGAAGGGTGAGGGATTGTTCCTAAACTCGCTACAAGGGGCCAGACGGGCGGGCTGAATGAAAAATGTGTAAAATCAAGCACCGTGAAGGCATTGTGTGAAAATTGTGAAGGATTTTCCAAAGCGGGCAAAAATTGAAAAAAATGACAGGGCCGGTAGTGTCGAAAAAATCAAAAATGGGAAGGGTGAGGGATTGTTCCTAAACTCGCTACAAGGGGCCAGAGGGGCGGGCTGAATGAAAAATGTGTAAAATCAAGCACCGTGAAGGCATTGTGTGAAAATTGTGAAGGATTTTCCAAAGCGGGCAAAAATTGAAAAAAATGACAGGGCCGGTAGTGTCGAAAAAATCAAAAATGGGAAGGGTGAGGGATTGTCCCAAAACTTGCTACAAGGGGCCAGAGGGGCGGGCTGAATGAAAAATGTGTAAAATCAAGCATCGTGAAGGCATTGTTTGAAAATTGTGAAGGATTTTCCAAAGTGGGCAAAAATTGAAAAAAATGACAGGGCCGGTAGTGTCGAAAAAGTCAAAAATGGGAAGGGTGAGGGATTGTCCCAAAACTTGCTACAAGGGGCCAGAGGGGCGGGCTGAATGAAAAATGTGTAAAATCAAGCACCGTGAAGGCATTGTGTGAAAATTGTGAAGGATTTTCCAAAGTGGGCAAAAATTGAAAAAAATGACAGGGCCGGTAGTGTCGAAAAAGTCAAAAATGGGAAGGGTGAGGGATTGTTCCTAAACTCGCTACAAGGGGCCAGAGGGGCGGGCTGAATGAAAAATGTGTAAAATCAAGCATCGTGAAGGCATTGTTTGAAAATTGTGAAGGATTTTCCAAAGTGGGCAAAAATTGAAAAAAATGACAGGGCCGGTAGTGTCGAAAAAATCAAAAATGGGAAGGGTGAGGGATTGTCCCAAAAATTGCTACAAGGGGCCAGAGGGGCGGGCTGAATGAAAAATGTGTAAAATCAAGCATCGTGAAGGCATTGTTTGAAAATTGTGAAGGATTTTCCAAAGTGGGCAAAAATTGAAAAAAAATGACAGGGCCGGTAGTGTCGAAAAAGTCAAAAATGGGAAAAGTGGGGGATTGTCCCAAAATTTGCTCCAAGGGGCCAGAGGGGCGGGCTGAATGAAAAATGTGTAAAATCAAGCACCGTGAAGGCATTGTGTGAAAATTGTGAAGGATTTTCCAAAGCGGGCAAAAATTGAAAAAAATGACAGGGCCGGTAGTGTCGAAAAAGTCAAAAATGGGAAAAGTGGGGGATTGTCCCAAAACTTGCTACAAGGGGCCAGAGGGGCGGGCTGAATGAAAAATGTGTAAAATCAAGCACCGTGAAGGCATTGTGTGAAAATTGTGAAGGATTTTCCAAAGCGGGCAAAAATTGAAAAAAATGACAGGGCCGGTAGCGTCGAAAAAATCAAAAATGGGAAGGGTGAGGGATTGTTCCTAAACTCGCTACAAGGGGCCAGAGGGGCGGGCTGAATGAAAAATGTGTAAAATCAAGCACCGTGAAGGCATTGTGTGAAAATTGTGAAGGATTTTCCAAAGCGGGCAAAAATTGAAAAAAATGACAGGGCCGGTAGTGTCGAAAAAGTCAAAAATGGGAAGGGTGAGGGATTGTCCCAAAACTTGCTACAAGGGGCCAGAGGGGCGGGCTGAATGAAAAATGTGTAAAATCAAGCACCGTGAAGGCATTGTGTGAAAATTGTGAAGGATTTTCCAAAGTGGGCAAAAATTGAAAAAAATGACAGGGCCGGTAGTGTCGAAAAAGTCAAAAATGGGAAAAGTGGGGGATTGTCCCAAAACTTGCTCCAAGGGGCCAGAGGGGCGGGCTGAATGAAAAATGTGTAAAATCAAGCACCGTGAAGGCATTGTGTGAAAATTGTGAAGGATTTTCCAAAGAGGGCAAAAATTGAAAAAAATGACAGGGCCGGTAGTGTCGAAAAAGTAAAAAATGAGAAGGGTGAGGGATTGTCCCAAAACTTGCTACAAGGGGCCAGAGGGGCGGGCTGAATGAAAAATGTGTAAAATCAAGCACCGTGAAGGCATTGTGTGAAAATTGTGAAGGATTTTCCAAAGTGGGCAAAAATTGAAAAAAATGACAGGGCCGGTAGTGTCGAAAAAGTCAAAAATGGGAAGGGTGAGGGATTGTCCCTAAACTTGCTACAAGGGGCCAGAGGGGCGGGCTGAATGAAAAATGTGTAAAATCAAGCACCGTGAAGGCATTATGTGAAAATTGTGAAGGATTTTCCAAAGAGGGCAAAAATTGAAAAAAATGACAGGGCCGGTAGTGTCGAAAAAGTAAAAAATGGGAAGGGTGAGGGATTGTCCCAAAACTTGCTACAAGGGGCCAGAGGGGCGGGCTGAATGAAAAATGTGTAAAATCAAGCACCGTGAAGGCATTGTGTGAAAATTGTGAAGGATTTTCCAAAGTGGGCAAAAATTGAAAAAAATGACAGGGCCGGTAGTGTCGAAAAAGTCAAAAATGGGAAGGGTGAGGGATTGTCCCTAAACTTGCTACAAGGGGCCAGAGGGGCGGGCTGAATGAAAAATGTGTAAAATCAAGCACCGTGAAGGCATTGTGTGAAAATTGTGAAGGATTTTCCAAAGTGGGCAAAAATTGAAAAAAATGACAGGGCCGGTAGTGTCGAAAAAATCAAAAATGGGAAGGGTGAGGGATTGTCCCAAAAATTGCTACAAGGGGCCAGAGGGGCGGGCTGAATGAAAAATGTGTAAAATCAAGCATCGTGAAGGCATTGTTTGAAAATTGTGAAGGATTTTCCAAAGTGGGCAAAAATTGAAAAAAATGACAGGGCCGGTAGTGTCGAAAAAATCAAAAATGGGAAGGGTGAGGGATTGTCCCAAAAATTGCTACAAGGGGCCAGAGGGGCGGGCTGAATGAAAAATGTGTAAAATCAAGCATCGTGAAGGCATTGTTTGAAAATTGTGAAGGATTTTCCAAAGTGGGCAAAAATTGAAAAAAAATGACAGGGCCGGTAGTGTCGAAAAAGTCAAAAATGGGAAAAGTGGGGGATTGTCCCAAAACTTGCTCCAAGGGGCCAGAGGGGCGGGCTGAATGAAAAATGTGTAAAATCAAGCACCGTGAAGGCATTGTGTGAAAATTGTGAAGGATTTTCCAAAGTGGGCAAAAATTGAAAAAAATGACAGGGCCGGTAGTGTCGAAAAAGTCAAAAATGGGAAGGGTGAGGGATTGTCCCTAAACTTGCTACAAGGGGCCAGAGGGGCGGGCTGAATGAAAAATGTGTAAAATCAAGCACCGTGAAGGCATTGTGTGAAAATTGTGAAGGATTTTCCAAAGTGGGCAAAAATTGAAAAAAATGACAGGGCCGGTAGTGTCGAAAAAGTCAAAAATGGGAAGGGTGAGGGATTGTTCCTAAACTCGCTACAAGGGGCCAGAGGGGCGGGCTGAATGAAAAATGTGTAAAATCAAGCATCGTGAAGGCATTGTTTGAAAATTGTGAAGGATTTTCCAAAGTGGGCAAAAATTGAAAAAAATGACAGGGCCGGTAGTGTCGAAAAAATCAAAAATGGGAAGGGTGAGGGATTGTCCCAAAAATTGCTACAAGGGGCCAGAGGGGCGGGCTGAATGAAAAATGTGTAAAATCAAGCATCGTGAAGGCATTGTTTGAAAATTGTGAAGGATTTTCCAAAGTGGGCAAAAATTGAAAAAAAATGACAGGGCCGGTAGTGTCGAAAAAGTCAAAAATGGGAAAAGTGGGGGATTGTCCCAAAACTTGCTACAAGGGGCCAGAGGGGCGGGCTGAATGAAAAATGTGTAAAATCAAGCACCGTGAAGGCATTGTGTGAAAATTGTGAAGGATTTTCCAAAGTGGGCAAAAATTGAAAAAAATGACAGGGCCGGTAGTGTCGAAAAAGTCAAAAATGGGAAGGGTGAGGGATTGTCCCAAAACTTGCTACAAGGGGCCAGAGGGGCGGGCTGAATGAAAAATGTGTAAAATCAAGCACCGTGAAGGCATTGTGTGAAAATTGTGAAGGATTTTCCAAAGCGGGCAAAAATTGAAAAAAATGACAGGGCCGGTAGTGTCGAAAAAGTCAAAAATGGGAAGGGTGAGGGATTGTTCCTAAACTCGCTACAAGGGGCCAGAGGGGCGGGCTGAATGAAAAATGTGTAAAATCAAGCATCGTGAAGGCATTGTGTGAAAATTGTGAAGGATTTTCCAAAGTGGGCAAAAATTGAAAAAAATGACAGGGCCGGTAGTGTCGAAAAAGTCAAAAATGGGAAGGGTGAGGGATTGTCCCAAAACTTGCTACAAGGGGCCAGAGGGGCGGGCTGAATGAAAAATGTGTAAAATCAAGCACCGTGAAGGCATTGTGTGAAAATTGTGAAGGATTTTCCAAAGTGGGCAAAAATTGAAAAAAATGACAGGGCCGGTAGTGTCGAAAAAGTCAAAAATGGGAAGGGTGAGGGATTGTTCCTAAACTCGCTACAAGGGGCCAGAGGGGCGGGCTGAATGAAAAATGTGTAAAATCAAGCACCGTGAAGGCATTGTGTGAAAATTGTGAAGGATTTTCCAAAGCGGGCAAAAATTGAAAAAAATGACAGGGCCGGTAGTGTCGAAAAAATCAAAAATGGGAAGGGTGAGGGATTGTCCCAAAACTTGCTACAAGGGGCCAGAGGGGCGGGCTGAATGAAAAATGTGTAAAATCAAGCATCGTGAAGGCATTGTTTGAAAATTGTGAAGGATTTTCCAAAGTGGGCAAAAATTGAAAAAAATGACAGGGCCGGTAGTGTCGAAAAAGTCAAAAATGGGAAAAGTGGGGGATTGTCCCAAAACTTGCTACAAGGGGCCAGAGGGGCGGGCTGAATGAAAAATGTGTAAAATCAAGCACCATGAAGGCATTGTGTGAAAATTGTGAAGGATTTTCCAAAGTGGGCAAAAATTGAAAAAAATGACAGGGCCGGTAGTGTCGAAAAAATCAAAAATGGGAAGGGTGAGGGATTGTCCCAAAACTTGCTACAAGGGGCCAGAGGGGCGGGCTGAATGAAAAATGTGTAAAATCAAGCACCGTGAAGGCATTGTGTGAAAATTGTGAAGGATTTTCCAAAGTGGGCAAAAATTGAAAAAAATGACAGGGCCGGTAGTGTCGAAAAAGTCAAAAATGGGAAGGGTGAGGGATTGTCCCAAAACTTGCTACAAGGGGCCAGAGGGGCGGGCTGAATGAAAAATGTGTAAAATCAAGCACCGTGAAGGCATTGTGTGAAAATTGTGAAGGATTTTCCAAAGTGGGCAAAAATTGAAAAAAATGACAGGGCCGGTAGTGTCGAAAAAGTCAAAAATGGGAAAAGTGGGGGATTGTCCCAAAACTTGCTACAAGGGGCCAGAGGGGCGGACTGAATGAAAAATGTGTAAAATCAAGCACCGTGAAGGCATTGTGTGAAAATTGTGAAGGATTTTCCAAAGTGGGCAAAAATTGAAAAAAATGACAGGGCCGGTAGTGTCGAAAAAGTCAAAAATGGGAAGGTTGAGGGATTGTCCCAAAACTTGCTACAAGGGGCCAGAGGGGCGGGCTGAATGAAAAATGTGTAAAATCAAGCACCGTGAAGGCATTGTGTGAAAATTGTGAAGGATTTTCCAAAGCGGGCAAAAATTGAAAAAAATGACAGGGCCGGTAGTGTCGAAAAAGTCAAAAATGGGAAGGGTGAGGGATTGTTCCTAAACTCGCTACAAGGGGCCAGAGGGGCGGGCTGAATGAAAAATGTGTAAAATCAAGCATCGTGAAGGCATTGTGTGAAAATTGTGAAGGATTTTCCAAAGTGGGCAAAAATTGAAAAAAATGACAGGGCCGGTAGTGTCGAAAAAGTCAAAAATGGGAAAAGTGGGGGATTGTCCCAAAACTTGCTACAAGGGGCCAGAGGGGCGGGCTGAATGAAAAATGTGTAAAATCAAGCACCGTGAAGGCATTGTGTGAAAATTGTGAAGGATTTTCCAAAGTGGGCAAAAATTGAAAAAAATGACAGGGCCGGTAGTGTCGAAAAAGTCAAAAATGGGAAGGGTGAGGGATTGTTCCTAAACTCGCTACAAGGGGCCAGAGGGGCGGGCTGAATGAAAAATGTGTAAAATCAAGCACCGTGAAGGCATTGTGTGAAAATTGTGAAGGATTTTCCAAAGCGGGCAAAAATTGAAAAAAATGACAGGGCCGGTAGTGTCGAAAAAATCAAAAATGGGAAGGGTGAGGGATTGTCCCAAAACTTGCTACAAGGGGCCAGAGGGGCGGGCTGAATGAAAAATGTGTAAAATCAAGCATCGTGAAGGCATTGTTTGAAAATTGTGAAGGATTTTCCAAAGTGGGCAAAAATTGAAAAAAATGACAGGGCCGGTAGTGTCGAAAAAGTCAAAAATGGGAAAAGTGGGGGATTGTCCCAAAACTTGCTACAAGGGGCCAGAGGGGCGGGCTGAATGAAAAATGTGTAAAATCAAGCACCATGAAGGCATTGTGTGAAAATTGTGAAGGATTTTCCAAAGTGGGCAAAAATTGAAAAAAATGACAGGGCCGGTAGTGTCGAAAAAATCAAAAATGGGAAGGGTGAGGGATTGTCCCAAAACTTGCTACAAGGGGCCAGAGGGGCGGGCTGAATGAAAAATGTGTAAAATCAAGCACCGTGAAGGCATTGTGTGAAAATTGTGAAGGATTTTCCAAAGTGGGCAAAAATTGAAAAAAATGACAGGGCCGGTAGTGTCGAAAAAGTCAAAAATGGGAAGGGTGAGGGATTGTCCCAAAACTTGCTACAAGGGGCCAGAGGGGCGGGCTGAATGAAAAATGTGTAAAATCAAGCACCGTGAAGGCATTGTGTGAAAATTGTGAAGGATTTTCCAAAGTGGGCAAAAATTGAAAAAAATGACAGGGCCGGTAGTGTCGAAAAAGTCAAAAATGGGAAAAGTGGGGGATTGTCCCAAAACTTGCTACAAGGGGCCAGAGGGGCGGACTGAATGAAAAATGTGTAAAATCAAGCACCGTGAAGGCATTGTGTGAAAATTGTGAAGGATTTTCCAAAGTGGGCAAAAATTGAAAAAAATGACAGGGCCGGTAGTGTCGAAAAAGTCAAAAATGGGAAGGTTGAGGGATTGTCCCAAAACTTGCTACAAGGGGCCAGAGGGGCGGGCTGAATGAAAAATGTGTAAAATCAAGCACCGTGAAGGCATTGTGTGAAAATTGTGAAGGATTTTCCAAAGTGGGCAAAAATTGAAAAAAATGACAGGGCCGGTAGTGTCGAAAAAGTCAAAAATGGGAAGGGTGAGGGATTGTCCCAAAACTTGCTACAAGGGGCCAGAGGGGCGGGCTGAATGAAAAATGTGTAAAATCAAGCACCGTGAAGGCATTGTGTGAAAATTGTGAAGGATTTTCCAAAGTGGGCAAAAATTGAAAAAAATGACAGGGCCGGTAGTGTCGAAAAAGTTAAAAATGGGAAAAATGGGGGATTGTCCCAAAACTTGCTACAAGGGGCCAGAGGGGCGGGCTGAATGAAAAATGTGTAAAATCAAGCACCGTGAAGGCATTGTGTGAAAATTGTGAAGGATTTTCCAAAGCGGGCAAAAATTGAAAAAAATGACAGGGCCGGTAGTGTCGAAAAAATCAAAAATGGGAAGGGTGAGGGATTGTCCCAAAACTTGCTACAAGGGGCCAGAGGGGCGGGCTGAATGAAAAATGTGTAAAATCAAGCACCGTGAAGGCATTGTGTGAAAATTGTGAAGGATTTTCCAAAGTGGGCAAAAATTGAAAAAAATGACAGGGCCGGTAGTGTCGAAAAAGTCAAAAATGGGAAGGGTGAGGGATTGTCCCAAAACTTGCTACAAGGGGCCAGAGGGGCGGGCTGAATGAAAAATGTGTAAAATCAAGCACCGTGAAGGCATTGTGTGAAAATTGTGAAGGATTTTCCAAAGTGGGCAAAAATTGAAAAAAATGACAGGGCCGGTAGTGTCGAAAAAGTCAAAAATGGGAAGGGTGAGGGATTGTCCCTAAACTTGCTACAAGGGGCCAGAGGGGCGGGCTGAATGAAAAATTTGTAAAATCAAGCACCGTGAAGGCATTGTGTGAAAATTGTGAAGGATTTTCCAAAGTGGGCAAAAATTGAAAAAAATGACAGGGCCGGTAGTGTCGAAAAAGTCAAAAATGGGAAGGGTGAGGGATTGTTCCTAAACTCGCTACAAGGGGCCAGAGGGGCGGGCTGAATGAAAAATGTGTAAAATCAAGCACCGTGAAGGCATTGTGTGAAAATTGTGAAGGATTTTCCAAAGCGGGCAAAAATTGAAAAAAAATGACAGGGCCGGTAGTGTCGAAAAAATCAAAAATGGGAAGGGTGAGGGATTGTCCCAAAACTTGCTACAAGGGGCCAGAGGGGCGGGCTGAATGAAAAATGTGTAAAATCAAGCATCGTGAAGGCATTGTTTGAAAATTGTGAAGGATTTTCCAAAGTGGGCAAAAATTGAAAAAAATGACAGGGCCGGTAGTGTCGAAAAAGTCAAAAATGGGAAGGGTGAGGGATTGTCCCAAAACTTGCTACAAGGGGCCAGAGGGGCGGGCTGAATGAAAAATGTGTAAAATCAAGCACCGTGAAGGCATTGTGTGAAAATTGTGAAGGATTTTCCAAAGCGGGCAAAAATTGAAAAAAATGACAGGGCCGGTAGTGTCGAAAAAGTCAAAAATGGGAAGGGTGAGGGATTGTTCCTAAACTCGCTACAAGGGGCCAGAGGGGCGGGCTGAATGAAAAATGTGTAAAATCAAGCATCGTGAAGGCATTGTTTGAAAATTGTGAAGGATTTTCCAAAGTGGGCAAAAATTGAAAAAAATGACAGGGCCGGTAGTGTCGAAAAAGTCAAAAATGGGAAAAGTGGGGGATTGTCCCAAAACTTGCTACAAGGGGCCAGAGGGGCGGGCTGAATGAAAAATGTGTAAAATCAAGCACCGTGAAGGCATTGTGTGAAAATTGTGAAGGATTTTCCAAAGCGGGCAAAAATTGAAAAAAATGACAGGGCCGGTAGTGTCGAAAAAATCAAAAATGGGAAGGGTGAGGGATTGTCCCAAAACTTGCTACAAGGGGCCAGAGGGGCGGGCTGAATGAAAAATGTGTAAAATCAAGCACCGTGAAGGCATTGTGTGAAAATTGTGAAGGATTTTCCAAAGCGGGCAAAAATTGAAAAAAAATGACAGGGCCGGTAGTGTCGAAAAAATCAAAAATGGGAAGGGTGAGGGATTGTCCCAAAACTTGCTACAAGGGGCCAGAGGGGCGGGCTGAATGAAAAATGTGTAAAATCAAGCATCGTGAAGGCATTGTTTGAAAATTGTGAAGGATTTTCCAAAGTGGGCAAAAATTGAAAAAAATGACAGGGCCGGTAGTGTCGAAAAAGTCAAAAATGGGAAGGGTGAGGGATTGTCCCAAAACTTGCTACAAGGGGCCAGAGGGGCGGGCTGAATGAAAAATGTGTAAAATCAAGCACCGTGAAGGCATTGTGTGAAAATTGTGAAGGATTTTCCAAAGTGGGCAAAAATTGAAAAAAATGACAGGGCCGGTAGTGTCGAAAAAGTCAAAAATGGGAAGGGTGAGGGATTGTTCCTAAACTCGCTACAAGGGGCCAGAGGGGCGGGCTGAATGAAAAATGTGTAAAATCAAGCATCGTGAAGGCATTGTTTGAAAATTGTGAAGGATTTTCCAAAGTGGGCAAAAATTGAAAAAAATGACAGGGCCGGTAGTGTCGAAAAAGTCAAAAATGGGAAAAGTGGGGGATTGTCCCAAAACTTGCTACAAGGGGCCAGAGGGGCGGGCTGAATGAAAAATGTGTAAAATCAAGCACCGTGAAGGCATTGTGTGAAAATTGTGAAGGATTTTCCAAAGTGGGCAAAAATTGAAAAAAATGACAGGGCCGGTAGTGTCGAAAAAGTCAAAAATGGGAAGGGTGAGGGATTGTCCCAAAACTTGCTACAAGGGGCCAGAGGGGCGGGCTGAATGAAAAATGTGTAAAATCAAGCACCGTGAAGGCATTGTGTGAAAATTGTGAAGGATTTTCCAAAGCGGGCAAAAATTGAAAAAAATGACAGGGCCGGTAGTGTCGAAAAAGTCAAAAATGGGAAGGGTGAGGGATTGTTCCTAAACTCGCTACAAGGGGCCAGAGGGGCGGGCTGAATGAAAAATGTGTAAAATCAAGCATCGTGAAGGCATTGTTTGAAAATTGTGAAGGATTTTCCAAAGTGGGCAAAAATTGAAAAAAATGACAGGGCCGGTAGTGTCGAAAAAGTCAAAAATGGGAAAAGTGGGGGATTGTCCCAAAACTTGCTACAAGGGGCCAGAGGGGCGGGCTGAATGAAAAATGTGTAAAATCAAGCACCGTGAAGGCATTGTGTGAAAATTGTGAAGGATTTTCCAAAGCGGGCAAAAATTGAAAAAAATGACAGGGCCGGTAGTGTCGAAAAAATCAAAAATGGGAAGGGTGAGGGATTGTCCCAAAACTTGCTACAAGGGGCCAGAGGGGCGGGCTGAATGAAAAATGTGTAAAATCAAGCACCGTGAAGGCATTGTGTGAAAATTGTGAAGGATTTTCCAAAGCGGGCAAAAATTGAAAAAAAATGACAGGGCCGGTAGTGTCGAAAAAATCAAAAATGGGAAGGGTGAGGGATTGTCCCAAAACTTGCTACAAGGGGCCAGAGGGGCGGGCTGAATGAAAAATGTGTAAAATCAAGCATCGTGAAGGCATTGTTTGAAAATTGTGAAGGATTTTCCAAAGTGGGCAAAAATTGAAAAAAATGACAGGGCCGGTAGTGTCGAAAAAGTCAAAAATGGGAAGGGTGAGGGATTGTCCCAAAACTTGCTACAAGGGGCCAGAGGGGCGGGCTGAATGAAAAATGTGTAAAATCAAGCACCGTGAAGGCATTGTGTGAAAATTGTGAAGGATTTTCCAAAGTGGGCAAAAATTGAAAAAAATGACAGGGCCGGTAGTGTCGAAAAAGTCAAAAATGGGAAGGGTGAGGGATTGTTCCTAAACTCGCTACAAGGGGCCAGAGGGGCGGGCTGAATGAAAAATGTGTAAAATCAAGCATCGTGAAGGCATTGTTTGAAAATTGTGAAGGATTTTCCAAAGTGGGCAAAAATTGAAAAAAATGACAGGGCCGGTAGTGTCGAAAAAGTCAAAAATGGGAAAAGTGGGGGATTGTCCCAAAACTTGCTACAAGGGGCCAGAGGGGCGGGCTGAATGAAAAATGTGTAAAATCAAGCACCGTGAAGGCATTGTGTGAAAATTGTGAAGGATTTTCCAAAGTGGGCAAAAATTGAAAAAAATGACAGGGCCGGTAGTGTCGAAAAAGTCAAAAATGGGAAGGGTGAGGGATTGTCCCAAAACTTGCTACAAGGGGCCAGAGGGGCGGGCTGAATGAAAAATGTGTAAAATCAAGCACCGTGAAGGCATTGTGTGAAAATTGTGAAGGATTTTCCAAAGCGGGCAAAAATTGAAAAAAATGACAGGGCCGGTAGTGTCGAAAAAGTCAAAAATGGGAAGGGTGAGGGATTGTTCCTAAACTCGCTACAAGGGGCCAGAGGGGCGGGCTGAATGAAAAATGTGTAAAATCAAGCATCGTGAAGGCATTGTTTGAAAATTGTGAAGGATTTTCCAAAGTGGGCAAAAATTGAAAAAAATGACAGGGCCGGTAGTGTCGAAAAAGTCAAAAATGGGAAAAGTGGGGGATTGTCCCAAAACTTGCTACAAGGGGCCAGAGGGGCGGGCTGAATGAAAAATGTGTAAAATCAAGCACCGTGAAGGCATTGTGTGAAAATTGTGAAGGATTTTCCAAAGCGGGCAAAAATTGAAAAAAATGACAGGGCCGGTAGTGTCGAAAAAATCAAAAATGGGAAGGGTGAGGGATTGTCCCAAAACTTGCTACAAGGGGCCAGAGGGGCGGGCTGAATGAAAAATGTGTAAAATCAAGCACCGTGAAGGCATTGTGTGAAAATTGTGAAGGATTTTCCAAAGCGGGCAAAAATTGAAAAAAAATGACAGGGCCGGTAGTGTCGAAAAAATCAAAAATGGGAAGGGTGAGGGATTGTCCCAAAACTTGCTACAAGGGGCCAGAGGGGCGGGCTGAATGAAAAATGTGTAAAATCAAGCATCGTGAAGGCATTGTTTGAAAATTGTGAAGGATTTTCCAAAGTGGGCAAAAATTGAAAAAAATGACAGGGCCGGTAGTGTCGAAAAAGTCAAAAATGGGAAGGGTGAGGGATTGTCCCAAAACTTGCTACAAGGGGCCAGAGGGGCGGGCTGAATGAAAAATGTGTAAAATCAAGCACCGTGAAGGCATTGTGTGAAAATTGTGAAGGATTTTCCAAAGTGGGCAAAAATTGAAAAAAATGACAGGGCCGGTAGTGTCGAAAAAGTCAAAAATGGGAAGGGTGAGGGATTGTTCCTAAACTCGCTACAAGGGGCCAGAGGGGCGGGCTGAATGAAAAATGTGTAAAATCAAGCATCGTGAAGGCATTGTTTGAAAATTGTGAAGGATTTTCCAAAGTGGGCAAAAATTGAAAAAAATGACAGGGCCGGTAGTGTCGAAAAAGTCAAAAATGGGAAAAGTGGGGGATTGTCCCAAAACTTGCTACAAGGGGCCAGAGGGGCGGGCTGAATGAAAAATGTGTAAAATCAAGCACCGTGAAGGCATTGTGTGAAAATTGTGAAGGATTTTCCAAAGTGGGCAAAAATTGAAAAAAATGACAGGGCCGGTAGTGTCGAAAAAGTCAAAAATGGGAAGGGTGAGGGATTGTCCCAAAACTTGCTACAAGGGGCCAGAGGGGCGGGCTGAATGAAAAATGTGTAAAATCAAGCACCGTGAAGGCATTGTGTGAAAATTGTGAAGGATTTTCCAAAGCGGGCAAAAATTGAAAAAAATGACAGGGCCGGTAGTGTCGAAAAAGTCAAAAATGGGAAGGGTGAGGGATTGTTCCTAAACTCGCTACAAGGGGCCAGAGGGGCGGGCTGAATGAAAAATGTGTAAAATCAAGCATCGTGAAGGCATTGTTTGAAAATTGTGAAGGATTTTCCAAAGTGGGCAAAAATTGAAAAAAATGACAGGGCCGGTAGTGTCGAAAAAGTCAAAAATGGGAAAAGTGGGGGATTGTCCCAAAACTTGCTACAAGGGGCCAGAGGGGCGGGCTGAATGAAAAATGTGTAAAATCAAGCACCGTGAAGGCATTGTGTGAAAATTGTGAAGGATTTTCCAAAGCGGGCAAAAATTGAAAAAAATGACAGGGCCGGTAGTGTCGAAAAAATCAAAAATGGGAAGGGTGAGGGATTGTCCCAAAACTTGCTACAAGGGGCCAGAGGGGCGGGCTGAATGAAAAATGTGTAAAATCAAGCATCGTGAAGGCATTGTTTGAAAATTGTGAAGGATTTTCCAAAGTGGGCAAAAATTGAAAAAAATGACAGGGCCGGTAGTGTCGAAAAAGTCAAAAATGGGAAAAGTGGGGGATTGTCCCAAAACTTGCTACAAGGGGCCAGAGGGGCGGGCTGAATGAAAAATGTGTAAAATCAAGCACCGTGAAGGCATTGTGTGAAAATTGTGAAAGATTTTCCAAAGTGGGCAAAAATTGAAAAAAATGACAGGGCCGGTAGTGTCGAAAAAATCAAAAATGGGAAGGGTGAGGGATTGTCCCAAAACTTGCTACAAGGGGCCAGAGGGGCGGGCTGAATGAAAAATGTGTAAAATCAAGCACCGTGAAGGCATTGTGTGAAAATTGTGAAGGATTTTCCAAAGCGGGCAAAAATTGAAAAAAATGACAGGGCCGGTAGTGTCGAAAAAATCAAAAATGGGAAGGGTGAGGGATTGTCCCAAAACTTGCTACAAGGGGCCAGAGGGGCGGGCTGAATGAAAAATGTGTAAAATCAAGCATCGTGAAGGCATTGTTTGAAAATTGTGAAGGATTTTCCAAAGTGGGCAAAAATTGAAAAAAATGACAGGGCCGGTAGTGTCGAAAAAGTCAAAAATGGGAAAAGTGGGGGATTGTCCCAAAACTTGCTACAAGGGGCCAGAGGGGCGGGCTGAATGAAAAATGTGTAAAATCAAGCACCGTGAAGGCATTGTGTGAAAATTGTGAAAGATTTTCCAAAGCGGGCAAAAATTGAAAAAAATGACAGGGCCGGTAGTGTCGAAAAAATCAAAAATGGGAAGGGTGAGGGATTGTCCCAAAACTTGCTACAAGGGGCCAGAGGGGCGGGCTGAATGAAAAATGTGTAAAATCAAGCACCGTGAAGGCATTGTGTGAAAATTGTGAAGGATTTTCCAAAGCGGGCAAAAATTGAAAAAAATGACAGGGCCGGTAGTGTCGAAAAAATCAAAAATGGGAAGGGTGAGGGATTGTCCCAAAACTTGCTACAAGGGGCCAGAGGGGCGGGCTGAATGAAAAATGTGTAAAATCAAGTATCGTGAAGGCATTGTTTGAAAATTGTGAAGGAATTTCCAAAGTGGGCAAAAATTGAAAAAAATGACAGGGCCGGTAGTGTCGAAAAAGTCAAAAATGGGAAAAGTGGGGGATTGTCCCAAAACTTGCTACAAGGGGCCAGAGGGGCGGGCTGAATGAAAAATGTGTAAAATCAAGCACCGTGAAGGCATTGTGTGAAAATTGTGAAGGATTTTCCAAAGCGGGCAAAAATTGAAAAAAATGACAGGGCCGGTAGTGTCGAAAAAGTCAAAAATGGGAAGGGTGAGGGATTGTTCCTAAACTCGCTACAAGGGGCCAGAGGGGCGGGCTGAATGAAAAATGTGTAAAATCAAGCATCGTGAAGGCATTGTTTGAAAATTGTGAAGGATTTTCCAAAGTGGGCAAAAATTGAAAAAAATGACAGGGCCGGTAGTGTCGAAAAAGTCAAAAATGGGAAAAGTGGGGGATTGTCCCAAAACTTGCTACAAGGGGCCAGAGGGGCGGGCTGAATGAAAAATGTGTAAAATCAAGCACCGTGAAGGCATTGTGTGAAAATTGTGAAGGATTTTCCAAAGCGGGCAAAAATTGAAAAAAATGACAGGGCCGGTAGTGTCGAAAAAATCAAAAATGGGAAGGGTGAGGGATTGTCCCAAAACTTGCTACAAGGGGCCAGAGGGGCGGGCTGAATGAAAAATGTGTAAAATCAAGCATCGTGAAGGCATTGTTTGAAAATTGTGAAGGATTTTCCAAAGTGGGCAAAAATTGAAAAAAATGACAGGGCCGGTAGTGTCGAAAAAGTCAAAAATGGGAAGGGTGAGGGATTGTCCCAAAACTTGCTACAAGGGGCCAGAGGGGCGGGCTGAATGAAAAATGTGTAAAATCAAGCACCGTGAAGGCATTGTGTGAAAATTGTGAAAGATTTTCCAAAGCGGGCAAAAATTGAAAAAAATGACAGGGCCGGTAGTGTCGAAAAAATCAAAAATGGGAAGGGTGAGGGATTGTCCCAAAACTTGCTACAAGGGGCCAGAGGGGCGGGCTGAATGAAAAATGTGTAAAATCAAGCACCGTGAAGGCATTGTGTGAAAATTGTGAAGGATTTTCCAAAGTGGGCAAAAATTGAAAAAAATGACAGGGCCGGTAGTGTCGAAAAAGTCAAAAATGGGAAGGGTGAGGGATTGTCCCAAAACTTGCTACAAGGGGCCAGAGGGGCGGGCTGAATGAAAAATGTGTAAAATCAAGCACCGTGAAGGCATTGTGTGAAAATTGTGAAGGATTTTCCAAAGCGGGCAAAAATTGAAAAAAATGACAGTCGAAAAAATCAAAAATGGGAAGGGTGAGGGATTGTCCCAAAACTTGCTACAAGGGGCCAGAGGGGCGGGCTGAATGAAAAATGTGTAAAATCAAGCACCGTGAAGGCATTGTGTGAAAATTGTGAAGGATTTTCCAAAGCGGGCAAAAATTGAAAAAAATGACAGGGCCGGTAGTGTCGAAAAAATCAAAAATGGGAAGGGTGAGGGATTGTCCCAAAACTTGCTACAAGGGGCCAGAGGGGCGGGCTGAATGAAAAATGTGTAAAATCAAGTATCGTGAAGGCATTGTTTGAAAATTGTGAAGGAATTTCCAAAGTGGGCAAAAATTGAAAAAAATGACAGGGCCGGTAGTGTCGAAAAAGTCAAAAATGGGAAAAGTGGGGGATTGTCCCAAAACTTGCTACAAGGGGCCAGAGGGGCGGGCTGAATGAAAAATGTGTAAAATCAAGCACCGTGAAGGCATTGTGTGAAAATTGTGAAGGATTTTCCAAAGCGGGCAAAAATTGAAAAAAATGACAGGGCCGGTAGTGTCGAAAAAGTCAAAAATGGGAAGGGTGAGGGATTGTTCCTAAACTCGCTACAAGGGGCCAGAGGGGCGGGCTGAATGTAAAATGTGTAAAATCAAGCATCGTGAAGGCATTGTTTGAAAATTGTGAAGGATTTTCCAAAGTGGGCAAAAATTGAAAAAAATGACAGGGCCGGTAGTGTCGAAAAAGTCAAAAATGGGAAAAGTGGGGGATTGTCCCAAAACTTGCTACAAGGGGCCAGAGGGGCGGGCTGAATGAAAAATGTGTAAAATCAAGCACCGTGAAGGCATTGTGTGAAAATTGTGAAAGATTTTCCAAAGCGGGCAAAAATTGAAAAAAATGACAGGGCCGGTAGTGTCGAAAAAATCAAAAATGGGAAGGGTGAGGGATTGTCCCAAAACTTGCTACAAGGGGCCAGAGGGGCGGGCTGAATGAAAAATGTGTAAAATCAAGCACCGTGAAGGCATTGTGTGAAAATTGTGAAGGATTTTCCAAAGTGGGCAAAAATTGAAAAAAATGACAGGGCCGGTAGTGTCGAAAAAGTCAAAAATGGGAAGGGTGAGGGATTGTCCCAAAACTTGCTACAAGGGGCCAGAGGGGCGGGCTGAATGAAAAATGTGTAAAATCAAGCACCGTGAAGGCATTGTGTGAAAATTGTGAAGGATTTTCCAAAGCGGGCAAAAATTGAAAAAAATGACAGTCGAAAAAATCAAAAATGGGAAGGGTGAGGGATTGTCCCAAAACTTGCTACAAGGGGCCAGAGGGGCGGGCTGAATGAAAAATGTGTAAAATCAAGCACCGTGAAGGCATTGTGTGAAAATTGTGAAGGATTTTCCAAAGCGGGCAAAAATTGAAAAAAATGACAGGGCCGGTAGTGTCGAAAAAATCAAAAATGGGAAGGGTGAGGGATTGTCCCAAAACTTGCTACAAGGGGCCAGAGGGGCGGGCTGAATGAAAAATGTGTAAAATCAAGTATCGTGAAGGCATTGTTTGAAAATTGTGAAGGAATTTCCAAAGTGGGCAAAAATTGAAAAAAATGACAGGGCCGGTAGTGTCGAAAAAGTCAAAAATGGGAAAAGTGGGGGATTGTCCCAAAACTTGCTACAAGGGGCCAGAGGGGCGGGCTGAATGAAAAATGTGTAAAATCAAGCACCGTGAAGGCATTGTGTGAAAATTGTGAAGGATTTTCCAAAGCGGGCAAAAATTGAAAAAAATGACAGGGCCGGTAGTGTCGAAAAAGTCAAAAATGGGAAGGGTGAGGGATTGTTCCTAAACTCGCTACAAGGGGCCAGAGGGGCGGGCTGAATGTAAAATGTGTAAAATCAAGCATCGTGAAGGCATTGTTTGAAAATTGTGAAGGATTTTCCAAAGTGGGCAAAAATTGAAAAAAATGACAGGGCCGGTAGTGTCGAAAAAGTCAAAAATGGGAAAAGTGGGGGATTGTCCCAAAACTTGCTACAAGGGGCCAGAGGGGCGGGCTGAATGAAAAATGTGTAAAATCAAGCACCGTGAAGGCATTGTGTGAAAATTGTGAAGGATTTTCCAAAGCGGGCAAAAATTGAAAAAAATGACAGGGCCGGTAGTGTCGAAAAAATCAAAAATGGGAAGGGTGAGGGATTGTCCCAAAACTTGCTACAAGGGGCCAGAGGGGCGGGCTGAATGAAAAATGTGTAAAATCAAGCATCGTGAAGGCATTGTTTGAAAATTGTGAAGGATTTTCCAAAGTGGGCAAAAATTGAAAAAAATGACAGGGCCGGTAGTGTCGAAAAAGTCAAAAATGGGAAAAGTGGGGGATTGTCCCAAAACTTGCTACAAGGGGCCAGAGGGGCGGGCTGAATGAAAAATGTGTAAAATCAAGCACCGTGAAGGCATTGTGTGAAAATTGTGAAAGATTTTCCAAAGCGGGCAAAAATTGAAAAAAATGACAGGGCCGGTAGTGTCGAAAAAATCAAAAATGGGAAGGGTGAGGGATTGTCCCAAAACTTGCTACAAGGGGCCAGAGGGGCGGGCTGAATGAAAAATGTGTAAAATCAAGCACCGTGAAGGCATTGTGTGAAAATTGTGAAGGATTTTCCAAAGTGGGCAAAAATTGAAAAAAATGACAGGGCCGGTAGTGTCGAAAAAGTCAAAAATGGGAAGGGTGAGGGATTGTCCCAAAACTTGCTACAAGGGGCCAGAGGGGCGGGCTGAATGAAAAATGTGTAAAATCAAGCACCGTGAAGGCATTGTGTGAAAATTGTGAAGGATTTTCCAAAGCGGGCAAAAATTGAAAAAAATGACAGTCGAAAAAATCAAAAATGGGAAGGGTGAGGGATTGTCCCAAAACTTGCTACAAGGGGCCAGAGGGGCGGGCTGAATGAAAAATGTGTAAAATCAAGCATCGTGAAGGCATTGTTTGAAAATTGTGAAGGATTTTCCAAAGTGGGCAAAAATTGAAAAAAATGACAGGGCCGGTAGTGTCGAAAAAGTCAAAAATGGAAAAAGTGGGGGATTGTCCCAAAACTTGCTACAAGGGGCCAGAGGGGCGGGCTGAATGAAAAATGTGTAAAATCAAGCACCGTGAAGGCATTGTGTGAAAATTGTGAAGGATTTTCCAAAGTGGGCAAAAATTGAAAAAAATGACAGGGCCGGTAGTGTCGAAAAAGTCAAAAATGGGAAGGGTGAGGGATTGTCCCAAAACTTGCTACAAGGGGCCAGAGGGGCGGGCTGAATGAAAAATGTGTAAAATCAAGCACCGTGAAGGCATTGTGTGAAAATTGTGAAGGATTTTCCAAAGTGGGCAAAAATTGAAAAAAATGACAGGGCCGGTAGTGTCGAAAAAGTCGATAATGGGAAAAGTGGGGGATTGTCCCAAAACTTGCTACAAGGGGCCAGAGGGGCGGGCTGAATGAAAAATGTGTAAAATCAAGCACCGTGAAGGCATTGTGTGAAAATTGTGAAGGATTTTCCAAAGTGGGCAAAAATTGAAAAAAATGACAGGGCCGGTAGTGTCGAAAAAGTCAAAAATGGGAAGGGTGAGGGATTGTCCCAAAACTTGCTACAAGGGGCCAGAGGGGCGGGCTGAATGAAAAATGTGTAAAATCAAGCACCGTGAAGGCATTGTGTGAAAATTGTGAAGGATTTTCCAAAGCGGGCAAAAATTGAAAAAAATGACAGGGCCGGTAGTGTCGAAAAAATCAAAAATGGGAAGGGTGAGGGATTGTCCCAAAACTTGCTACAAGGGGCCAGAGGGGCGGGCTGAATGAAAAATGTGTAAAATCAAGCATCGTGAAGGCATTGTTTGAAAATTGTGAAGGATTTTCCAAAGTGGGCAAAAATTGAAAAAAATGACAGGGCCGGTAGTGTCGAAAAAGTCAAAAATGGGAAAAGTGGGGGATTGTCCCAAAACTTGCTACAAGGGGCCAGAGGGGCGGGCTGAATGAAAAATGTGTAAAATCAAGCACCGTGAAGGCATTGTGTGAAAATTGTGAAAGATTTTTCAAAGCGGGCAAAAATTGAAAAAAATGACAGGGCCGGTAGTGTCGAAAAAATCAAAAATGGGAAGGGTGAGGGATTGTCCCAAAACTTGCTACAAGGGGCCAGAGGGGCGGGCTGAATGAAAAATGTGTAAAATCAAGCACCGTGAAGGCATTGTGTGAAAATTGTGAAGGATTTTCCAAAGTGGGCAAAAATTGAAAAAAATGACAGGGCCGGTAGTGTCGAAAAAGTCAAAAATGGGAAGGGTGAGGGATTGTCCCAAAACTTGCTACAAGGGGCCAGAGGGGCGGGCTGAATGAAAAATGTGTAAAATCAAGCACCGTGAAGGCATTGTGTGAAAATTGTGAAGGATTTTCCAAAGTGGGCAAAAATTGAAAAAAATGACAGGGCCGGTAGTGTCGAAAAAGTCAAAAATGGGAAGGGTGAGGGATTGTCCCTAAACTTGCTACAAGGGGCCAGAGGGGCGGGCTGAATGAAAAATGTGTAAAATCAAGCACCGTGAAGGCATTGTGTGAAAATTGTGAAGGATTTTCCAAAGTGGGCAAAAATTGAAAAAAATGACAGGGCCGGTAGTGTCGAAAAAGTCAAAAATGGGAAGGGTGAGGGATTGTTCCTAAACTCGCTACAAGGGGCCAGAGGGGCGGGCTGAATGAAAAATGTGTAAAATCAAGCATCGTGAAGGCATTGTTTGAAAATTGTGAAGGATTTTCCAAAGTGGGCAAAAATTGAAAAAAATGACAGGGCCGGTAGTGTCGAAAAAGTCAAAAATGGAAAAAGTGGGGGATTGTCCCAAAACTTGCTACAAGGGGCCAGAGGGGCGGGCTGAATGAAAAATGTGTAAAATCAAGCACCGTGAAGGCATTGTGTGAAAATTGTGAAGGATTTTCCAAAGTGGGCAAAAATTGAAAAAAATGACAGGGCCGGTAGTGTCGAAAAAGTCAAAAATGGGAAGGGTGAGGGATTGTCCCAAAAATTGCTACAAGGGGCCAGAGGGGCGGGCTGAATGAAAAATGTGTAAAATCAAGCACCGTGAAGGCATTGTGTGAAAATTGTGAAGGATTTTCCAAAGTGGGCAAAAATTGAAAAAAATGACAGGGCCGGTAGTGTCGAAAAAGTCAAAAATGGGAAGGGTGAGGGATTGTTCCTAAACTCGCTACAAGGGGCCAGAGGGGCGGGCTGAATGAAAAATGTGTAAAATCAAGCATCGTGAAGGCATTGTTTGAAAATTGTGAAGGATTTTCCAAAGTGGGCAAAAATTGAAAAAAATGACAGGGCCGGTAGTGTCGAAAAAGTCGATAATGGGAAAAGTGGGGGATTGTCCCAAAACTTGCTACAAGGGGCCAGAGGGGCGGGCTGAATGAAAAATGTGTAAAATCAAGCACCGTGAAGGCATTGTGTGAAAATTGTGAAGGATTTTCCAAAGTGGGCAAAAATTGAAAAAAATGACAGGGCCGGTAGTGTCGAAAAAGTCAAAAATGGGAAGGGTGAGGGATTGTCCCAAAACTTGCTACAAGGGGCCAGAGGGGCGGGCTGAATGAAAAATGTGTAAAATCAAGCACCGTGAAGGCATTGTGTGAAAATTGTGAAGGATTTTCCAAAGTGGGCAAAAATTGAAAAAAATGACAGGGCCGGTAGTGTCGAAAAAATCAAAAATGGGAAGGGTGAGGGATTGTCCCAAAACTTGCTACAAGGGGCCAGAGGGGCGGGCTGAATGAAAAATGTGTAAAATCAAGCATCGTGAAGGCATTGTTTGAAAATTGTGAAGGATTTTCCAAAGTGGGCAAAAATCGAAAAAAATGACAGGGCCGGTAGTGTCGAAAAAGTCAAAAATGGGAAAAGTGGGGGATTGTCCCAAAACTTGCTACAAGGGGCCAGAGGGGCGGGCTGAATGAAAAATGTGTAAAATCAAGCACCGTGAAGGCATTGTGTGAAAATTGTGAAAGATTTTCCAAAGCGGGCAAAAATTGAAAAAAATGACAGGGCCGGTAGTGTCGAAAAAATCAAAAATGGGAAGGGTGAGGGATTGTCCCAAAACTTGCTACAAGGGGCCAGAGGGGCGGGCTGAATGAAAAATGTGTAAAATCAAGCACCGTGAAGGCATTGTGTGAAAATTGTGAAGGATTTTCCAAAGTGGGCAAAAATTGAAAAAAATGACAGGGCCGGTAGTGTCGAAAAAGTCAAAAATGGGAAGGGTGAGGGATTGTCCCAAAACTTGCTACAAGGGGCCAGAGGGGCGGGCTGAATGAAAAATGTGTAAAATCAAGCACCGTGAAGGCATTGTGTGAAAATTGTGAAGGATTTTCCAAAGTGGGCAAAAATTGAAAAAAATGACAGGGCCGGTAGTGTCGAAAAAGTCAAAAATGGGAAGGGTGAGGGATTGTCCCTAAACTTGCTACAAGGGGCCAGAGGGGCGGGCTGAATGAAAAATGTGTAAAATCAAGCACCGTGAAGGCATTGTGTGAAAATTGTGAAGGATTTTCCAAAGCGGGCAAAAATTGAAAAAAATGACAGGGCCGGTAGTGTCGAAAAAATCAAAAATGGGAAGGGTGAGGGATTGTCCCAAAACTTGCTACAAGGGGCCAGAGGGGCGGGCTGAATGAAAAATGTGTAAAATCAAGCATCGTGAAGGCATTGTTTGAAAATTGTGAAGGATTTTCCAAAGTGGGCAAAAATTGAAAAAAATGACAGGGCCGGTAGTGTTGAAAAAGTCAAAAATGGAAAAAGTGGGGGATTGTCCCAAAACTTGCTACAAGGGGCCAGAGGGGCGGGCTGAATGAAAAATGTGTAAAATCAAGCACCGTGAAGGCATTGTGTGAAAATTGTGAAGGATTTTCCAAAGTGGGCAAAAATTGAAAAAAATGACAGGGCCGGTAGTGTCGAAAAAGTCAAAAATGGGAAGGGTGAGGGATTGTCCCTAAACTTGCTACAAGGGGCCAGAGGGACGGGCTGAATGAAAAATGTGTAAAATCAAGCACCGTGAAGGCATTGTGTGAAAATTGTGAAGGATTTTCCAAAGTGGGCAAAAATTGAAAAAAATGACAGGGCCGGTAGTGTCGAAAAAGTCAAAAATGGGAAGGGTGAGGGATTGTCCCAAAACTTGCTACAAGGGGCCATAGGGGCGGGCTGAATGAAAAATGTGTAAAATCAAGCACCGTGAAGGCATTGTGTGAAAATTGTGAAGGATTTTCCAAAGTGGGCAAAAATTTGAAAAAAATGACAGGGCCGGTAATGTCGAAAAAGTCAAAAATGGGAAGGGTGAGGGATTGTTCCTAAACTCGCTACAAGGGGCCAGAGGGGCGGGCTGAATGAAAAATGTGTAAAATCAAGCACCGTGAAGGCATTGTGTGAAAATTGTGAAGGATTTTCCAAAGTGGGCAAAAATTGAAAAAAATGACAGGGCCGGTAGTGTCGAAAAAGTCAAAAATGGGAAGGGTGAGGGATTGTCCCTAAACTTGCTACAAGGGGCCAGAGGGGCGGGCTGAATGAAAAATGTGTAAAATCAAGCACCGTGAAGGCATTGTGTGAAAATTGTGAAGGATTTTCCAAAGTGGGCAAAAATTGAAAAAATGACAGGGCCGGTAGTGTCGAAAAAGTCAAAAATGGGAAGGGTGAGGGATTGTCCCAAAACTTGCTACAAGGGGCCAGAGGGGCGGGCTGAATGAAAAATGTGTAAAATCAAGCATCGTGAAGGCATTGTTTGAAAATTGTGAAGGATTTTCCAAAGTGGGCAAAAATTGAAAAAAATGACAGGGCCGGTAATGTCGAAAAAGTCAAAAATGGGAAAAGTGGGGGATTGTCCCAAAACTTGATACAAGGGGCCAGAGGGGCGGGCTGAATGAAAAATGTGTAAAATCAAGCACCGTGAAGGCATTGTGTGAAAATTGTGAAGGATTTTCCAAAGCGGGCAAAAATTGAAAAAAATGACAGGGCCGGTAGTGTCGAAAAAATCAAAAATGGGAAGGGTGAGGGATTGTCCCAAAACTTGCTACAAGGGGCCAGAGGGGCGGGCTGAATGAAAAATGTGTAAAATCAAGCACCGTGAAGGCATTGTGTGAAAATTGTGAAGGATTTTCCAAAGTGGGCAAAAATTGAAAAAAATGACAGGGCCGGTAGTGTCGAAAAAGTCAAAAATGGGAAGGGTGAGGGATTGTCCCAAAACTTGCTACAAGGGGCCAGAGGGGCGGGCTGAATGAAAAATGTGTAAAATCAAGCACCGTGAAGGCATTGTGTGAAAATTGTGAAGGATTTTCCAAAGTGGGCAAAAATTGAAAAAAATGACAGGGCCGGTAGTGTCGAAAAAGTCAAAAATGGGAAGGGTGAGGGATTGTTCCTAAACTCGCTACAAGGGGCCAGAGGGGCGGGCTGAATGAAAAATGTGTAAAATCAAGCACCGTGAAGGCATTGTGTGAAAATTGTGAAGGATTTTCCAAAGCGGGCAAAAATTGAAAAAAATGACAGGGCCGGTAGTGTCGAAAAAATCAAAAATGGGAAGGGTGAGGGATTGTCCCAAAACTTGCTACAAGGGGCCAGAGGGGCAGGCTGAATGAAAAATGTGTAAAATCAAGCATCGTGAAGGCATTGTTTGAAAATTGTGAAGGATTTTCCAAAGTGGGCAAAAATTGAAAAAAATGACAGGGCCGGTAGTGTCGAAAAAGTCAAAAATGGGAAAAGTGGGGGATTGTCCCAAAACTTGCTACAAGGGGCCAGAGGGGCGGGCTGAATGAAAAATGTGTAAAATCAAGCACCGTGAAGGCATTGTGTGAAAATTGTGAAAGATTTTCCAAAGCGGGCAAAAATTGAAAAAAAAGACAGGGCCGGTAGTGTCGAAAAAATCAAAAATGGGAAGGGTGAGGGATTGTCCCAAAACTTGCTACAAGGGGCCAGAGGGGCGGGCTGAATGAAAAATGTGTAAAATCAAGCACCGTGAAGGCATTGTGTGAAAATTGTGAAGGATTTTCCAAAGTGGGCAAAAATTGAAAAAAATGACAGGGCCGGTAGTGTCGAAAAAGTCAAAAATGGGAAGGGTGAGGGATTGTCCCAAAACTTGCTACAAGGGGCCAGAGGGGCGGGCTGAATGAAAAATGTGTAAAATCAAGCACCGTGAAGGCATTGTGTGAAAATTGTGAAGGATTTTCCAAAGTGGGCAAAAATTGAAAAAAATGACAGGGCCGGTAGTGTCGAAAAAGTCAAAAATGGGAAGGGTGAGGGATTGTCCCTAAACTTGCTACAAGGGGCCAGAGGGGCGGGCTGAATGAAAAATGTGTAAAATCAAGCACCGTGAAGGCATTGTGTGAAAATTGTGAAGGATTTTCCAAAGCGGGCAAAAATTGAAAAAAATGACAGGGCCGGTAGTGTCGAAAAAATCAAAAATGGGAAGGGTGAGGGATTGTCCCAAAACTTGCTACAAGGGGCCAGAGGGGCGGGCTGAATGAAAAATGTGTAAAATCAAGCATCGTGAAGGCATTGTTTGAAAATTGTGAAGGATTTTCCAAAGTGGGCAAAAATTGAAAAAAATGACAGGGCCGGTAGTGTTGAAAAAGTCAAAAATGGAAAAAGTGGGGGATTGTCCCAAAACTTGCTACAAGGGGCCAGAGGGGCGGGCTGAATGAAAAATGTGTAAAATCAAGCACCGTGAAGGCATTGTGTGAAAATTGTGAAGGATTTTCCAAAGTGGGCAAAAATTGAAAAAAATGACAGGGCCGGTAGTGTCGAAAAAGTCAAAAATGGGAAGGGTGAGGGATTGTCCCTAAACTTGCTACAAGGGGCCAGAGGGACGGGCTGAATGAAAAATGTGTAAAATCAAGCACCCTGAAGGCATTGTGTGAAAATTGTGAAGGATTTTCCAAAGTGGGCAAAAATTGAAAAAAATGACAGGGCCGGTAGTGTCGAAAAAGTCAAAAATGGGAAGGGTGAGGGATTGTCCCAAAACTTGCTACAAGGGGCCATAGGGGCGGGCTGAATGAAAAATGTGTAAAATCAAGCACCGTGAAGGCATTGTGTGAAAATTGTGAAGGATTTTCCAAAGTGGGCAAAAATTTGAAAAAAATGACAGGGCCGGTAATGTCGAAAAAGTCAAAAATGGGAAGGGTGAGGGATTGTTCCTAAACTCGCTACAAGGGGCCAGAGGGGCGGGCTGAATGAAAAATGTGTAAAATCAAGCACCGTGAAGGCATTGTGTGAAAATTGTGAAGGATTTTCCAAAGTGGGCAAAAATTGAAAAAAATGACAGGGCCGGTAGTGTCGAAAAAGTCAAAAATGGGAAGGGTGAGGGATTGTCCCTAAACTTGCTACAAGGGGCCAGAGGGGCGGGCTGAATGAAAAATGTGTAAAATCAAGCACCGTGAAGGCATTGTGTGAAAATTGTGAAGGATTTTCCAAAGTGGGCAAAAATTGAAAAAATGACAGGGCCGGTAGTGTCGAAAAAGTCAAAAATGGGAAGGGTGAGGGATTGTCCCAAAACTTGCTACAAGGGGCCAGAGGGGCGGGCTGAATGAAAAATGTGTAAAATCAAGCATCGTGAAGGCATTGTTTGAAAATTGTGAAGGATTTTCCAAAGTGGGCAAAAATTGAAAAAAATGACAGGGCCGGTAATGTCGAAAAAGTCAAAAATGGGAAAAGTGGGGGATTGTCCCAAAACTTGATACAAGGGGCCAGAGGGGCGGGCTGAATGAAAAATGTGTAAAATCAAGCACCGTGAAGGCATTGTGTGAAAATTGTGAAGGATTTTCCAAAGCGGGCAAAAATTGAAAAAAATGACAGGGCCGGTAGTGTCGAAAAAATCAAAAATGGGAAGGGTGAGGGATTGTCCCAAAACTTGCTACAAGGGGCCAGAGGGGCGGGCTGAATGAAAAATGTGTAAAATCAAGCACCGTGAAGGCATTGTGTGAAAATTGTGAAGGATTTTCCAAAGTGGGCAAAAATTGAAAAAAATGACAGGGCCGGTAGTGTCGAAAAAGTCAAAAATGGGAAGGGTGAGGGATTGTCCCAAAACTTGCTACAAGGGGCCAGAGGGGCGGGCTGAATGAAAAATGTGTAAAATCAAGCACCGTGAAGGCATTGTGTGAAAATTGTGAAGGATTTTCCAAAGTGGGCAAAAATTGAAAAAAATGACAGGGCCGGTAGTGTCGAAAAAGTCAAAAATGGGAAGGGTGAGGGATTGTTCCTAAACTCGCTACAAGGGGCCAGAGGGGCGGGCTGAATGAAAAATGTGTAAAATCAAGCACCGTGAAGGCATTGTGTGAAAATTGTGAAGGATTTTCCAAAGCGGGCAAAAATTGAAAAAAATGACAGGGCCGGTAGTGTCGAAAAAATCAAAAATGGGAAGGGTGAGGGATTGTCCCAAAACTTGCTACAAGGGGCCAGAGGGGCAGGCTGAATGAAAAATGTGTAAAATCAAGCATCGTGAAGGCATTGTTTGAAAATTGTGAAGGATTTTCCAAAGTGGGCAAAAATTGAAAAAAATGACAGGGCCGGTAGTGTCGAAAAAGTCAAAAATGGGAAAAGTGGGGGATTGTCCCAAAACTTGCTACAAGGGGCCAGAGGGGCGGGCTGAATGAAAAATGTGTAAAATCAAGCACCGTGAAGGCATTGTGTGAAAATTGTGAAGGATTTTCCAAAGTGGGCAAAAATTGAAAAAAATGACAGGGCCGGTAGTGTCGAAAAAGTCAAAAATGGGAAGGGTGAGGGATTGTCCCAAAACTTGCTACAAGGGGCCAGAGGGGCGGGCTGAATGAAAAATGTGTAAAATCAAGCACCGTGAAGGCATTGTGTGAAAATTGTGAAGGATTTTCCAAAGTGGGCAAAAATTGAAAAAAATGACAGGCATTGTGTGAAAATTGTGAAGGATTTTCCAAAGTGGGCAAAAATTGAAAAAAATGACAGGGCCGGTAGTGTCGAAAAAGTCAAAAATGGGAAGGGTGAGGGATTGTCCCAAAACTTACTACAAGGGGCCAGAGGGGCGGGCTGAATGAAAAATGTGTAAAATCAAGCACCGTGAAGGCATTGTGTGAAAATTGTGAAGGATTTTCCAAAGTGGGCAAAAATTGAAAAAAATGACAGGGCCGGTAGTGTCGAAAAAGTCAAAAATGGGAAGGGTGAGGGATTGTCCCTAAACTTGCTACAAGGGGCCAGAGGGGCGGGCTGAATGAAAAATGTGTAAAATCAAGCACCGTGAAGGCATTGTGTGAAAATTGTGAAGGATTTTCCAAAGTGGGCAAAAATTGAAAAAAATGACAGGGCCGGTAGTGTCGAAAAAGTCAAAAATGGGAAGGGTGAGGGATTGTTCCTAAACTCGCTACAAGGGGCCAGAGGGGCGGGCTGAATGAAAAATGTGTAAAATCAAGCACCGTGAAGGCATTGTGTGAAAATTGTGAAGGATTTTCCAAAGTGGGCAAAAATTGAAAAAAATGACAGGGCCGGTAGTGTCGAAAAAGTCAAAAATGGGAAGGGTGAGGGATTGTTCCTAAACTCGCTACAAGGGGCCAGAGGGGCGGGCTGAATGAAAAATGTGTAAAATCAAGCACCGTGAAGGCATTGTGTGAAAATTGTGAAGGATTTTCCAAAGCGGGCAAAAATTGAAAAAAATGACAGGGCCGGTAGTGTCGAAAAAATCAAAAATGGGAAGGGTGAGGGATTGTCCCAAAACTTGCTACAAGGGGCCAGAGGGGCGGGCTGAATGAAAAATGTGTAAAATCAAGCATCGTGAAGGCATTGTTTGAAAATTGTGAAGGATTTTCCAAAGTGGGCAAAAATTGAAAAAAATGACAAGGCCGGTAGTGTCGAAAAAGTCAAAAATGGGAAAAGTGGGGGATTGTCCCAAAACTTGCCACAAGGGGCCAGAGGGGCGGGCTGAATGAAAAATGTGTAAAATCAAGCACCGTGAAGGCATTGTGTGAAAATTGTGAAGGATTTTCCAAAGCGGGCAAAAATTGAAAAAAATGACAGGGCCGGTAGTGTCGAAAAAATCAAAAATGGGAAGGGTGAGGGATTGTCCCAAAACTTGCTACAAGGGGCCAGAGGGGCGGGCTGAATGAAAAATGTGTAAAATCAAGCATCGTGAAGGCATTGTTTGAAAATTGTGAAGGATTTTCCAAAGTGGGCAAAAATCGAAAAAAATGACAGGGCCGGTAGTGTCGAAAAAGTCAAAAATGGGAAAAGTGGGGGATTGTCCCAAAACTTGCTACAAGGGGCCAGAGGGGCGGGCTGAATGAAAAATGTGTAAAATCAAGCACCGTGAAGGCATTGTGTGAAAATTGTGAAAGATTTTCCAAAGCGGGCAAAAATTGAAAAAAATGACAGGGCCGGTAGTGTCGAAAAAATCAAAAATGGGAAGGGTGAGGGATTGTCCCAAAACTTGCTACAAGGGGCCAGAGGGGCGGGCTGAATGAAAAATGTGTAAAATCAAGCACCGTGAAGGCATTGTGTGAAAATTGTGAAGGATTTTCCAAAGTGGGCAAAAATTGAAAAAAATGACAGGGCCGGTAGTGTCGAAAAAGTCAAAAATGGGAAGGGTGAGGGATTGTCCCAAAACTTGCTACAAGGGGCCAGAGGGGCGGGCTGAATGAAAAATGTGTAAAATCAAGCACCGTGAAGGCATTGTGTGAAAATTGTGAAGGATTTTCCAAAGTGGGCAAAAATTGAAAAAAATGACAGGGCCGGTAGTGTCGAAAAAGTCAAAAATGGGAAGGGTGAGGGATTGTCCCTAAACTTGCTACAAGGGGCCAGAGGGGCGGGCTGAATGAAAAATGTGTAAAATCAAGCACCGTGAAGGCATTGTGTGAAAATTGTGAAGGATTTTCCAAAGCGGGCAAAAATTGAAAAAAATGACAGGGCCGGTAGTGTCGAAAAAATCAAAAATGGGAAGGGTGAGGGATTGTCCCAAAACTTGCTACAAGGGGCCAGAGGGGCGGGCTGAATGAAAAATGTGTAAAATCAAGCATCGTGAAGGCATTGTTTGAAAATTGTGAAGGATTTTCCAAAGTGGGCAAAAATTGAAAAAAATGACAGGGCCGGTAGTGTTGAAAAAGTCAAAAATGGAAAAAGTGGGGGATTGTCCCAAAACTTGCTACAAGGGGCCAGAGGGGCGGGCTGAATGAAAAATGTGTAAAATCAAGCACCGTGAAGGCATTGTGTGAAAATTGTGAAGGATTTTCCAAAGTGGGCAAAAATTGAAAAAAATGACAGGGCCGGTAGTGTCGAAAAAGTCAAAAATGGGAAGGGTGAGGGATTGTCCCTAAACTTGCTACAAGGGGCCAGAGGGACGGGCTGAATGAAAAATGTGTAAAATCAAGCACCGTGAAGGCATTGTGTGAAAATTGTGAAGGATTTTCCAAAGTGGGCAAAAATTGAAAAAAATGACAGGGCCGGTAGTGTCGAAAAAGTCAAAAATGGGAAGGGTGAGGGATTGTCCCAAAACTTGCTACAAGGGGCCATAGGGGCGGGCTGAATGAAAAATGTGTAAAATCAAGCACCGTGAAGGCATTGTGTGAAAATTGTGAAGGATTTTCCAAAGTGGGCAAAAATTTGAAAAAAATGACAGGGCCGGTAATGTCGAAAAAGTCAAAAATGGGAAGGGTGAGGGATTGTTCCTAAACTCGCTACAAGGGGCCAGAGGGGCGGGCTGAATGAAAAATGTGTAAAATCAAGCACCGTGAAGGCATTGTGTGAAAATTGTGAAGGATTTTCCAAAGTGGGCAAAAATTGAAAAAAATGACAGGGCCGGTAGTGTCGAAAAAGTCAAAAATGGGAAGGGTGAGGGATTGTCCCTAAACTTGCTACAAGGGGCCAGAGGGGCGGGCTGAATGAAAAATGTGTAAAATCAAGCACCGTGAAGGCATTGTGTGAAAATTGTGAAGGATTTTCCAAAGTGGGCAAAAATTGAAAAAATGACAGGGCCGGTAGTGTCGAAAAAGTCAAAAATGGGAAGGGTGAGGGATTGTCCCAAAACTTGCTACAAGGGGCCAGAGGGGCGGGCTGAATGAAAAATGTGTAAAATCAAGCATCGTGAAGGCATTGTTTGAAAATTGTGAAGGATTTTCCAAAGTGGGCAAAAATTGAAAAAAATGACAGGGCCGGTAATGTCGAAAAAGTCAAAAATGGGAAAAGTGGGGGATTGTCCCAAAACTTGATACAAGGGGCCAGAGGGGCGGGCTGAATGAAAAATGTGTAAAATCAAGCACCGTGAAGGCATTGTGTGAAAATTGTGAAGGATTTTCCAAAGCGGGCAAAAATTGAAAAAAATGACAGGGCCGGTAGTGTCGAAAAAATCAAAAATGGGAAGGGTGAGGGATTGTCCCAAAACTTGCTACAAGGGGCCAGAGGGGCGGGCTGAATGAAAAATGTGTAAAATCAAGCACCGTGAAGGCATTGTGTGAAAATTGTGAAGGATTTTCCAAAGTGGGCAAAAATTGAAAAAAATGACAGGGCCGGTAGTGTCGAAAAAGTCAAAAATGGGAAGGGTGAGGGATTGTCCCAAAACTTGCTACAAGGGGCCAGAGGGGCGGGCTGAATGAAAAATGTGTAAAATCAAGCACCGTGAAGGCATTGTGTGAAAATTGTGAAGGATTTTCCAAAGTGGGCAAAAATTGAAAAAAATGACAGGGCCGGTAGTGTCGAAAAAGTCAAAAATGGGAAGGGTGAGGGATTGTTCCTAAACTCGCTACAAGGGGCCAGAGGGGCGGGCTGAATGAAAAATGTGTAAAATCAAGCACCGTGAAGGCATTGTGTGAAAATTGTGAAGGATTTTCCAAAGCGGGCAAAAATTGAAAAAAATGACAGGGCCGGTAGTGTCGAAAAAATCAAAAATGGGAAGGGTGAGGGATTGTCCCAAAACTTGCTACAAGGGGCCAGAGGGGCAGGCTGAATGAAAAATGTGTAAAATCAAGCATCGTGAAGGCATTGTTTGAAAATTGTGAAGGATTTTCCAAAGTGGGCAAAAATTGAAAAAAATGACAGGGCCGGTAGTGTCGAAAAAGTCAAAAATGGGAAAAGTGGGGGATTGTCCCAAAACTTGCTACAAGGGGCCAGAGGGGCGGGCTGAATGAAAAATGTGTAAAATCAAGCACCGTGAAGGCATTGTGTGAAAATTGTGAAGGATTTTCCAAAGTGGGCAAAAATTGAAAAAAATGACAGGGCCGGTAGTGTCGAAAAAGTCAAAAATGGGAAGGGTGAGGGATTGTCCCAAAACTTGCTACAAGGGGCCAGAGGGGCGGGCTGAATGAAAAATGTGTAAAATCAAGCACCGTGAAGGCATTGTGTGAAAATTGTGAAGGATTTTCCAAAGTGGGCAAAAATTGAAAAAAATGACAGGCATTGTGTGAAAATTGTGAAGGATTTTCCAAAGTGGGCAAAAATTGAAAAAAATGACAGGGCCGGTAGTGTCGAAAAAGTCAAAAATGGGAAGGGTGAGGGATTGTCCCAAAACTTACTACAAGGGGCCAGAGGGGCGGGCTGAATGAAAAATGTGTAAAATCAAGCACCGTGAAGGCATTGTGTGAAAATTGTGAAGGATTTTCCAAAGTGGGCAAAAATTGAAAAAAATGACAGGGCCGGTAGTGTCGAAAAAGTCAAAAATGGGAAGGGTGAGGGATTGTCCCTAAACTTGCTACAAGGGGCCAGAGGGGCGGGCTGAATGAAAAATGTGTAAAATCAAGCACCGTGAAGGCATTGTGTGAAAATTGTGAAGGATTTTCCAAAGTGGGCAAAAATTGAAAAAAATGACAGGGCCGGTAGTGTCGAAAAAGTCAAAAATGGGAAGGGTGAGGGATTGTTCCTAAACTCGCTACAAGGGGCCAGAGGGGCGGGCTGAATGAAAAATGTGTAAAATCAAGCACCGTGAAGGCATTGTGTGAAAATTGTGAAGGATTTTCCAAAGTGGGCAAAAATTGAAAAAAATGACAGGGCCGGTAGTGTCGAAAAAGTCAAAAATGGGAAGGGTGAGGGATTGTTCCTAAACTCGCTACAAGGGGCCAGAGGGGCGGGCTGAATGAAAAATGTGTAAAATCAAGCACCGTGAAGGCATTGTGTGAAAATTGTGAAGGATTTTCCAAAGTGGGCAAAAATTGAAAAAAATGACAGGGCCGGTAGTGTCGAAAAAGTCAAAAATGGGAAGGGTGAGGGATTGTTCCTAAACTCGCTACAAGGGGCCAGAGGGGCGGGCTGAATGAAAAATGTGTAAAATCAAGCACCGTGAAGGCATTGTGTGAAAATTGTGAAGGATTTTCCAAAGCGGGCAAAAATTGAAAAAAATGACAGGGCCGGTAGTGTCGAAAAAATCAAAAATGGGAAGGGTGAGGGATTGTCCCAAAACTTGCTACAAGGGGCCAGAGGGGCGGGCTGAATGAAAAATGTGTAAAATCAAGCATCGTGAAGGCATTGTTTGAAAATTGTGAAGGATTTTCCAAAGTGGGCAAAAATTGAAAAAAATGACAGGGCCGGTAGTGTCGAAAAAGTCAAAAATGGGAAGGGTGAGGGATTGTTCCTAAACTCGCTACAAGGGGCCAGAGGGGCGGGCTGAATGAAAAATGTGTAAAATCAAGCACCGTGAAGGCATTGTGTGAAAATTGTGAAGGATTTTCCAAAGTGGGCAAAAATTGAAAAAAATGACAGGGCCGGTAGTGTCGAAAAAGTCAAAAATGGGAAGGGTGAGGGATTGTTCCTAAACTCGCTACAAGGGGCCAGAGGGGCGGGCTGAATGAAAAATGTGTAAAATCAAGCACCGTGAAGGCATTGTGTGAAAATTGTGAAGGATTTTCCAAAGCGGGCAAAAATTGAAAAAAATGACAGGGCCGGTAGTGTCGAAAAAATCAAAAATGGGAAGGGTGAGGGATTGTCCCAAAACTTGCTACAAGGGGCCAGAGGGGCGGGCTGAATGAAAAATGTGTAAAATCAAGCATCGTGAAGGCATTGTTTGAAAATTGTGAAGGATTTTCCAAAGTGGGCAAAAATTGAAAAAAATGACAGGGCCGGTAGTGTCGAAAAAGTCAAAAATGGGAAAAGTGGGGGATTGTCCCAAAACTTGCTACAAGGGGCCAGAGGGGCGGGCTGAATGAAAAATGTGTAAAATCAAGCACCGTGAAGGCATTGTGTGAAAATTGTGAAGGATTTTCCAAAGCGGGCAAAAATTGAAAAAAATGACAGGGCCGGTAGTGTCGAAAAAATCAAAAATGGGAAGGGTGAGGGATTGTCCCAAAACTTGCTACAAGGGGCCAGAGGGGCGGGCTGAATGAAAAATGTGTAAAATCAAGCACCGTGAAGGCATTGTGTGAAAATTGTGAAGGATTTTCCAAAGCGGGCAAAAATTGAAAAAAATGACAGGGCCGGTAGTGTCGAAAAAATCAAAAATGGGAAGGGTGAGGGATTGTCCCAAAACTTGCTACAAGGGGCCAGAGGGGCGGGCTGAATGAAAAATGTGTAAAATCAAGCATCGTGAAGGCATTGTTTGAAAATTGTGAAGGATTTTCCAAAGCGGGCAAAAATTGAAAAAAATGACAGGGCCGGTAGTGTCGAAAAAATCAAAAATGGGAAGGGTGAGGGATTGTCCCAAAACTTGCTACAAGGGGCCAGAGGGGCGGGCTGAATGAAAAATGGGTAAAATCAAGCACCGTGAAGGCATTGTGAAAATTGTGAAGGATTTTCCAAAGCGGGCAAAAATTGAAAAAAATGACAGGGCCGGTAGTGTCGAAAAAATCAAAAATGGGAAGGGTGAGGGATTGTCCCAAAACTTGCTACAAGGGGCCAGAGGGGCGGGCTGAATGAAAAATGTGTAAAATCAAGCATCGTGAAGGCATTGTTTGAAAATTGTGAAGGATTTTCCAAAGTGGGCAAAAATTGAAAAAAATGACAAGGCCGGTAGTGTCGAAAAAGTCAAAAATGGGAAAAGTGGGGGATTGTCCCAAAACTTGCCACAAGGGGCCAGAGGGGCGGGCTGAATGAAAAATGTGTAAAATCAAGCACCGTGAAGGCATTGTGTGAAAATTGTGAAGGATTTTCCAAAGCGGGCAAAAATTGAAAAAAATGACAGGGCCGGTAGTGTCGAAAAAATCAAAAATGGGAAGGGTGAGGGATTGTCCCAAAACTTGCTACAAGGGGCCAGAGGGGCGGGCTGAATGAAAAATGTGTAAAATCAAGCACCGTGAAGGCATTGTGTGAAAATTGTGAAGGATTTTCCAAAGTGGGCAAAAATTGAAAAAAATGACAGGGCCGGTAGTGTCGAAAAAGTCAAAAATGGGAAGGGTGAGGGATTGTCCCAAAACTTGCTACAAGGGGCCAGAGGGGCGGGCTGAATGAAAAATGTGTAAAATCAAGCACCGTGAAGGCATTGTGTGAAAATTGTGAAGGATTTTCCAAAGTGGGCAAAAATTGAAAAAAATGACAGGGCCGGTAGTGTCGAAAAAGTCAAAAATGGGAAGGGTGAGGGATTGTCCCTAAACTTGCTACAAGGGGCCAGAGGGGCGGGCTGAATGAAAAATGTGTAAAATCAAGCACCGTGAAGGCATTGTGTGAAAATTGTGAAGGATTTTCCAAAGTGGGCAAAAATTGAAAAAAATGACAGGGCCGGTAGTGTCGAAAAAGTCAAAAATGGGAAGGGTGAGGGATTGTTCCTAAACTCGCTACAAGGGGCCAGAGGGGCGGGCTGAATGAAAAATGTGTAAAATCAAGCACCGTGAAGGCATTGTGTGAAAATTGTGAAGGATTTTCCAAAGCGGGCAAAAATTGAAAAAAATGACAGGGCCGGTAGTGTCGAAAAAATCAAAAATGGGAAGGGTGAGGGATTGTCCCAAAACTTGCTACAAGGGGCCAGAGGGGCGGGCTGAATGAAAAATGTGTAAAATCAAGCATCGTGAAGGCATTGTTTGAAAATTGTGAAGGATTTTCCAAAGTGGGCAAAAATTGAAAAAAATGACAGGGCCGGTAGTGTCGAAAAAGTCAAAAATGGAAAAAGTAGGGGATTGTCCCAAAACTTGCTACAAGGGGCCAGAGGGGCGGGCTGAATAAAAAATGTGTAAAATCAAGCACCGTGAAGGCATTGTGTGAAAATTGTGAAGGATTTTCCAAAGCGGGCAAAAATTGAAAAAAATGACAGGGCCGGTAGTGTCGAAAAAGTCAAAAATGGGAAGGGTGAGGGATTGTCCCAAAACTTGCTACAAGGGGCCAGAGGGGCGGGCTGAATGAAAAATGTGTAAAATCAAGCACCGTGAAGGCATTGTGTGAAAATTGTGAAGGATTTTCCAAAGTGGGCAAAAATTGAAAAAAATGACAGGGCCGGTAGTGTCGAAAAAGTCAAAAATGGGAAGGGTGAGGGATTGTTCCTAAACTCGCTACAAGGGGCCAGAGGGGCGGGCTGAATGAAAAATGTGTAAAATCAAGCATCGTGAAGGCATTGTTTGAAAATTGTGAAGGATTTTCCAAAGTGGGCAAAAATTGAAAAAAATGACAGGGCCGGTAGTGTCGAAAAAGTCAAAAATGGGAAAAGTGGGGGATTGTCCCAAAACTTGCTACAAGGGGCCAGAGGGGCGGGCTGAATGAAAAATGTGTAAAATCAAGCACCGTGAAGGCATTGTGTGAAAATTGTGAAGGATTTTCCAAAGTGGGCAAAAATTGAAAAAAATGACAGGGCCGGTAGTGTCGAAAAAGTCAAAAATGGGAAGGGTGAGGGATTGTTCCTAAACTCGCTACAAGGGGCCAGAGGGGCGGGCTGAATGAAAAATGTGTAAAATCAAGCACCGTGAAGGCATTGTGTGAAAATTGTGAAGGATTTTCCAAAGAGGGCAAAAATTGAAAAAAATGACAGGGCCGGTAGTGTCGAAAAAATCAAAAATGGGAAGGGTGAGGGATTGTTCCTAAACTCGCTACAAGGGGCCAGAGGGGCGGGCTGAATGAAAAATGTGTAAAATCAAGCACCGTGAAGGCATTGTGTGAAAATTGTGAAGGATTTTCCAAAGCGGGCAAAAATTGAAAAAAATGACTGGGCCGGTAGTGTCGAAAAAATCAAAAATGGGAAGGGTGAGGGATTGTCCCAAAACTTGCTACAAGGGGCCAGAGGGGCGGGCTGAATGAAAAATGTGTAAAATCAAGCATCGTGAAGGCATTGTTTGAAAATTGTGAAGGATTTTCCAAAGTGGGCAAAAATTGAAAAAAATGACAGGGCCGGTAGTGTCGAAAAAGTCAAAAATGGGAAAAGTGGGGGATTGTCCCAAAACTTGCTACAAGGGGCCAGAGGGGCGGGCTGAATGAAAAATGTGTAAAATCAAGCACCGTGAAGGCATTGTGTGAAAATTGTGAAGGATTTTCCAAAGTGGGCAAAAATTGAAAAAAATGACAGGGCCGGTAGTGTCGAAAAAGTCAAAAATGGGAAGGGTGAGGGATTGTCCCTAAACTTGCTACAAGGGGCCAGAGGGGCGGGCTGAATGAAAAATGTGTAAAATCAAGCACCGTGAAGGCATTGTTTGAAAATTGTGAAGGATTTTCCAAAGTGGGCAAAAATTGAAAAAAATGACAGGGCCGGTAGTGTCGAAAAAGTCAAAAATGGGAAGGGTGAGGGATTGTCCCAAAACTTGCTACAAGGGGCCAGAGGGGCAGGCTGAATGAAAAATGTGTAAAATCAAGCACCGTGAAGGCATTGTGTGAAAATTGTGAAGGATTTTCCAAAGTGGGCAAAAATTTGAAAAAAATGACAGGGCCGGTAGTGTCGAAAAAGTCAAAAATGGGAAAAGTGAGGGATTGTTCCTAAACTCGCTACAAGGGGCCAGAGGGGCGGGCTGAATGAAAAATGTGTAAAATCAAGCACCGTGAAGGCATTGTGTGAAAATTGTGAAGGATTTTCCAAAGCGGGCAAAAATTGAAAAAAATGACAGGGCCGGTAGTGTCGAAAAAATCAAAAATGGGAAGGGTGAGGGATTGTCCCAAAACTTGCTACAAGGGGCCAGAGGGGCGGGCTGAATGAAAAATGTGTAAAATCAAGCATCGTGAAGGCATTGTTTGAAAATTGTGAAGGATTTTCCAAAGTGGGCAAAAATTGAAAAAAATGACAGGGCCGGTAATGTCGAAAAAGTCAAAAATGGGAAAAGTGGGGGATTGTCCCAAAACTTCTTACAAGGGGCCAGAGGGGCGGGCTGAATGAAAAATGTGTAAAATCAAGCACCGTGAAGGCATTGTGTGAAAATTGTGAAGGATTTTCCAAAGCGGGCAAAAATTGAAAAAAATGACAGGGCCGGTAGTGTCGAAAAAATCAAAAATGGAAAGGGTGAGGGATTGTCCCAAAACTTGCTACAAGGGGCCAGAGGGGCGGGCTGAATGAAAAATGTGTAAAATCAAGCACCGTGAAGGCATTGTGTGAAAATTGTGAAGGATTTTCCAAAGTGGGCAAAAATTGAAAAAAATGACAGGGCCGGTAGTGTCGAAAAAGTCAAAAATGGGAAGGGTGAGGGATTGTCCCTAAACTTGCTACAAGGGGCCAGAGGGGCGGGCTGAATGAAAAATGTGTAAAATCAAGCACCGTGAAGGCATTGTGTGAAAATTGTGAAGGATTTTCCAAAGTGGGCAAAAATTGAAAAAAATGACAGGGCCGGTAGTGTCGAAAAAGTCAAAAATGGGAAGGGTGAGGGATTGTTCCTAAACTCGCTACAAGGGGCCAGAGGGGCGGGCTGAATGAAAAATGTGTAAAATCAAGCACCGTGAAGGCATTGTGTGAAAATTGTGAAGGATTTTCCAAAGCGGGCAAAAATTGAAAAAAATGACAGGGCCGGTAGTGTCGAAAAAATCAAAAATGGGAAGGGTGAGGGATTGTCCCAAAACTTGCTACAAGGGGCCAGAGGGGCGGGCTGAATGAAAAATGTGTAAAATCAAGCATCGTGAAGGCATTGTTTGAAAATTGTGAAGGATTTTCCAAAGTGGGCAAAAATTGAAAAAAATGACAGGGCCGGTAGTGTCGAAAAAGTCAAAAATGGGAAAAGTGGGGGATTGTCCCAAAACTTGCTACAAGGGGCCAGAGGGGCGGGCTGAATGAAAAATGTGTAAAATCAAGCACCGTGAAGGCATTGTGTGAAAATTGTGAAGGATTTTCCAAAGTGGGCAAAAATTGAAAAAAATGACAGGGCCGGTAGTGTCGAAAAAGTCAAAAATGGGAAGGGTGAGGGATTGTCCCAAAACTTGCTACAAGGGGCCAGAGGGGCGGGCTGAATGAAAAATGTGTAAAATCAAGCACCGTGAAGGCATTGTGTGAAAATTGTGAAGGATTTTCCAAAGTGGGCAAAAATTGAAAAAAAATGACAGGGCCGGTAGTGTCGAAAAAGTCAAAAATGGGAAAAGTGGGGGATTGTCCCAAAACTTGCTACAAGGGGCCAGAGGGGCGGGCTGAATGAAAAATGTGTAAAATCAAGCACCGTGAAGGCATTGTGTGAAAATTGTGAAGGATTTTCCAAAGTGGGCAAAAATTGAAAAAAATGACAGGGCCGGTAGTGTCGAAAAAGTCAAAAATGGGAAAAGTGGGGGATTGTCCCAAAACTTGCTACAAGGGGCCAGAGGGGCAGGCTGAATGAAAAATGTGTAAAATCAAGCACCGTGAAGGCATTGTGTGAAAATTGTGAAGGATTTTCCAAAGCGGGCAAAAATTGAAAAAAATGACAGGGCCGGTAGTGTCGAAAAAGTCAAAAATGGGAAGGGTGAGGGATTGTCCCCAAACTTGCTACAAGGGGCCAGAGGGGCGGGCTGAATGAAAAATGTGTAAAATCAAGCACCGTGAAGGCATTGTGTGAAAATTGTGAAGGATTTTCCAAAGTGGGCAAAAATTGAAAAAAATGACAGGGCCGGTAGTGTCGAAAAAATCAAAAATGGGAAGGGTGAGGGATTGTCCCAAAACTTGCTACAAGGGGCCAGAGGGGCGGGCTGAATGAAAAATGTGTAAAATCAAGCACCGTGAAGGCATTGTGTGAAAATTGTGAAGGATTTTCCAAAGTGGGCAAAAATTGAAAAAAATGACAGGGCCGGTAGTGTCGAAAAAATCAAAAATGGGAAGGGTGAGGGATTGTCCCAAAACTTGCTACAAGGGGCCAGAGGGGCGGGCTGAATGAAAAATGTGTAAAATCAAGCACCGTGAAGGCATTGTGTGAAAATTGTGAAGGATTTTCCAAAGCGGGCAAAAATTGAAAAAAAATGACAAGGCCGGTAGTGTCGAAAAAGTCAAAAATGGGAAAAGTGGGGGATTGTCCCAAAACTTGCCACAAGGGGCCAGAGGGGCGGGCTGAATGAAAAATGTGTAAAATCAAGCACCGTGAAGGCATTGTGTGAAAATTGTGAAGGATTTTCCAAAGTGGGCAAAAATTGAAAAAAATGACAGGGCCGGTAGTGTCGAAAAAGTCAAAAATGGGAAGGGTGAGGGATTGTCCCTAAACTTGCTACAAGGGGCCAGAGGGGCGGGCTGAATGAAAAATGTGTAAAATCAAGCACCGTGAAGGCATTGTGTGAAAATTGTGAAGGATTTTTCAAAGTGGGCAAAAATTGAAAAAAATGACAGGGCCGGTAGTGTCGAAAAAGTCAAAAATGGGAAGGGTGAGGGATTGTCCCTAAACTTGCTACAAGGGGCCAGAGGGGCGGGCTGAATGAAAAATGTGTAAAATCAAGCACCGTGAAGGCATTGTGTGAAAATTGTGAAGGATTTTCCAAAGCGGGCAAAAATTGAAAAAAATGACAGGGCCGGTAGTGTCGAAAAAGTCAAAAATGGGAAGGGTGAGGGATTGTCCCAAAACTTGCTACAAGGGGCCAGAGGGGCGGGCTGAATGAAAAATGTGTAAAATCAAGCACCGTGAAGGCATTGTGTGAAAATTGTGAAGGATTTTCCAAAGTGGGCAAAAATTGAAAAAAATGACAGGGCCGGTAGTGTCGAAAAAGTCAAAAATGGGAAGGGTGAGGGATTGTTCCTAAACTCGCTACAAGGGGCCAGAGGGGCGGGCTGAATGAAAAATGTGTAAAATCAAGCACCGTGAAGGCATTGTGTGAAAATTGTGAAGGATTTTCCAAAGCGGGCAAAAATTGAAAAAAATGACAGGGCCGGTAGTGTCGAAAAAATCAAAAATGGGAAGGGTGAGGGATTGTCCCAAAACTTGCTACAAGGGGCCAGAGGGGCGGGCTGAATGAAAAATGTGTAAAATCAAGCACCGTGAAGGCATTGTGTGAAAATTGTGAAGGATTTTCCAAAGTGGGCAAAAATTGAAAAAAATGACAGGGCCGGTAGTGTCGAAAAAGTCAAAAATGGGAAGGGTGAGGGATTGTCCCTAAACTTGCTACAAGGGGCCAGAGGGGCGGGCTGAATGAAAAATGTGTAAAATCAAGCACCGTGAAGGCATTGTGTGAAAATTGTGAAGGATTTTCCAAAGTGGGCAAAAATTGAAAAAAATGACAGGGCCGGTAGTGTCGAAAAAGTCAAAAATGGGAAGGGTGAGGGATTGTCCCAAAACTTGCTACAAGGGGCCAGAGGGGCGGGCTGAATGAAAAATGTGTAAAATCAAGCACCGTGAAGGCATTGTGTGAAAATTGTGAAGGATTTTCCAAAGTGGGCAAAAATTGAAAAAAATGACAGGGCCGGTAGTGTCGAAAAAGTCAAAAATGGGAAGGGTGAGGGATTGTTCCTAAACTCGCTACAAGGGGCCAGAGGGGCGGGCTGAATGAAAAATGTGTAAAATCAAGCACCGTGAAGGCATTGTGTGAAAATTGTGAAGGATTTTCCAAAGCGGGCAAAAATTGAAAAAAATGACAGGGCCGGTAGTGTCGAAAAAGTCAAAAATGGGAAGGGTGAGGGATTGTCCCTAAACTTGCTACAAGGGGCCAGAGGGGCGGGCTGAATGAAAAATGTGTAAAATCAAGCATCGTGAAGGCATTGTTTGAAAATTGTGAAGGATATTCCAAAGTGGGCAAAAATTGAAAAAAATGACAGGGCCGGTAGTGTCGAAAAAGTCAAAAATGGGAAAAGTGGGGGATTGTCCCAAAACTTGCTACAAGGGGCCAGAGGGGCAGGCTGAATGAAAAATGTGTAAAATCAAGCACCGTGAAGGCATTGTGTGAAAATTGTGAAGGATTTTCCAAAGCGGGCAAAAATTGAAAAAAATGACAGGGCCGGTAGTGTCGAAAAAGTCAAAAATGGGAAGGGTGAGGGATTGTCCCCAAACTTGCTACAAGGGGCCAGAGGGGCGGGCTGAATGAAAAATGTGTAAAATCAAGCACCGTGAAGGCATTGTGTGAAAATTGTGAAGGATTTTCCAAAGTGGGCAAAAATTGAAAAAAATGACAGGGCCGGTAGTGTCGAAAAAATCAAAAATGGGAAGGGTGAGGGATTGTCCCAAAACTTGCTACAAGGGGCCAGAGGGGCGGGCTGAATGAAAAATGTGTAAAATCAAGCACCGTGAAGGCATTGTGTGAAAATTGTGAAGGATTTTCCAAAGTGGGCAAAAATTGAAAAAAATGACAGGGCCGGTAGTGTCGAAAAAATCAAAAATGGGAAGGGTGAGGGATTGTCCCAAAACTTGCTACAAGGGGCCAGAGGGGCGGGCTGAATGAAAAATGTGTAAAATCAAGCACCGTGAAGGCATTGTGTGAAAATTGTGAAGGATTTTCCAAAGCGGGCAAAAATTGAAAAAAAATGACAAGGCCGGTAGTGTCGAAAAAGTCAAAAATGGGAAAAGTGGGGGATTGTCCCAAAACTTGCCACAAGGGGCCAGAGGGGCGGGCTGAATGAAAAATGTGTAAAATCAAGCACCGTGAAGGCATTGTGTGAAAATTGTGAAGGATTTTCCAAAGCGGGCAAAAATTGAAAAAAATGACAGGGCCGGTAGTGTCGAAAAAGTCAAAAATGGGAAGGGTGAGGGATTGTCCCCAAACTTGCTACAAGGGGCCAGAGGGGCGGGCTGAATGAAAAATGTGTAAAATCAAGCACCGTGAAGGCATTGTGTGAAAATTGTGAAGGATTTTCCAAAGTGGGCAAAAATTGAAAAAAATGACAGGGCCGGTAGTGTCGAAAAAGTCAAAAATGGGAAGGGTGAGGGATTGTCCCTAAACTTGCTACAAGGGGCCAGAGGGGCGGGCTGAATGAAAAATGTGTAAAATCAAGCACCGTGAAGGCATTGTGTGAAAATTGTGAAGGATTTTCCAAAGTGGGCAAAAATTGAAAAAAATGACAGGGCCGGTAGTGTCGAAAAAGTCAAAAATGGGAAGGGAGAGGGATTGTCCCTAAACTTGCTACAAGGGGCCAGAGGGGCGGGCTGAATGAAAAATGTGTAAAATCAAGCACCGTGAAGGCATTGTGTGAAAATTGTGAAGGATTTTCCAAAGCGGGCAAAAATTGAAAAAAATGACAGGGCCGGTAGTGTCGAAAAAGTCAAAAATGGGAAGGGTGAGGGATTGTCCCAAAACTTGCTACAAGGAGCCAGAGGGGCGGGCTGAATGAAAAATGTGTAAAATCAAGCACCGTGAAGGCATTGTGTGAAAATTGTGAAGGATTTTCCAAAGTGGGCAAAAATTGAAAAAAATGACAGGGCCGGTAGTGTCGAAAAAGTCAAAAATGGGAAGGGTGAGGGATTGTTCCTAAACTCGCTACAAGGGGCCAGAGGGGCGGGCTGAATGAAAAATGTGTAAAATCAAGCACCGTGAAGGCATTGTGTGAAAATTGTGAAGGATTTTCCAAAGCGGGCAAAAATTGAAAAAAATGACAGGGCCGGTAGTGTCGAAAAAATCAAAAATGGGAAGGGTGAGGGATTGTCCCAAAACTTGCTACAAGGGGCCAGAGGGGCGGGCTGAATGAAAAATGTGTAAAATCAAGCATCGTGAAGGCATTGTTTGAAAATTGTGAAGGATTTTCCAAAGTGGGCAAAAATTGAAAAAAATGACAGGGCCGGTAGTGTCGAAAAAGTCAAAAATGGGAAAAGTGGGGGATTGTCCCAAAACTTGCTACAAGGGGCCAGAGGGGCGGGCTGAATGAAAAATGTGTAAAATCAAGCACCGTGAAGGCATTGTGTGAAAATTGTGAAGGATTTTCCAAAGTGGGCAAAAATTGAAAAAAATGACAGGGCCGGTAGTGTCGAAAAAGTCAAAAATGGGAAGGGTGAGGGATTGTCCCAAAAATTGCTACAAGGGGCCAGAGGGGCGGGCTGAATGAAAAATGTGTAAAATCAAGCACCGTGAAGGCATTGTGTGAAAATTGTGAAGGATTTTCCAAAGTGGGCAAAAATTGAAAAAAATGACAGGGCCGGTAGTGTCGAAAAAGTCAAAAATGGGAAGGGTGAGGGATTGTCCCTAAACTTGCTACAAGGGGCCAGAGGGGCGGGCTGAATGAAAAATGTGTAAAATCAAGCACCGTGAAGGCATTGTGTGAAAATTGTGAAGGATTTTCCAAAGTGGGCAAAAATTGAAAAAAATGACAGGGCCGGTAGTGTCGAAAAAGTCAAAAATGGGAAGGGTGAGGGATTGTCCCTAAACTTGCTACAAGGGGCCAGAGGGGCGGGCTGAATGAAAAATGTGTAAAATCAAGCACCGTGAAGGCATTGTGTGAAAATTGTGAAGGATTTTCCAAAGTGGGCAAAAATTGAAAAAAATGACAGGGCCGGTAGTGTCGAAAAAGTCAAAAATGGGAAGGGTGAGGGATTGTCCCAAAACTTGCTACAAGGGGCCAGAGGGGCGGGCTGAATGAAAAATGTGTAAAATCAAGCACCGTGAAGGCATTGTGTGAAAATTGTGAAGGATTTTCCAAAGTGGGCAAAAATTGAAAAAAATGACAGGGCCGGTAGTGTCGAAAAAGTCAAAAATGGGAAGGGTGAGGGATTGTTCCTAAACTCGCTACAAGGGGCCAGAGGGGCGGGCTGAATGAAAAATGTGTAAAATCAAGCACCGTGAAGGCATTGTGTGAAAATTGTGAAGGATTTTCCAAAGCGGGCAAAAATTGAAAAAAATGACAGGGCCGGTAGTGTCGAAAAAATCAAAAATGGGAAGGGTGAGGGATTGTCCCAAAACTTGCTACAAGGGGCCAGAGGGGCGGGCTGAATGAAAAATGTGTGAAATCAAGCATCGTGAAGGCATTGTTTGAAAATTGTGAAGGATTTTCCAAAGTGGGCAAAAATTGAAAAAAATGACAGGGCCGGTAGTGTCGAAAAAGTCAAAAATGGGAAAAGTGGGGGATTGTCCCAAAAATTGCTACAAGGGGCCAGAGGGGCGGGCTGAATGAAAAATGTGTAAAATCAAGCACCGTGAAGGCATTGTGTGAAAATTGTGAAGGATTTTCCAAAGTGGGCAAAAATTGAAAAAAATGACTGGGCCGGTAGTGTCGAAAAAGTCAAAAATGGGAAGGGTGAGGGATTGTCCCAAAACTCGCTACAAGGGGCCAGAGGGGCGGGCTGAATGAAAAATGTGTAAAATCAAGCACCGTGAAGGCATTGTGTGAAAATTGTGAAGGATTTTCCAAAGTGGGCAAAAATTGAAAAAAATGACTGGGCCGGTAGTGTCGAAAAAGTCAAAAATGGGAAGGGTGAGGGATTGTTCCTAAACTCGCTACAAGGGGCCAGAGGGGCGGGCTGAATGTAAAATGTGTAAAATCAAGCACCGTGAAGGCATTGTGTGAAAATTGTGAAGGATTTTCCAAAGTGGGCAAAAATTGAAAAAAATGACTGGGCCGGTAGTGTCGAAAAAGTCAAAAATGGGAAAAGTGGGGGATTGTCCCAAAACTTGCTCCAAGGGGCCAGAGGGGCGGGCTGAATGAAAAATGTGTAAAATCAAGCACCGTGAAGGCATTGTGTGAAAATTGTGAAGGATTTTCCAAAGCGGGCAAAAATTGAAAAAAATGACAGGGCCGGTAGTGTCGAAAAAATCAAAAATGGGAAGGGTGAGGGATTGTCCCAAAACTTGCTACAAGGGGCCAGAGGGGCGGGCTGAATGAAAAATGTGTAAAATCAAGCACCGTGAAGGCATTGTGTGAAAATTGTGAAGGATTTTCCAAAGCGGGCAAAAATTGAAAAAAATGACAGGGCCGGTAGTGTCGAAAAAGTCAAAAATGGGAAAAGTGGGGGATTGTCCCAAAACTTGCTACAAGGGGCCAGAGGGGCGGGCTGAATGAAAAATGTGTAAAATCAAGCACCGTGAAGGCATTGTGTGAAAATTGTGAAGGATTTTCCAAAGTGGGCAAAAATTGAAAAAAATGACAGGGCCGGTAGTGTCGAAAAAGTCAAAAATGGGAAGGGTGAGGGATTGTCCCAAAACTTGCTACAAGGGGCCAGAGGGGCGGGCTGAATGAAAAATGTGTAAAATCAAGCACCGTGAAGGCATTGTGTGAAAATTGTGAAGGATTTTCCAAAGTGGGCAAAAATTGAAAAAAATGACAGGGCCGGTAGTGTCGAAAAAGTCAAAAATGGGAAGGGTGAGGGATTGTCCCAAAACTTGCTACAAGGGGCCAGAGGGGCGGGCTGAATGAAAAATGTGTAAAATCAAGCACCGTGAAGGCATTGTGTGAAAATTGTGAAGGATTTTCCAAAGTGGGCAAAAATTGAAAAAAATGACAGGGCCGGTAGTGTCGAAAAAGTCAAAAATGGGAAAAGTGGGGGATTGTCCCAAAAATTGCTACAAGGGGCCAGAGGGGCGGGCTGAATGAAAAATGTGTAAAATCAAGCACCGTGAAGGCATTGTGTGAAAATTGTGAAGGATTTTCCAAAGTGGGCAAAAATTGAAAAAAATGACAGGGCCGGTAGTGTCGAAAAAGTCAAAAATGGGAAGGGTGAGGGATTGTCCCTAAACTTGCTACAAGGGGCCAGAGGGGCGGGCTGAATGAAAAATGTGTAAAATCAAGCACCGTGAAGGCATTGTGTGAAAATTGTGAAGGATTTTCCAAAGTGGGCAAAAATTGAAAAAAATGACAGGGCCGGTAGTGTCGAAAAAGTCAAAAATGGGAAGGGTGAGGGATTGTCCCTAAACTTGCTACAAGGGGCCAGAGGGGCGGGCTGAATGAAAAATGTGTAAAATCAAGCACCGTGAAGGCATTGTGTGAAAATTGTGAAGGATTTTCCAAAGTGGGCAAAAATTGAAAAAAATGACAGGGCCGGTAGTGTCGAAAAAGTCAAAAATGGGAAGGGAGAGGGATTGTCCCTAAACTTGCTACAAGGGGCCAGAGGGGCGGGCTGAATGAAAAATGTGTAAAATCAAGCACCGTGAAGGCATTGTGTGAAAATTGTGAAGGATTTTCCAAAGCGGGCAAAAATTGAAAAAAATGACAGGGCCGGTAGTGTCGAAAAAGTCAAAAATGGGAAGGGTGAGGGATTGTCCCAAAACTTGCTACAAGGGGCCAGAGGGGCGGGCTGAATGAAAAATGTGTAAAATCAAGCACCGTGAAGGCATTGTGTGAAAATTGTGAAGGATTTTCCAAAGTGGGCAAAAATTGAAAAAAATGACAGGGCCGGTAGTGTCGAAAAAGTCAAAAATGGGAAGGGTGAGGGATTGTTCCTAAACTCGCTACAAGGGGCCAGAGGGGCGGGCTGAATGAAAAATGTGTAAAATCAAGCACCGTGAAGGCATTGTGTGAAAATTGTGAAGGATTTTCCAAAGCGGGCAAAAATTGAAAAAAATGACAGGGCCGGTAGTGTCGAAAAAATCAAAAATGGGAAGGGTGAGGGATTGTCCCAAAACTTGCTACAAGGGGCCAGAGGGGCGGGCTGAATGAAAAATGTGTAAAATCAAGCATCGTGAAGGCATTGTTTGAAAATTGTGAAGGATTTTCCAAAGTGGGCAAAAATTGAAAAAAATGACAGGGCCGGTAGTGTCGAAAAAGTCAAAAATGGGAAAAGTGGGGGATTGTCCCAAAACTTGCTACAAGGGGCCAGAGGGGCGGGCTGAATGAAAAATGTGTAAAATCAAGCACCGTGAAGGCATTGTGTGAAAATTGTGAAGGATTTTCCAAAGTGGGCAAAAATTGAAAAAAATGACAGGGCCGGTAGTGTCGAAAAAGTCAAAAATGGGAAGGGTGAGGGATTGTCCCAAAAATTGCTACAAGGGGCCAGAGGGGCGGGCTGAATGAAAAATGTGTAAAATCAAGCACCGTGAAGGCATTGTGTGAAAATTGTGAAGGATTTTCCAAAGTGGGCAAAAATTGAAAAAAATGACAGGGCCGGTAGTGTCGAAAAAGTCAAAAATGGGAAGGGTGAGGGATTGTCCCTAAACTTGCTACAAGGGGCCAGAGGGGCGGGCTGAATGAAAAATGTGTAAAATCAAGCACCGTGAAGGCATTGTGTGAAAATTGTGAAGGATTTTCCAAAGTGGGCAAAAATTGAAAAAAATGACAGGGCCGGTAGTGTCGAAAAAGTCAAAAATGGGAAGGGTGAGGGATTGTCCCTAAACTTGCTACAAGGGGCCAGAGGGGCGGGCTGAATGAAAAATGTGTAAAATCAAGCACCGTGAAGGCATTGTGTGAAAATTGTGAAGGATTTTCCAAAGTGGGCAAAAATTGAAAAAAATGACAGGGCCGGTAGTGTCGAAAAAGTCAAAAATGGGAAGGGTGAGGGATTGTCCCAAAACTTGCTACAAGGGGCCAGAGGGGCGGGCTGAATGAAAAATGTGTAAAATCAAGCACCGTGAAGGCATTGTGTGAAAATTGTGAAGGATTTTCCAAAGTGGGCAAAAATTGAAAAAAATGACAGGGCCGGTAGTGTCGAAAAAGTCAAAAATGGGAAGGGTGAGGGATTGTTCCTAAACTCGCTACAAGGGGCCAGAGGGGCGGGCTGAATGAAAAATGTGTAAAATCAAGCACCGTGAAGGCATTGTGTGAAAATTGTGAAGGATTTTCCAAAGCGGGCAAAAATTGAAAAAAATGACAGGGCCGGTAGTGTCGAAAAAATCAAAAATGGGAAGGGTGAGGGATTGTCCCAAAACTTGCTACAAGGGGCCAGAGGGGCGGGCTGAATGAAAAATGTGTGAAATCAAGCATCGTGAAGGCATTGTTTGAAAATTGTGAAGGATTTTCCAAAGTGGGCAAAAATTGAAAAAAATGACAGGGCCGGTAGTGTCGAAAAAGTCAAAAATGGGAAAAGTGGGGGATTGTCCCAAAAATTGCTACAAGGGGCCAGAGGGGCGGGCTGAATGAAAAATGTGTAAAATCAAGCACCGTGAAGGCATTGTGTGAAAATTGTGAAGGATTTTCCAAAGTGGGCAAAAATTGAAAAAAATGACTGGGCCGGTAGTGTCGAAAAAGTCAAAAATGGGAAGGGTGAGGGATTGTCCCAAAACTCGCTACAAGGGGCCAGAGGGGCGGGCTGAATGAAAAATGTGTAAAATCAAGCACCGTGAAGGCATTGTGTGAAAATTGTGAAGGATTTTCCAAAGTGGGCAAAAATTGAAAAAAATGACTGGGCCGGTAGTGTCGAAAAAGTCAAAAATGGGAAGGGTGAGGGATTGTTCCTAAACTCGCTACAAGGGGCCAGAGGGGCGGGCTGAATGTAAAATGTGTAAAATCAAGCACCGTGAAGGCATTGTGTGAAAATTGTGAAGGATTTTCCAAAGTGGGCAAAAATTGAAAAAAATGACTGGGCCGGTAGTGTCGAAAAAGTCAAAAATGGGAAAAGTGGGGGATTGTCCCAAAACTTGCTCCAAGGGGCCAGAGGGGCGGGCTGAATGAAAAATGTGTAAAATCAAGCACCGTGAAGGCATTGTGTGAAAATTGTGAAGGATTTTCCAAAGCGGGCAAAAATTGAAAAAAATGACAGGGCCGGTAGTGTCGAAAAAATCAAAAATGGGAAGGGTGAGGGATTGTCCCAAAACTTGCTACAAGGGGCCAGAGGGGCGGGCTGAATGAAAAATGTGTAAAATCAAGCACCGTGAAGGCATTGTGTGAAAATTGTGAAGGATTTTCCAAAGCGGGCAAAAATTGAAAAAAATGACAGGGCCGGTAGTGTCGAAAAAGTCAAAAATGGGAAGGGTGAGGGATTGTCCCAAAACTTGCTACAAGGGGCCAGAGGGGCGGGCTGAATGAAAAATGTGTAAAATCAAGCACCGTGAAGGCATTGTGTGAAAATTGTGAAGGATTTTCCAAAGTGGGCAAAAATTGAAAAAAATGACAGGGCCGGTAGTGTCGAAAAAGTCAAAAATGGGAAGGGTGAGGGATTGTCCCAAAACTTGCTACAAGGGGCCAGAGGGGCGGGCTGAATGAAAAATGTGTAAAATCAAGCACCGTGAAGGCATTGTGTGAAAATTGTGAAGGATTTTCCAAAGTGGGCAAAAATTGAAAAAAATGACAGGGCCGGTAGTGTCGAAAAAGTCAAAAATGGGAAAAGTGGGGGATTGTCCCAAAAATTGCTACAAGGGGCCAGAGGGGCGGGCTGAATGAAAAATGTGTAAAATCAAGCACCGTGAAGGCATTGTGTGAAAATTGTGAAGGATTTTCCAAAGTGGGCAAAAATTGAAAAAAATGACAGGGCCGGTAGTGTCGAAAAAGTCAAAAATGGGAAGGGTGAGGGATTGTCCCTAAACTTGCTACAAGGGGCCAGAGGGGCGGGCTGAATGAAAAATGTGTAAAATCAAGCACCGTGAAGGCATTGTGTGAAAATTGTGAAGGATTTTCCAAAGTGGGCAAAAATTGAAAAAAATGACAGGGCCGGTAGTGTCGAAAAAGTCAAAAATGGGAAGGGTGAGGGATTGTCCCAAAACTTGCTACAAGGGGCCAGAGGGGCGGGCTGAATGAAAAATGTGTAAAATCAAGCACCGTGAAGGCATTGTGTGAAAATTGTGAAGGATTTTCCAAAGTGGGCAAAAATTGAAAAAAATGACAGGGCCGGTAGTGTCGAAAAAGTCAAAAATGGGAAAAGTGGGGGATTGTCCCAAAAATTGCTACAAGGGGCCAGAGGGGCGGGCTGAATGAAAAATGTGTAAAATCAAGCACCGTGAAGGCATTGTGTGAAAATTGTGAAGGATTTTCCAAAGTGGGCAAAAATTGAAAAAAATGACAGGGCCGGTAGTGTCGAAAAAGTCAAAAATGGGAAGGGTGAGGGATTGTCCCAAAAATTGCTACAAGGGGCCAGAGGGGCGGGCTGAATGAAAAATGTGTAAAATCAAGCACCGTGAAGGCATTGTGTGAAAATTGTGAAGGATTTTCCAAAGTGGGCAAAAATTGAAAAAAATGACAGGGCCGGTAGTGTCGAAAAAGTCAAAAATGGGAAGGGTGAGGGATTGTCCCTAAACTTGCTACAAGGGGCCAGAGGGGCGGGCTGAATGAAAAATGTGTAAAATCAAGCACCGTGAAGGCATTGTGTGAAAATTGTGAAGGATTTTCCAAAGTGGGCAAAAATTGAAAAAAATGACAGGGCCGGTAGTGTCGAAAAAGTCAAAAATGGGAAGGGTGAGGGATTGTCCCTAAACTTGCTACAAGGGGCCAGAGGGGCGGGCTGAATGAAAAATGTGTAAAATCAAGCACCGTGAAGGCATTGTGTGAAAATTGTGAAGGATTTTCCAAAGTGGGCAAAAATTGAAAAAAATGACAGGGCCGGTAGTGTCGAAAAAGTCAAAAATGGGAAGGGTGAGGGATTGTCCCAAAACTTGCTACAAGGGGCCAGAGGGGCGGGCTGAATGAAAAATGTGTAAAATCAAGCACCGTGAAGGCATTGTGTGAAAATTGTGAAGGATTTTCCAAAGTGGGCAAAAATTGAAAAAAATGACAGGGCCGGTAGTGTCGAAAAAGTCAAAAATGGGAAGGGTGAGGGATTGTTCCTAAACTCGCTACAAGGGGCCAGAGGGGCGGGCTGAATGAAAAATGTGTAAAATCAAGCACCGTGAAGGCATTGTGTGAAAATTGTGAAGGATTTTCCAAAGCGGGCAAAAATTGAAAAAAATGACAGGGCCGGTAGTGTCGAAAAAATCAAAAATGGGAAGGGTGAGGGATTGTCCCAAAACTTGCTACAAGGGGCCAGAGGGGCGGGCTGAATGAAAAATGTGTGAAATCAAGCATCGTGAAGGCATTGTTTGAAAATTGTGAAGGATTTTCCAAAGTGGGCAAAAATTGAAAAAAATGACAGGGCCGGTAGTGTCGAAAAAGTCAAAAATGGGAAAAGTGGGGGATTGTCCCAAAAATTGCTACAAGGGGCCAGAGGGGCGGGCTGAATGAAAAATGTGTAAAATCAAGCACCGTGAAGGCATTGTGTGAAAATTGTGAAGGATTTTCCAAAGTGGGCAAAAATTGAAAAAAAGTGACTGGGCCGGTAGTGTCGAAAAAGTCAAAAATGGGAAGGGTGAGGGATTGTCCCAAAACTCGCTACAAGGGGCCAGAGGGGCGGGCTGAATGAAAAATGTGTAAAATCAAGCACCGTGAAGGCATTGTGTGAAAATTGTGAAGGATTTTCCAAAGTGGGCAAAAATTGAAAAAAATGACAGGGCCGGTAGTGTCGAAAAAGTCAAAAATGGGAAGGGTGAGGGATTGTTCCTAAACTCGCTACAAGGGGCCAGAGGGGCGGGCTGAATGTAAAATGTGTAAAATCAAGCACCGTGAAGGCATTGTGTGAAAATTGTGAAGGATTTTCCAAAGTGGGCAAAAATTGAAAAAAATGACTGGGCCGGTAGTGTCGAAAAAATCAAAAATGGGAAGGGTGAGGGATTGTCCCAAAACTTGCTACAAGGGGCCAGAGGGGCGGGCTGAATGAAAAATGTGTAAAATCAAGCATCGTGAAGGCATTGTTTGAAAATTGTGAAGGATTTTCCAAAGTGGGCAAAAATTGAAAAAAATGACAGGGCCGGTAGTGTCGAAAAAGTCAAAAATGGGAAAAGTGGGGGATTGTCCCAAAACTTGCTCCAAGGGGCCAGAGGGGCGGGCTGAATGAAAAATGTGTAAAATCAAGCACCGTGAAGGCATTGTGTGAAAATTGTGAAGGATTTTCCAAAGCGGGCAAAAATTGAAAAAAATGACAGGGCCGGTAGTGTCGAAAAAATCAAAAATGGGAAGGGTGAGGGATTGTCCCAAAACTTGCTACAAGGGGCCAGAGGGGCGGGCTGAATGAAAAATGTGTAAAATCAAGCACCGTGAAGGCATTGTGTGAAAATTGTGAAGGATTTTCCAAAGCGGGCAAAAATTGAAAAAAATGACAGGGCCGGTAGTGTCGAAAAAGTCAAAAATGGGAAAAGTGGGGGATTGTCCCAAAACTTGCTACAAGGGGCCAGAGGGGCGGGCTGAATGAAAAATGTGTAAAATCAAGCACCGTGAAGGCATTGTGTGAAAATTGTGAAGGATTTTCCAAAGTGGGCAAAAATTGAAAAAAATGACAGGGCCGGTAGTGTCGAAAAAGTCAAAAATGGGAAGGGTGAGGGATTGTCCCAAAACTTGCTACAAGGGGCCAGAGGGGCGGGCTGAATGAAAAATGTGTAAAATCAAGCACCGTGAAGGCATTGTGTGAAAATTGTGAAGGATTTTCCAAAGTGGGCAAAAATTGAAAAAAATGACAGGGCCGGTAGTGTCGAAAAAGTCAAAAATGGGAAGGGTGAGGGATTGTCCCAAAACTTGCTACAAGGGGCCAGAGGGGCGGGCTGAATGAAAAATGTGTAAAATCAAGCACCGTGAAGGCATTGTGTGAAAATTGTGAAGGATTTTCCAAAGTGGGCAAAAATTGAAAAAAATGACAGGGCCGGTAGTGTCGAAAAAGTCAAAAATGGGAAAAGTGGGGGATTGTCCCAAAAATTGCTACAAGGGGCCAGAGGGGCGGGCTGAATGAAAAATGTGTAAAATCAAGCACCGTGAAGGCATTGTGTGAAAATTGTGAAGGATTTTCCAAAGTGGGCAAAAATTGAAAAAAATGACAGGGCCGGTAGTGTCGAAAAAGTCAAAAATGGGAAGGGTGAGGGATTGTCCCTAAACTTGCTACAAGGGGCCAGAGGGGCGGGCTGAATGAAAAATGTGTAAAATCAAGCACCGTGAAGGCATTGTGTGAAAATTGTGAAGGATTTTCCAAAGTGGGCAAAAATTGAAAAAAATGACAGGGCCGGTAGTGTCGAAAAAGTCAAAAATGGGAAGGGTGAGGGATTGTCCCTAAACTTGCTACAAGGGGCCAGAGGGGCGGGCTGAATGAAAAATGTGTAAAATCAAGCACCGTGAAGGCATTGTGTGAAAATTGTGAAGGATTTTCCAAAGTGGGCAAAAATTGAAAAAAATGACAGGGCCGGTAGTGTCGAAAAAGTCAAAAATGGGAAGGGTGAGGGATTGTCCCAAAACTTGCTACAAGGGGCCAGAGGGGCGGGCTGAATGAAAAATGTGTAAAATCAAGCACCGTGAAGGCATTGTGTGAAAATTGTGAAGGATTTTCCAAAGTGGGCAAAAATTGAAAAAAATGACAGGGCCGGTAGTGTCGAAAAAGTCAAAAATGGGAAGGGTGAGGGATTGTTCCTAAACTCGCTACAAGGGGCCAGAGGGGCGGGCTGAATGAAAAATGTGTAAAATCAAGCACCGTGAAGGCATTGTGTGAAAATTGTGAAGGATTTTCCAAAGCGGGCAAAAATTGAAAAAAATGACAGGGCCGGTAGTGTCGAAAAAATCAAAAATGGGAAGGGTGAGGGATTGTCCCAAAACTTGCTACAAGGGGCCAGAGGGGCGGGCTGAATGAAAAATGTGTAAAATCAAGCATCGTGAAGGCATTGTTTGAAAATTGTGAAGGATTTTCCAAAGTGGGCAAAAATTGAAAAAAATGACAGGGCCGGTAGTGTCGAAAAAGTCAAAAATGGGAAAAGTGGGGGATTGTCCCAAAACTTGCTACAAGGGGCCAGAGGGGCGGGCTGAATGAAAAATGTGTAAAATCAAGCACCGTGAAGGCATTGTGTGAAAATTGTGAAGGATTTTCCAAAGTGGGCAAAAATTGAAAAAAATGACTGGGCCGGTAGTGTCGAAAAAATCAAAAATGGGAAGGGTGAGGGATTGTCCCAAAACTTGCTACAAGGGGCCAGAGGGGCGGGCTGAATGAAAAATGTGTAAAATCAAGCATCGTGAAGGCATTGTTTGAAAATTGTGAAGGATTTTCCAAAGTGGGCAAAAATTGAAAAAAATGACAGGGCCGGTAGTGTCGAAAAAGTAAAAAATGGGAAAAGTGGGGGATTGTCCCAAAACTTGCTCCAAGGGGCCAGAGGGGCGGGCTGAATGAAAAATGTGTAAAATCAAGCACAGTGAAGGCATTTTGTGAAAATTGTGAAGGATTTTCCAAAGCGGGCAAAAATTGAAAAAAATGACAGGGCCGGTAGTGTCGAAAAAATCAAAAATGGGAAGGGTGAGGGATTGTCCCAAAACTTGCTACAAGGGGCCAGAGGGGCGGGCTGAATGAAAAATGTGTAAAATCAAGCATCGTGAAGGCATTGTGTGAAAATTGTGAAGGATTTTCCAAAGTGGGCAAAAATTGAAAAAAATGACAGGGCCGTTAGTGTCGAAAAAGTCAAAAATGGGAAAAGTGGGGGATTGTCCCAAAACTTGCTACAAGGGGCCAGAGGGGCGGGCTGAATGAAAAATGTGTAAAATCAAGCACCGTGAAGGCATTGTGTGAAAATTGTGAAGGATTTTCCAAAGCGGGCAAAAATTGAAAAAAATGACAGGGCCGGTAGTGTCGAAAAAATGAAAAATGGGAAGGGTGAGGGATTGTCCCAAAACTTGCTACAAGGGGCCAGAGGGGCGGGCTGAATGAAAAATGTGTAAAATCAAGCATCGTGAAGGCATTGTTTGAAAATTGTGAAGGATTTTCCAAAGTGGGCAAAAATTGAAAAAAATGACAGGGCCGGTAGTGTCGAAAAAGTCAAAATGGGAAGGGTGAGGGATTGTCCCAAAACTTGCTACAAGGGGCCAGAGGGGCGGGCTGAATGAAAAATGTGTAAAATCAAGCACCGTGAAGGCATTGTGTGAAAATTGTGAAGGATTTTCGAAAGTTTGCAAAAATTGAAAAAAATGACAGGGCCGGTAGTGTCGAAAAAGTCAAAAATGGGAAGGGTGAGGGATTGTCCCTAAACTTGCTACAAGGGGCCAGAGGGGCGGGCTGAATGAAAAATGTGTAAAATCAAGCACCGTGAAGGCATTGTGTGAAAATTGTGAAGGATTTTCCAAAGTGGGCAAAAATTGAAAAAAATGACAGGGCCGGTAGTGTCGAAAAAGTCAAAAATGGGAAGGGTGAGGGATTGTCCCAAAACTTGCTACAAGGGGCCAGAGGGGCGGGCTGAATGAAAAATGTGTAAAATCAAGCACCGTGAAGGCATTGTGTGAAAATTGTGAAGGATTTTCCAAAGCGGGCAAAAATTGAAAAAAATGACAGGGCCGGTAGTGTCGAAAAAATCAAAAATGGGAAGGGTGAGGGATTGTCCCAAAACTTGCTACAAGGGGCCAGAGGGGCGGGCTGAATGAAAAATGTGTAAAATCAAGCATCGTGAAGGCATTGTTTGAAAATTGTGAAGGATTTTCCAAAGTGGGCAAAAATTGAAAAAAATGACAGGGCCGGTAGTGTCGAAAAAGTCAAAAATGGGAAAAGTGGGGGATTGTCCCAAAACTTGCCACAAGGGGCCAGAGGGGCGGGCTGAATGAAAAATGTGTAAAATCAAGCACCGTGAAGGCATTGTGTGAAAATTGTGAAGGATTTTCCAAAGCGGGCAAAAATTGAAAAAAATGACAGGGCCGGTAGTGTCGAAAAAGTCAAAAATGGGAAAAGTGGGGGATTGTCCCAAAAATTGCTACAAGGGGCCAGAGGGGCGGGCTGAATGAAAAATGTGTAAAATCAAGCACCGTGAAGGCATTGTGTGAAAATTGTGAAGGATTTTCCAAAGTGGGCAAAAATTGAAAAAAATGACAGGGCCGGTAGTGTCGAAAAAGTCAAAAATGGGAAGGGTGAGGGATTGTCCCAAAACTTGCTACAAGGGGCCAGAGGGGCGGGCTGAATGAAAAATGTGTAAAATCAAGCACCGTGAAGGCATTGTGTGAAAATTGTGAAGGATTTTCCAAAGTGGGCAAAAATTGAAAAAAATGACAGGGCCGGTAGTGTCGAAAAAGTCAAAAATGGGAAGGGTGAGGGATTGTCCCAAAACTTGCTACAAGGGGCCAGAGGGGCGGGCTGAATGAAAAATGTGTAAAATCAAGCACCGTGAAGGCATTGTGTGAAAATTGTGAAGGATTTTCCAAAGTGGGCAAAAATTGAAAAAAATGACAGGGCTGGTAGTGTCGAAAAAGTCAAAAATGGGAAAAGTGGGGGATTGTCCCAAAAATTGCTACAAGGGGCCAGAGGGGCGGGCTGAATGAAAAATGTGTAAAATCAAGCACCGTGAAGGCATTGTGTGAAAATTGTGAAGGATTTTCCAAAGTGGGCAAAAATTGAAAAAAATGACAGGGCCGGTAGTGTCGAAAAAGTCAAAAATGGGAAGGGTGAGGGATTGTCCCAAAACTTGCTACAAGGGGCCAGAGGGGCGGGCTGAATGAAAAATGTGTAAAATCAAGCACCGTGAAGGCATTGTGTGAAAATTGTGAAGGATTTTCCAAAGTGGGCAAAAATTGAAAAAAATGACAGGGCCGGTAGTGTCGAAAAAGTCAAAAATGGGAAGGGTGAGGGATTGTCCCAAAACTTGCTACAAGGGGCCAGAGGGGCGGGCTGAATGAAAAATGTGTGAAATCAAGCACCGTGAAGGCATTGTGTGAAAATTGTGAAGGATTTTCCAAAGTGGGCAAAAATTGAAAAAAATGACAGGGCCGGTAGTGTCGAAAAAGTCAAAAATGGGAAGGGTGAGGGATTGTCCCAAAACTTGCTACAAGGGGCCAGAGGGGCGGGCTGAATGAAAAATGTGTAAAATCAAGCATCGTGAAGGCATTGTTTGAAAATTGTGAAGGATTTTCCAAAGTGGGCAAAAATTGAAAAAAATGACAGGGCCGGTAGTGTCGAAAAAGTCAAAAATGGGAAAAGTGGGGGATTGTCCCAAAACTTGCTACAAGGGGCCAGAGGGGCGGGCTGAATGAAAAATGTGTAAAATCAAGCATCGTGAAGGCATTGTTTGAAAATTGTGAAGGATTTTCCAAAGTGGGCAAAAATTGAAAAAAAATGACAGGGCCGGTAGTGTCGAAAAAGTAAAAAATGGGAAAAGTGGGGGATTGTCCCAAAACTTGCTCCAAGGGGCCAGAGGGGCGGGCTGAATGAAAAATGTGTAAAATCAAGCACCGTGAAGGCATTGTGTTAAAATTGTGAAGGATTTTCCAAAGCGGGCAAAAATTGAAAAAAATGACAGGGCCGGTAGTGTCGAAAAAATCAAAAATGGGAAGGGTGAGGGATTGTCCCAAAACTTGCTACAAGGGGCCAGAGGGGCGGGCTGAATGAAAAATGTGTAAAATCAAGCATCGTGAAGGCATTGTTTGAAAATTGTGAAGGATTTTCCAAAGTGGGCAAAAATTGAAAAAAATGACAGGGCCGGTAGTGTCGAAAAAGTCAAAAATGGGAAAAGTGGGGGATTGTCCCAAAACTTGCTACAAGGGCCCAGAGGGGCGGGCTGAATGAAAAATGTGTAAAATCAAGCACCGTGAAGGCATTGTGTGAAAATTGTGAAGGATTTTCCAAAGCGGGCAAAAATTGAAAAAAATGACAGGGCCGGTAGTGTCGAAAAAATCAAAAATGGGAAGGGTGAGGGATTGTCCCAAAACTTGCTACAAGGGGCCAGAGGGGCGGGCTGAATGAAAAATGTGTAAAATCAAGCATCGTGAAGGCATTGTTTGAAAATTGTGAAGGATTTTCCAAAGTGGGCAAAAATTGAAAAAAATGACAGGGCTGGTAGTGTCGAAAAAGTCAAAAATGGGAAAAGTGGGGGATTGTCCCAAAAATTGCTACAAGGGGCCAGAGGGGCGGGCTGAATGAAAAATGTGTAAAATCAAGCACCGTGAAGGCATTGTGTGAAAATTGTGAAGGATTTTCCAAAGTGGGCAAAAATTGAAAAAAATGACAGGGCCGGTAGTGTCGAAAAAGTCAAAAATGGGAAGGGTGAGGGATTGTCCCAAAACTTGCTACAAGGGGCCAGAGGGGCGGGCTGAATGAAAAATGTGTAAAATCAAGCACCGTGAAGGCATTGTGTGAAAATTGTGAAGGATTTTCCAAAGTGGGCAAAAATTGAAAAAAATGACAGGGCCGGTAGTGTCGAAAAAGTCAAAAATGGGAAGGGTGAGGGATTGTCCCAAAACTTGCTACAAGGGGCCAGAGGGGCGGGCTGAATGAAAAATGTGTGAAATCAAGCACCGTGAAGGCATTGTGTGAAAATTGTGAAGGATTTTCCAAAGTGGGCAAAAATTGAAAAAAATGACAGGGCCGGTAGTGTCGAAAAAGTCAAAAATGGGAAGGGTGAGGGATTGTCCCAAAACTTGCTACAAGGGGCCAGAGGGGCGGGCTGAATGAAAAATGTGTAAAATCAAGCATCGTGAAGGCATTGTTTGAAAATTGTGAAGGATTTTCCAAAGTGGGCAAAAATTGAAAAAAATGACAGGGCCGGTAGTGTCGAAAAAGTCAAAAATGGGAAAAGTGGGGGATTGTCCCAAAACTTGCTACAAGGGGCCAGAGGGGCGGGCTGAATGAAAAATGTGTAAAATCAAGCATCGTGAAGGCATTGTTTGAAAATTGTGAAGGATTTTCCAAAGTGGGCAAAAATTGAAAAAAATGACAGGGCCGGTAGTGTCGAAAAAGTAAAAAATGGGAAAAGTGGGGGATTGTCCCAAAACTTGCTCCAAGGGGCCAGAGGGGCGGGCTGAATGAAAAATGTGTAAAATCAAGCACCGTGAAGGCATTGTGTTAAAATTGTGAAGGATTTTCCAAAGCGGGCAAAAATTGAAAAAAATGACAGGGCCGGTAGTGTCGAAAAAATCAAAAATGGGAAGGGTGAGGGATTGTCCCAAAACTTGCTACAAGGGGCCAGAGGGGCGGGCTGAATGAAAAATGTGTAAAATCAAGCATCGTGAAGGCATTGTTTGAAAATTGTGAAGGATTTTCCAAAGTGGGCAAAAATTGAAAAAAATGACAGGGCCGGTAGTGTCGAAAAAGTCAAAAATGGGAAAAGTGGGGGATTGTCCCAAAACTTGCTACAAGGGCCCAGAGGGGCGGGCTGAATGAAAAATGTGTAAAATCAAGCACCGTGAAGGCATTGTGTGAAAATTGTGAAGGATTTTCCAAAGCGGGCAAAAATTGAAAAAATTGACAGGGCCGGTAGTGTCGAAAAAATCAAAAATGGGAAGGGTGAGGGATTGTCCCAAAACTTGCTACAAGGGGCCAGAGGGGCGGGCTGAATGAAAAATGTGTAAAATCAAGCATCGTGAAGGCATTGTTTGAAAATTGTGAAGGATTTTCCAAAGTGGGCAAAAATTGAAAAAAATGACAGGGCCGGTAGTGTCGAAAAAGTCAAAAATGGGAAAAGTGGGGGATTGTCCCAAAACTTGCTACAAGGGGCCAGAGGGGCGGGCTGAATGTAAAATGTGTAAAATCAAGCACCGTGAAGGCATTGTGTGAAAATTGTGAAGGATTTTCCAAAGTGGGCAAAAATTGAAAAAAATGACAGGGCCGGTAGTGTCGAAAAAGTCAAAAATGGGAAGGGTGAGGGATTGTCCCTAAACTTGCTACAAGGGGCCAGAGGGGCGGGCTGAATGAAAAATGTGTAAAATCAAGCACCGTGAAGGCATTGTGTGAAAATTGTGAAGGATTTTCCAAAGTGGGCAAAAATTGAAAAAAATGACAGGGCTGGTAGTGTCGAAAAAGTCAAAAATGGGAAGGGTGAGGGATTGTCCCTAAACTTGCTACAAGGGGCCAGAGGGGCGGGCTGAATGAAAAATGTGTAAAATCAAGCACCGTGAAGGCATTGTGTGAAAATTGTGAAGGATTTTCCAAAGTGGGCAAAAATTGAAAAAAATGACAGGGCCGGTAGTGTCGAAAAAGTTAAAAAATGGGAAGGGTGAGGGATTGTCCCAAAACTTGCTACAAGGGGCCAGAGGGGCGGGCTGAATGAAAAATGTGTAAAATCAAGCACCGTGAAGGCATTGTTTGAAAATTGTGAAGGATTTTCCAAAGTGGGCAAAAATTGAAAAAAATGACAGGGCCGGTAGTGTCGAAAAAGTCAAAAATGGGAAGGGTGAGGGATTGTCCCTAAACTTGCTACAAGGGGCCAGAGGGGCGGGCTGAATGAAAAATGTGTAAAATCAAGCACCGTGAAGGCATTGTGTGAAAATTGTGAAGGATTTTCCAAAGTGGGCAAAAATTGAAAAAAATGACAGGGCCGGTAGTGTCGAAAAAGTCAAAAATGGGAAGGGTGAGGGATTGTCCCAAAACTTGCTACAAGGGGCCAGAGGGGCGGGCTGAATGAAAAATGTGTAAAATCAAGCACCGTGAAGGCATTGTGTGAAAATTGTGAAGGATTTTCCAAAGTGGGCAAAAATTGAAAAAAATGACAGGGCCGGTAGTGTCGAAAAAGTCAAAAATGGGAAGGGTGAGGGATTGTCCCAAAACTTGCTACAAGAGGCCAGAGGGGCGGGCTGAATGAAAAATGTGTAAAATCAAGCACCGTGAAGGCATTGTGTGAAAATTGTGAAGGATTTTCCAAAGTGGGCAAAAATTGAAAAAAATGACAGGGCCGGTAGTGTCGAAAAAGTCAAAAATGGGAAGGGTGAGGGATTGTCCCAAAACTTGCTACAAGGGGCCAGAGGGGCGGGCTGAATGAAAAATGTGTAAAATCAAGCACCGTGAAGGCATTGTGTGAAAATTGTGAAGGATTTTCCAAAGTGGGCAAAAATTGAAAAAAATGACAGGGCTGGTAGTGTCGAAAAAGTCAAAAATGGGAAAAGTGGGGGATTGTCCCAAAAATTGCTACAAGGGGCCAGAGGGGCGGGCTGAATGAAAAATGTGTAAAATCAAGCACCGTGAAGGCATTGTGTGAAAATTGTGAAGGATTTTCCAAAGTGGGCAAAAATTGAAAAAAATGACAGGGCCGGTAGTGTCGAAAAAGTCAAAAATGGGAAGGGTGAGGGATTGTCCCAAAACTTGCTACAAGGGGCCAGAGGGGCGGGCTGAATGAAAAATGTGTAAAATCAAGCACCGTGAAGGCATTGTGTGAAAATTGTGAAGGATTTTCCAAAGTGGGCAAAAATTGAAAAAAATGACAGGGCCGGTAGTGTCGAAAAAGTCAAAAATGGGAAGGGTGAGGGATTGTCCCAAAACTTGCTACAAGGGGCCAGAGGGGCGGGCTGAATGAAAAATGTGTGAAATCAAGCACCGTGAAGGCATTGTGTGAAAATTGTGAAGGATTTTCCAAAGTGGGCAAAAATTGAAAAAAATGACAGGGCCGGTAGTGTCGAAAAAGTCAAAAATGGGAAGGGTGAGGGATTGTCCCAAAACTTGCTACAAGGGGCCAGAGGGGCGGGCTGAATGAAAAATGTGTAAAATCAAGCATCGTGAAGGCATTGTTTGAAAATTGTGAAGGATTTTCCAAAGTGGGCAAAAATTGAAAAAAATGACAGGGCCGGTAGTGTCGAAAAAGTCAAAAATGGGAAAAGTGGGGGATTGTCCCAAAACTTGCTACAAGGGGCCAGAGGGGCGGGCTGAATGAAAAATGTGTAAAATCAAGCATCGTGAAGGCATTGTTTGAAAATTGTGAAGGATTTTCCAAAGTGGGCAAAAATTGAAAAAAAATGACAGGGCCGGTAGTGTCGAAAAAGTAAAAAATGGGAAAAGTGGGGGATTGTCCCAAAACTTGCTCCAAGGGGCCAGAGGGGCGGGCTGAATGAAAAATGTGTAAAATCAAGCACCGTGAAGGCATTGTGTTAAAATTGTGAAGGATTTTCCAAAGCGGGCAAAAATTGAAAAAAATGACAGGGCCGGTAGTGTCGAAAAAATCAAAAATGGGAAGGGTGAGGGATTGTCCCAAAACTTGCTACAAGGGGCCAGAGGGGCGGGCTGAATGAAAAATGTGTAAAATCAAGCATCGTGAAGGCATTGTTTGAAAATTGTGAAGGATTTTCCAAAGTGGGCAAAAATTGAAAAAAATGACAGGGCCGGTAGTGTCGAAAAAGTCAAAAATGGGAAAAGTGGGGGATTGTCCCAAAACTTGCTACAAGGGCCCAGAGGGGCGGGCTGAATGAAAAATGTGTAAAATCAAGCACCGTGAAGGCATTGTGTGAAAATTGTGAAGGATTTTCCAAAGCGGGCAAAAATTGAAAAAAATGACAGGGCCGGTAGTGTCGAAAACATCAAAAATGGGAAGGGTGAGGGATTGTCCCAAAACTTGCTACAAGGGGCCAGAGGGGCGGGCTGAATGAAAAATGTGTAAAATCAAGCATCGTGAAGGCATTGTTTGAAAATTGTGAAGGATTTTCCAAAGTGGGCAAAAATTGAAAAAAATGACAGGGCCGGTAGTGTCGAAAAAGTCAAAAATGGGAAGGGTGAGGGATTGTCCCAAAACTTGCTACAAGGGGCCAGAGGGGCGGGCTGAATGAAAAATGTGTAAAATCAAGCACCGTGAAGGCATTGTGTGAAAATTGTGAAGGATTTTCCAAAGTGGGCAAAAATTGAAAAAAATGACAGGGCTGGTAGTGTCGAAAAAGTCAAAAATGGGAAAAGTGGGGGATTGTCCCAAAAATTGCTACAAGGGGCCAGAGGGGCGGGCTGAATGAAAAATGTGTAAAATCAAGCACCGTGAAGGCATTGTGTGAAAATTGTGAAGGATTTTCCAAAGTGGGCAAAAATTGAAAAAAATGACAGGGCCGGTAGTGTCGAAAAAGTCAAAAATGGGAAGGGTGAGGGATTGTCCCAAAACTTGCTACAAGGGGCCAGAGGGGCGGGCTGAATGAAAAATGTGTAAAATCAAGCACCGTGAAGGCATTGTGTGAAAATTGTGAAGGATTTTCCAAAGTGGGCAAAAATTGAAAAAAATGACAGGGCCGGTAGTGTCGAAAAAGTCAAAAATGGGAAGGGTGAGGGATTGTCCCAAAACTTGCTACAAGGGGCCAGAGGGGCGGGCTGAATGAAAAATGTGTGAAATCAAGCACCGTGAAGGCATTGTGTGAAAATTGTGAAGGATTTTCCAAAGTGGGCAAAAATTGAAAAAAATGACAGGGCCGGTAGTGTCGAAAAAGTCAAAAATGGGAAAAGTGGGGGATTGTCCCAAAACTTGCTACAAGGGGCCAGAGGGGCGGGCTGAATGAAAAATGTGTAAAATCAAGCATCGTGAAGGCATTGTTTGAAAATTGTGAAGGATTTTCCAAAGTGGGCAAAAATTGAAAAAAATGACAGGGCCGGTAGTGTCGAAAAAGTCAAAAATGGGAAAAGTGGGGGATTGTCCCAAAACTTGCTACAAGGGGCCAGAGGGGCGGGCTGAATGAAAAATGTGTAAAATCAAGCATCGTGAAGGCATTGTTTGAAAATTGTGAAGGATTTTCCAAAGTGGGCAAAAATTGAAAAAAATGACAGGGCCGGTAGTGTCGAAAAAGTAAAAAATGGGAAAAGTGGGGGATTGTCCCAAAACTTGCTCCAAGGGGCCAGAGGGGCGGGCTGAATGAAAAATGTGTAAAATCAAGCACCGTGAAGGCATTGTGTTAAAATTGTGAAGGATTTTCCAAAGCGGGCAAAAATTGAAAAAAATGACAGGGCCGGTAGTGTCGAAAAAATCAAAAATGGGAAGGGTGAGGGATTGTCCCAAAACTTGCTACAAGGGGCCAGAGGGGCGGGCTGAATGAAAAATGTGTAAAATCAAGCACCGTGAAGGCATTGTTTGAAAATTGTGAAGGATTTTCCAAAGTGGGCAAAAATTGAAAAAAATGACAGGGCCGGTAGTGTCGAAAAAGTCAAAAATGGGAAAAGTGGGGGATTGTCCCAAAACTTGCTACAAGGGCCCAGAGGGGCGGGCTGAATGAAAAATGTGTAAAATCAAGCATCGTGAAGGCATTGTTTGAAAATTGTGAAGGATTTTCCAAAGTGGGCAAAAATTGAAAAAAATGACAGGGCTGGTAGTGTCGAAAAAGTCAAAAATGGGAAGGGTGAGGGATTGTCCCAAAACTTGCTACAAGGGCCCAGAGGGGCGGGCTGAATGAAAAATGTGTAAAATCAAGCACCGTGAAGGCATTGTGTGAAAATTGTGAAGGATTTTCCAAAGCGGGCAAAAATTGAAAAAAATGACAGGGCCGGTAGTGTCGAAAAAATCAAAAATGGGAAGGGTGAGGGATTGTCCCAAAACTTGCTACAAGGGGCCAGAGGGGCGGGCTGAATGAAAAATGTGTAAAATCAAGCATCGTGAAGGCATTGTTTGAAAATTGTGAAGGATTTTCCAAAGTGGGCAAAAATTGAAAAAAATGACAGGGCCGGTAGTGTCGAAAAAGTCAAAAATGGGAAGGGTGAGGGATTGTCCCAAAACTTGCTACAAGGGGCCAGAGGGGCGGGCTGAATGAAAAATGTGTAAAATCAAGCACCGTGAAGGCATTGTGTGAAAATTGTGAAGGATTTTCCAAAGTGGGCAAAAATTGAAAAAAATGACAGGGCTGGTAGTGTCGAAAAAGTCAAAAATGGGAAAAGTGGGGGATTGTCCCAAAACTTGCTACAAGGGCCCAGAGGGGCGGGCTGAATGAAAAATGTGTAAAATCAAGCACCGTGAAGGCATTGTGTGAAAATTGTGAAGGATTTTCCAAAGCGGGCAAAAATTGAAAAAAATGACAGGGCCGGTAGTGTCGAAAAAATCAAAAATGGGAAGGGTGAGGGATTGTCCCAAAACTTGCTACAAGGGGCCAGAGGGGCGGGCTGAATGAAAAATGTGTAAAATCAAGCATCGTGAAGGCATTGTTTGAAAATTGTGAAGGATTTTCCAAAGTGGGCAAAAATTGAAAAAAATGACAGGGCCGGTAGTGTCGAAAAAGTCAAAAATGGGAAGGGTGAGGGATTGTCCCAAAACTTGCTACAAGGGGCCAGAGGGGCGGGCTGAATGAAAAATGTGTAAAATCAAGCACCGTGAAGGCATTGTGTGAAAATTGTGAAGGATTTTCCAAAGTGGGCAAAAATTGAAAAAAATGACAGGGCTGGTAGTGTCGAAAAAGTCAAAAATGGGAAAAGTGGGGGATTGTCCCAAAAATTGCTACAAGGGGCCAGAGGGGCGGGCTGAATGAAAAATGTGTAAAATCAAGCACCGTGAAGGCATTGTGTGAAAATTGTGAAGGATTTTCCAAAGTGGGCAAAAATTGAAAAAAATGACAGGGCCGGTAGTGTCGAAAAAGTCAAAAATGGGAAGGGTGAGGGATTGTCCCAAAACTTGCTACAAGGGGCCAGAGGGGCGGGCTGAATGAAAAATGTGTAAAATCAAGCACCGTGAAGGCATTGTGTGAAAATTGTGAAGGATTTTCCAAAGTGGGCAAAAATTGAAAAAAATGACAGGGCCGGTAGTGTCGAAAAAGTCAAAAATGGGAAGGGTGAGGGATTGTCCCAAAACTTGCTACAAGGGGCCAGAGGGGCGGGCTGAATGAAAAATGTGTGAAATCAAGCACCGTGAAGGCATTGTGTGAAAATTGTGAAGGATTTTCCAAAGTGGGCAAAAATTGAAAAAAATGACAGGGCCGGTAGTGTCGAAAAAGTCAAAAATGGGAAGGGTGAGGGATTGTCCCAAAACTTGCTACAAGGGGCCAGAGGGGCGGGCTGAATGAAAAATGTGTAAAATCAAGCATCGTGAAGGCATTGTTTGAAAATTGTGAAGGATTTTCCAAAGTGGGCAAAAATTGAAAAAAATGACAGGGCCGGTAGTGTCGAAAAAGTCAAAAATGGGAAAAGTGGGGGATTGTCCCAAAACTTGCTACAAGGGGCCAGAGGGGCGGGCTGAATGAAAAATGTGTAAAATCAAGCATCGTGAAGGCATTGTTTGAAAATTGTGAAGGATTTTCCAAAGTGGGCAAAAATTGAAAAAAATGACAGGGCCGGTAGTGTCGAAAAAGTCAAAAATGGGAAAAGTGGGGGATTGTCCCAAAACTTGCTACAAGGGGCCAGAGGGGCGGGCTGAATGAAAAATGTGTAAAATCAAGCATCGTGAAGGCATTGTTTGAAAATTGTGAAGGATTTTCCAAAGTGGGCAAAAATTGAAAAAAATGACAGGGCCGGTAGTGTCGAAAAAGTAAAAAATGGGAAAAGTGGGGGATTGTCCCAAAACTTGCTACAAGGGGCCAGAGGGGCGGGCTGAATGAAAAATGTGTAAAATCAAGCACCGTGAAGGCATTGTGTTAAAATTGTGAAGGATTTTCCAAAGCGGGCAAAAATTGAAAAAAATGACAGGGCCGGTAGTGTCGAAAAAATCAAAAATGGGAAGGGTGAGGGATTGTCCCAAAACTTGCTACAAGGGGCCAGAGGGGCGGGCTGAATGAAAAATGTGTAAAATCAAGCATCGTGAAGGCATTGTTTGAAAATTGTGAAGGATTTTCCAAAGTGGGCAAAAATTGAAAAAAATGACAGGGCCGGTAGTGTCGAAAAAGTCAAAAATGGGAAAAGTGGGGGATTGTCCCAAAACTTGCTACAAGGGCCCAGAGGGGCGGGCTGAATGAAAAATGTGTAAAATCAAGCACCGTGAAGGCATTGTGTGAAAATTGTGAAGGATTTTCCAAAGCGGGCAAAAATTGAAAAAAATGACAGGGCCGGTAGTGTCGAAAAAATCAAAAATGGGAAGGGTGAGGGATTGTCCCAAAACTTGCTACAAGGGGCCAGAGGGGCGGGCTGAATGAAAAATGTGTAAAATCAAGCATCGTGAAGGCATTGTTTGAAAATTGTGAAGGATTTTCCAAAGTGGGCAAAAATTGAAAAAAATGACAGGGCCGGTAGTGTCGAAAAAGTCAAAAATGGGAAAAGTGGGGGATTGTCCCAAAACTTGCTACAAGGGGCCAGAGGGGCGGGCTGAATGAAAAATGTGTAAAATCAAGCACCGTGAAGGCATTGTGTGAAAATTGTGAAGGATTTTCCAAAGCGGGCAAAAATTGAAAAAAATGACAGGGCCGGTAGTGTCGAAAAAGTCAAAAATGGGAAGGGTGAGGGATTGTCCCTAAACTTGCTACAAGGGGCCAGAGGGGCGGGCTGAATGAAAAATGTGTAAAATCAAGCACCGTGAAGGCATTGTGTGAAAATTGTGAAGGATTTTCCAAAGTGGGCAAAAATTGAAAAAAATGACAGGGCCGGTAGTGTCGAAAAAGTCAAAAATGGGAAGGGTGAGGGATTGTCCCAAAACTTGCTACAAGGGGCCAGAGGGGCGGGCTGAATGAAAAATGTGTAAAATCAAGCACCGTGAAGGCATTGTGTGAAAATTGTGAAGGATTTTCCAAAGTGGGCAAAAATTGAAAAAAATGACAGGGCCGGTAGTGTCGAAAAAGTCAAAAATGGGAAGGGTGAGGGATTGTCCCAAAACTTGCTACAAGGGGCCAGAGGGGCGGGCTGAATGAAAAATGTGTAAAATCAAGCACCGTGAAGGCATTGTGTGAAAATTGTGAAGGATTTTCCAAAGTGGGCAAAAATTGAAAAAAATGACAGGGCCGGTAGTGTCGAAAAAGTCAAAAATGGGAAGGGTGAGGGATTGTTCCTAAACTCGCTACAAGGGGCCAGAGGGGCGGGCTGAATGAAAAATGTGTAAAATCAAGCACCGTGAAGGCATTGTGTGAAAATTGTGAAGGATTTTCCAAAGCGGGCAAAAATTGAAAAAAATGACAGGGCCGGTAGTGTCGAAAAAATCAAAAATGGGAAGGGTGAGGGATTGTCCCAAAACTTGCTACAAGGGGCCAGAGGGGCGGGCTGAATGAAAAATGTGTAAAATCAAGCACCGTGAAGGCATTGTGTGAAAATTGTGAAGGATTTTCCAAAGTGGGCAAAAATTGAAAAAAATGACAGGGCCGGTAGTGTCGAAAAAGTCAAAAATGGGAAAAGTGGGGGATTGTCCCAAAACTTGCTACAAGGGGCCAGAGGGGCGGGCTGAATGAAAAATGTGTAAAATCAAGCATCGTGAAGGCATTGTTTGAAAATTGTGAAGGATTTTCCAAAGTGGGCAAAAATTGAAAAAAATGACAGGGCCGGTAGTGTCGAAAAAGTCAAAAATGGGAAAAGTGGGGGATTGTCCCAAAACTTGCTACAAGGGGCCAGAGGGGCGGGCTGAATGAAAAATGTGTAAAATCAAGCATCGTGAAGGCATTGTTTGAAAATTGTGAAGGATTTTCCAAAGGGGCAAAAATTGAAAAAAATGACAGGGGCCGGTAGTGTCGAAAAAGTAAAAAATGGGAAAAGTGGGGGATTGTCCCAAAACTTGCTACAAGGGGCCAGAGGGGCGTGGCTGAATGAAAAATGTGTAAAATCAAGCACCGTGAAGGCATTGTGTGAAAATTGTGAAGGATTTTCCAAAGCGGGCAAAAATTGAAAAAAATGACAGGGCCGGTAGTGTCCGAAAAAGTCAAAAATGGGAAGGGTGAGGGATTGTCCCTAAACTTGCTACAAGGGGCCAGAGGGGCGGGCTGAATGAAAAATGTGTAAAATCAAGCACCGTGAAGGCATTGTGTGAAAATTGTGAAGGGATTTTCCAAAGTGGGCAAAAATTGAAAAAAAATGACAGGGCCGGTAGTGTCGAAAAAGTCAAAAATGGGAAGGGTGAGGATTGTCCCAAAACTTGCTACAAGGGGCCAGAGGGGCGGGCTGAATGAAAAAATGTGTAAAATCAAGCACCGTGAAGGCATTGTGTGAAAATTGTGAAGGATTTTCCAAAGTGGGCAAAAATTGAAAAAAATGACAGGGCCGGTAGTGTCGAAAAAGTCACAAAATGGGAAGGGTGAGGGATTGTCCCTAAACTTGCTTACAATGGGCCAGAAGGGGCGGGCTGAATGAAAAATGTGTAAAATCAAGCACCGTGAAGGCATTGTGTGAAAATTGTGAAGGATTTTCCAAAGTGGGCAAAAATTGAAAAAAATGACAGGGCCGGTAGTGTCGAAAAAGTTAAAAAATGGAAGGAGTGAGGGATTGTCCCAAAACTTGCTACAAGGGGCCAGAGGGGCGGGCTGAATGAAAAATGTGTAAAATCAAGCACCGTGAAGGCATTGTTTGAAAATTGTGAAGGATTTTCCAAAGTGGGGCAAAAATTGAAAAAAAATGACAGGGCCGGTAGTGTCGAAAAAGTCAAAAATGGGAAGGGTGAGGGATTGTCCCTAAACTTGCTACAAGGGGCCAGAGGGGCGGGCTGAATGAAAAAATGTGTAAAATCAAGCACCGTGAAGGCATTGTGTGAAAATTGTGAAGGATTTTCCAAAGTGGGCAAAAATTGAAAAAAATGACAGGGCCGGTAGTGTCGAAAAAGTCAAAAATGGGAAGGGTGAGGGATTGTCCCAAAACTTGCTACAAGGGGCCAGAGGGGCGGGCTGAATGAAAAATGTGTAAAATCAAGCACCGTGAAGGCATTGTGTGAAAATTGTGAAGGATTTTCCAAAGTGGGCAAAAATTGAAAAAAATGACAGGGCCGGTAGTGTCGAAAAAGTCAAAAATGGGAAGGGTGAGGGATTGTTCCTAAACTCGCTACAAGGGGCCAGAGGGGCGGGCTGAATGAAAAATGTGTAAAATCAAGCACCGTGAAGGCATTGTGTGAAAATTGTGAAGGATTTTCCAAACGCGGGGCAAAAATTGAAAAAAATGACAGGGCCGGTAGGGTCGAAAAAATCAAAAATGGGAAAGGGTGAGGGATTGTCCAAAACTTGCTACAAGGGGCCAGAGGGGCGGGCTGAATGAAAAATGTGTAAAAATCAAGCATCGTGAAGGCATTGTTTGAAAATTGTGAAGGATTTTTCCAAAGTGGGCAAAAATTGAAAAAAATGACAGGGCCGGTAGTGTCGAAAAAGTCAAAAATGGGAAAAGTGGGGGATTGTCCCAAAACTTGCTACAAGGGGCCAGAGGGGCGGGCTGAATGAAAAATGTGTAAAATCAAGCACCGTGAAGGCATTGTGTGAAAATTGTGAAGGATTTTCCAAAGTGGGCAAAAATTGAACAAAAATGACAGGGCCGGTAGTGTCGAAAAAGTCAAAAATGGGAAGGGTGAGGGATTGTCCCAAAACTTGCTACAAGGGGCCAGAGGGGGCGGGCTGAATGAAAAATGTGTAAAATCAAGCACCGTGAAGGCATTGTGTGAAAATTGTGAAGGATTTTCCAAAGTGGGCAAAAATTGAAAAAAATGACAGGGCCGGTAGTGTCGAAAAAGTCAAAAATGGGAAGGGTGAGGGGATTGTCCCAAAACTTGCTACAAGGGGCCAGAGGGGCGGGCTGAATGAAAAATGTGTAAAATCAAGCACCGTGAAGGCATTGTGTGAAAATTGTGAAGGATTTTCCAAAGTGGGCAAAAATTGAAAAAAATGACAGGGCTGGTAGTGTCGAAAAAGTCAAAAATGGGAAAAGTGGGGGATTGTCCCAAAAATTGCTACAAGGGGCCAGAGGGGCGGGCTGAATGAAAAATGTGTAAAATCAAGCACCGTGAAGGCATTGTGTGAAAATTGTGAAGGATTTTCCAAAGTGGGCAAAAATTGAAAAAAAATGACAGGGCCGGTAGTGTCGAAAAAGTCAAAAATGGGAAGGGTGAGGGATTGTCCCCAAAACTTGCTTACAAGGGGGCCAGAGGGGCGGGCTGAATGAAAAATGTGTAAAATCAAGCATCGTGAAGGCATTGTTTGAAAATTGTGAGGATTTTCCAAAGTGGGCAAAAATTGAAAAAAATGACAGGGCCGGTAGTGTCGAAAAAGTCAAAAATGGGAAAAGTGGGGGATTGTCCCAAAACTTGCTACAACGGGGCCAGAGGGGCGGGCTGAATGAACAATGTGTAAAATCAAGCATCGTGAAGGCATTGTTTGAAAATTGTGAAGGATTTTCCAAAGTGGGCAAAATTGAAAAAAATGACAGGGCCGGTAGTGTCGAAAAAGTCAAAAATGGGAAAAGTGGGGGATTGTCCCAAAACTTGCTACAAGGGGCCAGAGGGGCGGGCTGAATGAAAAATGTGTAAAATCAAGCATCGTGAAGGCATTGTTTGAAAAATTGTGAGGATTTCCAAAGTGGGCAAAAATTGAAAAAAATGACAGGCCGGTAGT